>NC_090739.1:118464309-118511809 GCF_036898095.1 Palaemon carinicauda | reverse complement strand
CCCCCACACCACATTGCCAAATGCAAGTATACTTCTCTGGAGTGTTTAAATGTTCTCCTGTCCTGTTTACCCCCTTTAAATCCCGATGCCCGAATATCTCCTGGGAGCAATATAGTACCTTATTTTGGACCTGTGAATTTTCTCTAGGTACTTGGTTTTCTCGTTTTCAAATTAAATCTACTTGTTTTATCAGATGCTCTACCATTTATATATATATATATATATATATATATATATATATATATATATATATATATATATATATATATATATATATAGATAGGTAGATAGATAGATAGATAGATATATTATATATAGATAGATAGATAGATATAAGAGAGAGAGAGAGAGAGAGAGAGAGAGAGAGAGAGAGAGAGAGAGAGAGAGAGAGAGAGAGAGAGAGAGAGAGAGAGAGAGAGAGCGCTATTTACGTATGAAAAGAATTGTGTATATCATGTAGGTAGATGAAGAGAGAACGTGTTATAAATGTACATTGGTTACAAGAATGAAATTATCGGTACCTATTAATTGTATTTTTATGCACAGTAGTCACTCTCTTCTTTTCATTAAAATTGTGGTTAACATTTCATTCCCATATCTTCTTTACTGTGCAAACTTAATGGTAGCTTTGCAATTTACTAGGAATATTTCATTGATTTCTTTGTTGATGTATCTGTTTATCATCAAAATGCAAGATACTTTTGCTTGAATGCCATAACCAATAAAAATTACCCATTAATGTTATATTGTCTTCATAAGGGTTTGTCAAAACAAATAGATTTTTATTTGGGACATGTATTTTTATTAATAATAATGTACAAGAATGCCAGAACTAGGTGTATTTATTGATTTATTACTGCATTTGCTATATACATAAAATTTTTGCCTAACATTTCTTTCATTTATATAAGTAAATAAATGTTTACATTAATAATGATGGAAAAGTCTTTGGTCACTGCTGTGAAGAATTTTCTTCACGCTTTCCTTTTAGTTGTAGGCTATTTTATTTCACTAATGCACAGTAGAGTTCAGTTACTCTTAAGATTCCCGATTAAATGTCGTAGGTTTTCTTTTAAGTAACACTCCGTTTTTTATTCTATCGATCGTGTCTATTCATGATGTCACTACGGGAGAGATTTAAAAATAAATGGTTCGTAACACCAGATTCCTTAATCTATGGTAACGCATTTCGTAATAAATTACTTTCTTTGGTTTTAACTGTATTTTAAGCAAGGTTGATTTACGTGTATTTTATTTTTATCCTTTTATCTCTAATTATCTACGCATGGCCTTTGATGATTACTCTTTTAATTACACTGTATTTATTTATTGCATATGGCAGATAGGTTTATTCTTGTGTACATTCCCTAGAGCCGCAAGATAATTACGTTTATTCTTGTGTACATTCCTTGGAGAAGCAAGATATTTAGGTTTATTGTTTTGTACATTCCCTGGAGCCGCAAGATATTTAGGTTTATTTTTGTGTACATTCCCTGGAGCTAATGATGTTTAGGTTTATTTTTGTATACATTCCCTGGAGCCGCAAGATATTTAGGTTTATTCTTGTGTAAATTCCCTGGAGCCACAAGATATTTAGAATTATTCTTATATAAATTCAAAGAGTCGCAAGATATTTACGTTTATTCTTGTGTGCATTCCCTGGAGCCACTAGATATTTAGGTTTATTTTTGTTTACATTTCCTGGAGTCGCAAGATATTTCGGTTTATTCTTTTATACATTCCCTGGAGCCGCAAGATATTTAGGTTTTATTCTGGTGTACATTCCCTGGATCAGCAAGATATTTAGAATTATTCTTATGTACATTCTGTGGAGCCGCAAGATATTTACGTTTATTCTTGTGTACATTCCCTAGAGCTGCAGGATATTTAGGTTTATTTTTGTTTACATTCCCTGGAGCCGCAAGATATTTAGGTATTCCTGTGTACATTCCATGGAGCCGCAAGATATTTAGGTTTATTGTTTTGTACATTCCCTGGAGCCGCAAGATATTTAGGTTTATTTTTGTGTACATTCCCTGGAGCTAATGATGTTTAGGTTTATTTTTGTATACATTCCCTGGAGCCGCAAGATATTTAGGTTTATTCTTGTGTAAATTCCCTGGAGCCACAAGATATTTAGAATTATTCTTATATAAATTCAAAGAGTCGCAAGATATTTACGTTTATTCTTGTGTGCATTCCCTGGAGCCACTAGATATTTAGGTTTATTTTTGTTTACATTTCCTGGAGTCGCAAGATATTTCGGTTTATTCTTTTATACATTCCCTGGAGCCGCAAGATATTTAGGTTTTATTCTGGTGTACATTCCCTGGATCAGCAAGATATTTAGAATTATTCTTATGTACATTCTGTGGAGCCGCAAGATATTTACGTTTATTCTTGTGTACATTCCCTAGAGCTGCAGGATATTTAGGTTTATTTTTGTTTACATTCCCTGGAGCCGCAAGATATTTAGGTATTCCTGTGTACATTCCATGGAGCCGCAAGATTTTTACGTTTATTCTAGTGTCCATTTACTGGAGCCGCAAGATATTTAAGTTTATTCTTGTGTACATTCCATGGAGCCGCAAGATATTTAGGTTTATTCTTGTGTGCATTCCCTGGAGCCGCAGGATATTTAGGTTTATTCTTGTGTATATTCCATGGAGCCGCAAGATAATTACGTTTATTTTTGCGTACATTCCCTGGAGCCACAAGATATTTAGGTATTCTTGTGTACATTCCAGGGAGCCGCAAGATTTTTACGTTTATTCTTGTGTCCATTTACTGGAGACGCAATATATTTACGTTTATTCTAGTTTACATTCCCTGCAGCCGCAAGATATTTACGTTTATTCTAGTGTCCATTTACTGGAGCCGCAAGATATTTAGGGTTATTCTTATGTACATTCCATGGAGCCGCAAGATATTTAGGTTTATTCTTGTGTGCATTCCCTGGAGCCGCAGGATATTTAGGTTTATTCTTGTGTACATTCGCTGGAGCCGCAAGATATTTAGGTTTATTCTTGTGTGCATTCCCTGGAGCCGCAGGATATTTAGGTTTATTCTTGTGTACATTCGCTGGAGCCGCAAGATATTTAGGTTTATTCTTGTGTGCATTCCCTGGAGCCGCAGGATATTTAGGTTTATTCTTGTGTACATTCCATGGAGCCGCAAGATAATTATGTTTATTTTTGCGTACATTACCTGGAGCCGCAAGATATTTAGGTATTCTTGTGTACATTCCATGGAGCCGCAAGATTTTTACATTTATTCTTGTGTCCATTTACTGGAGACGCAAGATATTTACGTTTATTCTAGTTTACATTCCCTGGAGCCGCAAGATATTTACGTTTATTCTAGTGTCCATTTGCTGGAGCCGCAAGATATTTAGGGTTATTCTTGTGTACATTCCTTGGAGCCGCAAGATATTTAGGTTTATTCTTGTGTGCATTCCCTGGAGCCGCAGGATATTTAGGTTTATTCTTGTGTATATTCCATGGAGACGCAAGATAATTAGGTTTATTTTTGCGTACATTCCCTGGAGCCGCAAGATATTTAGGTATTCTTGTGTACATTCCATGGAGCCGCAAGATTTTTACGTTTATTCTTGTGTCCATTTACTGGAGACGCAATATATTTACGTTTATTCTAGTTTACATTCCCTGGAGCCGCAAGATATTTACGTTTATTCTAGTGTCCATTTACTGGAGCCGCAAGATATTTAGGGTTATTCTTGTGTACATTCCATAGAGCCGCAAGATATTTAGGTTTATTCTTGTGTGCATTCCCTGGAGCCGCAAGATACTTAGGTTTATTCTTGTGTATATTCCATGGAGCCGCAAGATATTTACGTTTATTCTTGTGTGCATTCCCTGGAGCTGCAGGATATATAGGTTTATTCTTGTGTACATTCCTTGGAGCCCAAAGATATTTAGAATTATTCTTATGTTCATTACACGGAGACGCAAGATATTTAGGTTTATTCTTGTGTACATTCCGTAGAGCTGCAAGATATTTAGGTTTATTCTTGTGTACATTCCCTGGAACTGCAAGATATTTAGGTTTATTCTTGTGTACATTCCCTGGAACTGCAAGATATTTTGGTTTATTCTTGTGTACATTCCCTGGAACTGCAAGATATTTAGGTTTATTCTTGTGTACATTCCAAGAAGCCGCAAGATATATAGGTTTATTCTTGTGTACATTCCATGGAACTGCAAGATATTTAGGTTTATTTTTGTGTACATTTCCTGGAGCCGCAAGATATTTAGGCTTATTCTTGTGTACATTCCCTGGAGCCACAAGATATTCAGAATTATTCTTGTGTACATTCCCTGGAGCCGCAAAATATCTAGGTTTATTCTTGTGTACCTTCCCTGAGCCGCAAGATATTTAGGTTTATTCTTGTGTACAATCCCTAGAACCACAGGATATTTAGCTTTATTCTTGTGTACATTCCCTGGAGCCGCAAGATATTTAGGTTTATTCTTGTGTACATTCCCTGGAGCCGCAAGATATTTAGGTTTACAGTACTCTTATGTACATTCCCTGGGGCCGCAAGATATTTAGGTTTATTCTTGTGTACATTCCTGGAGCCGCAAGATATTTAGGTTTATTCTTGTGTACATTCCCTGGAGCCGCAAGATATTTAGGTTTATTCCTGTGTACATTCCCTGGAGCCGCCAGATATTTAGGTTTATTCTTGTGTAGGCTACTTTCCCTGCAGCCGCAAGATATTTACGTTTATTCTTGTGTACGTTCCCTGGAGCCGCAAGATAATTACGTTTTTTCTTGTGTACATTCCCCGGAGCCGCAAGATATTTAGGTTTATTTTTGTGTACATTCCCTGGAGCTAATGATGTTTAGGTTTATTTTTGTATACATTCCCTGGAGCCGCAAGATATTTAGGTTTATTCTTGTGTAAATTCCCTGGAGCCACAAGATATTTAGAATTATTCTTATATAAATTCAAAGAGTCGCAAGATATTTACGTTTATTCTTGTGTGCATTCCCTGGAGCCACTAGATATTTAGGTTTATTTTTGTTTACATTCCGTGGAGCCGCAAGATATTTAGGTTTATTCTTGTGTACATTCCCTGGAGCCGCAAGATATTTAGGATTTATTCTTGTGTACATTCCCTGGAGCCGCAAGATATTTATAATTATTCTTATGTTCATTCCGTGGAGCCGCAAGATATTTAGGATTTATTCTTGTGTACATTCCCTAGAGCCGCTAGTTATTTAGGTATATTTCTGTTTACATTCCCTGGAGACTTAAGATATTTAGGTTTATTCTTGTGTTCATTCCCAGGAGCCGCAAGATATTTAGGTTTATTTTTGTTTACATTCCCTTGAGCCGCAAGATATTTAGGTTTATTCTTGTGTACATTCCCTAGAGCCACTAGATATTTAGGTTTATTCTTGTGTACATTCCCTGGTGCCGCAAGATATTTAGGTTTATTCCTGTGTACAGTCCCTGGAGCCGCAATATATTTAGGTTTATTCCTGTGTACAGTCCCTGGAGCCGTAAGATATTTAGGTTTATTCTTGTGTACATTCCCTGGAGCTGCAAGATATTTAGGTTTATTCTCGTGTACATTCACTGGAGCCACAAGATATTTAGAATTATTCTTATTTAAATACAAAGAGCTGCAAGATATTTACTTTTATTCTTTTGTACATTCCATGGAGCCGCTAGATATATAGGTTTATTTTTGTTTACATTTCCTGGAGTCGCAAGATATTTCGGTTTATTCTTTTATACATTCCCTGGAGCCGCAAGATATTTAGGTTTTATTCTGGTGTACATTCCCTGGATCAGCAAGATATTTAGAATTATTCTTATGTACATTCTGTGGAGCCGCAAGATATTTACGTTTATTCTTGTGTACATTCCCTAGAGCTGCAGGATATTTAGGTTTATTTTTGTTTACATTCCCTGGAGACGCAAGATATTTAATTTTATTCCAGTGTATATTCCCTAGAGCTACTAGATATTTAGGTTTATTTTTGTTTACACTCCATGGAGCCGCAAGATTTTTAGAATTATTCTTGTGTACATTCCCTGGAGCCGCAAGATATTTAGATTTTATTCTTGTGTACATTCCCTGGATCAGCAAGATATTTAAAATTATTCTTATATACATTCCGTGGAGCTGTAAGATATTTCGGTTTTTTTCTTGTGTACTTTCCCTAGAGCCGCAGGATATCTAGGTTTATATTTGTTTACATTCCCTGGAGTCGCAAGATATTTAGGTTTATTCCTGTGTACATTCCCTGGAGCCGCAAGATATTTAGGTTTATTCTTGTGTACATTACCTATGGCCACTAGATATTTCGGTTTATTCTAGTGTCCATTTACTGGAGCCGCAAGATATTTAGGGTTATTCTTATGTACATTCCATGGAGCCGCAAGATATTTAGGTTTATTCTTGTGTGCATTCCCTGGAGCCGCAGGATATTTAGGTTTATTCTTGTGTACATTCGCTGGAGCCGCAAGATATTTAGGTTTATTCTTGTGTGCATTCCCTGGAGCCGCAGGATATTTAGGTTTATTCTTGTGTACATTCGCTGGAGCCGCAAGATATTTAGGTTTATTCTTGTGTGCATTCCCTGGAGCCGCAGGATATTTAGGTTTATTCTTGTGTACATTCCATGGAGCCGCAAGATAATTATGTTTATTTTTGCGTACATTACCTGGAGCCGCAAGATATTTAGGTATTCTTGTGTACATTCCATGGAGCCGCAAGATTTTTACATTTATTCTTGTGTCCATTTACTGGAGACGCAAGATATTTACGTTTATTCTAGTTTACATTCCCTGGAGCCGCAAGATATTTACGTTTATTCTAGTGTCCATTTGCTGGAGCCGCAAGATATTTAGGGTTATTCTTGTGTACATTCCTTGGAGCCGCAAGATATTTAGGTTTATTCTTGTGTGCATTCCCTGGAGCCGCAGGATATTTAGGTTTATTCTTGTGTATATTCCATGGAGACGCAAGATAATTAGGTTTATTTTTGCGTACATTCCCTGGAGCCGCAAGATATTTAGGTATTCTTGTGTACATTCCATGGAGCCGCAAGATTTTTACGTTTATTCTTGTGTCCATTTACTGGAGACGCAATATATTTACGTTTATTCTAGTTTACATTCCCTGGAGCCGCAAGATATTTACGTTTATTCTAGTGTCCATTTACTGGAGCCGCAAGATATTTAGGGTTATTCTTGTGTACATTCCATAGAGCCGCAAGATATTTAGGTTTATTCTTGTGTGCATTCCCTGGAGCCGCAAGATACTTAGGTTTATTCTTGTGTATATTCCATGGAGCCGCAAGATATTTACGTTTATTCTTGTGTGCATTCCCTGGAGCTGCAGGATATATAGGTTTATTCTTGTGTACATTCCTTGGAGCCCAAAGATATTTAGAATTATTCTTATGTTCATTACACGGAGACGCAAGATATTTAGGTTTATTCTTGTGTACATTCCGTAGAGCTGCAAGATATTTAGGTTTATTCTTGTGTACATTCCCTGGAACTGCAAGATATTTAGGTTTATTCTTGTGTACATTCCCTGGAACTGCAAGATATTTTGGTTTATTCTTGTGTACATTCCCTGGAACTGCAAGATATTTAGGTTTATTCTTGTGTACATTCCAAGAAGCCGCAAGATATATAGGTTTATTCTTGTGTACATTCCATGGAACTGCAAGATATTTAGGTTTATTTTTGTGTACATTTCCTGGAGCCGCAAGATATTTAGGCTTATTCTTGTGTACATTCCCTGGAGCCACAAGATATTCAGAATTATTCTTGTGTACATTCCCTGGAGCCGCAAAATATCTAGGTTTATTCTTGTGTACCTTCCCTGAGCCGCAAGATATTTAGGTTTATTCTTGTGTACAATCCCTAGAACCACAGGATATTTAGCTTTATTCTTGTGTACATTCCCTGGAGCCGCAAGATATTTAGGTTTATTCTTGTGTACATTCCCTGGAGCCGCAAGATATTTAGGTTTACAGTACTCTTATGTACATTCCCTGGGGCCGCAAGATATTTAGGTTTATTCTTGTGTACATTCCTGGAGCCGCAAGATATTTAGGTTTATTCTTGTGTACATTCCCTGGAGCCGCAAGATATTTAGGTTTATTCCTGTGTACATTCCCTGGAGCCGCCAGATATTTAGGTTTATTCTTGTGTAGGCTACTTTCCCTGCAGCCGCAAGATATTTACGTTTATTCTTGTGTACGTTCCCTGGAGCCGCAAGATAATTACGTTTTTTCTTGTGTACATTCCCCGGAGCCGCAAGATATTTAGGTTTATTTTTGTGTACATTCCCTGGAGCTAATGATGTTTAGGTTTATTTTTGTATACATTCCCTGGAGCCGCAAGATATTTAGGTTTATTCTTGTGTAAATTCCCTGGAGCCACAAGATATTTAGAATTATTCTTATATAAATTCAAAGAGTCGCAAGATATTTACGTTTATTCTTGTGTGCATTCCCTGGAGCCACTAGATATTTAGGTTTATTTTTGTTTACATTCCGTGGAGCCGCAAGATATTTAGGTTTATTCTTGTGTACATTCCCTGGAGCCGCAAGATATTTAGGATTTATTCTTGTGTACATTCCCTGGAGCCGCAAGATATTTATAATTATTCTTATGTTCATTCCGTGGAGCCGCAAGATATTTAGGATTTATTCTTGTGTACATTCCCTAGAGCCGCTAGTTATTTAGGTATATTTCTGTTTACATTCCCTGGAGACTTAAGATATTTAGGTTTATTCTTGTGTTCATTCCCAGGAGCCGCAAGATATTTAGGTTTATTTTTGTTTACATTCCCTTGAGCCGCAAGATATTTAGGTTTATTCTTGTGTACATTCCCTAGAGCCACTAGATATTTAGGTTTATTCTTGTGTACATTCCCTGGTGCCGCAAGATATTTAGGTTTATTCCTGTGTACAGTCCCTGGAGCCGCAATATATTTAGGTTTATTCCTGTGTACAGTCCCTGGAGCCGTAAGATATTTAGGTTTATTCTTGTGTACATTCCCTGGAGCTGCAAGATATTTAGGTTTATTCTCGTGTACATTCACTGGAGCCACAAGATATTTAGAATTATTCTTATTTAAATACAAAGAGCTGCAAGATATTTACTTTTATTCTTTTGTACATTCCATGGAGCCGCTAGATATATAGGTTTATTTTTGTTTACATTTCCTGGAGTCGCAAGATATTTCGGTTTATTCTTTTATACATTCCCTGGAGCCGCAAGATATTTAGGTTTTATTCTGGTGTACATTCCCTGGATCAGCAAGATATTTAGAATTATTCTTATGTACATTCTGTGGAGCCGCAAGATATTTACGTTTATTCTTGTGTACATTCCCTAGAGCTGCAGGATATTTAGGTTTATTTTTGTTTACATTCCCTGGAGACGCAAGATATTTAATTTTATTCCAGTGTATATTCCCTAGAGCTACTAGATATTTAGGTTTATTTTTGTTTACACTCCATGGAGCCGCAAGATTTTTAGAATTATTCTTGTGTACATTCCCTGGAGCCGCAAGATATTTAGATTTTATTCTTGTGTACATTCCCTGGATCAGCAAGATATTTAAAATTATTCTTATATACATTCCGTGGAGCTGTAAGATATTTCGGTTTTTTTCTTGTGTACTTTCCCTAGAGCCGCAGGATATCTAGGTTTATATTTGTTTACATTCCCTGGAGTCGCAAGATATTTAGGTTTATTCCTGTGTACATTCCCTGGAGCCGCAAGATATTTAGGTTTATTCTTGTGTACATTACCTATGGCCACTAGATATTTCGGTTTATTCTTGTGTACATTCACTGGAGCCGCAAGATATTTAGGTTTATTCTTGTGTACATTCCCTGGTGCCGCGAGATATATAGGTTTATTTTTGTGTACTTTCCCTGGAGCCGCAAGATATTTAGGTTTATTCTTGTGTACGTTCCCTGGAGCCGCAAGATAAATATTTTTATTCTTGTGTACATTCACTGGAGGCGCAAGATATTTATGTTTATTCTTGTGTACATTCCCTGGTGCCGCGAGATATTTATGTTTATTTTTGTGTACATTCCCTGGAGCCGAAAGATATTTAGAATTATTCTTATGTACATTACGTGGATCCGCAAGATATTTACGTTTATTCTTGTTTTCATTCCCTGGAGCTGTAAGATATTTAGGTTTTCCTTTTGTACATTCCCTAGAGCCATTAGATATTTAGGTTTATTCTTGTGTACATTCCCTGGAGCCACAAGATATTTTGGTTGATTCATATGCATATTCCCTGGAGCCACAAGATATTTAGGTTTATTCTTGTGTACATTCCCTTGAGCTGCAAGATATTTAGAATTATTCTTATGTACATTCTCTTTAGCCGCAAGATATATTCTTATATTCTTGTTTAAATTCCATGGATCCGCAATATATTAAGGTTTATTCATGTGTACATTCCTTAGAAGCACTAGATATTTAGGTTTAATCTTGTGTCCTTTCCAGGGGCCGCCAGATATTTAGTTGTTCCGTAACCGAAATACAAACCACACTATTTACATTGGGTATTATTTTCGGCGTAGTTGAAATGACGAGCCATTAGATTTTAACGAGGGTTTCCTACCCCGCGCTAGTTAGCAAGCTACCCCTCCCTCCCTCACACACTGGTGAAATGTCTCTCTTCACTTTTGGCTCGGACGATGGACAGACGTGCCTGTCTTCGTCCTCGCTTGGCAGCCATTATTTGTTTTGTCCTTATTTAACCATTTACTTTTCTTTTACTCAATATATACTATATGTAAAAAAATGTTCGTGTTTATGTATATATTTGAGTATAAAAATCAGTAAGTTTCCTTTTCAGAGTTCGTGCTAGTGTGTGTAGTGTACAATATCTCCGTGGAGCCCTCTGCAGTTAGGCCACCACAGTGTAATTTCATGGGTCGCGATCGAGTTTGACTACGGTGTCTCTCTCTCTCTCTCTCTTTTGAGGTCGTTCACCCTTTACTATGTTTTACCTTTGCTACGTCTGAGTAGCTTCCTTCCCGGGTGGGTGGGGTTGCTACGTCGTACGTTGTCTCAATTAGTTTATGAATCTAATTGTATTTGTTGATTGTTCAGCTTTTGTAGAACGATTCCTTTCGGGGTTTTCGTTCTTTAATTAGTGTTCATTCATTTTTAAATTACATAATTACATAGTTACATGATTATAATTGTTATAATTCTGTGTTTGGTACAGCTCTCCTTCCGTGAGTGTAAGTGGTTGAGAAGGCACGTGCCTGTTGTGTAATTCTTGTGTTCTTTTCCCTCGGGATTCCTCTTCAGAGTCTTCCCGGAGGAATGAATGTTAACTAATGTTTTTTGTTTTTATTTTTCACAGTTAACGATCTAGTTCGTTTCTGTAATGTGACAACGGAGTGAGCTGTCTTGTTGAAGCCTGGGGAATCTGCTGTTGCTGCCTCCCCTATAGATCTTCGTCAGGAGCGTGTCTCCTTCTCCTGGAAGTACTCCCGTGACGACTGACAGCTCTCCAGTTCATTTCTGAACACTTTCCTTCCGAGGGAAGTTTTCCTGTCCAGGCTTGAGTTTTTTTCCCTTTGGGGGGATCTCCTCTTGCCTTTTTTCAGTGCGACTCTGCTCTTGGTGCTGAGCGGTCGCACCTGCTCAAGGGGCTGGGTAACTGCAGGAGCCCCTCTTCAGAGGATTGCTCTTTTTAGGTCACTGGCTGACCCGTCTCTTCTACGAAGTGGTTCTCTCTCGTTCACGAGGGAGGACACTCATAGAGACTCCTCTTCGGAGGACTCTTCTTCTGTTGTAGCTGTTGGCCGCCTTCGCCGTAAGGCTCACTGTCCGCTACGTCATAAGGGCCTCCCGTCTCCCTATAAGGGTGCTAAGAGGTGCCTTTTTTAATCTTCTCCTCGTCATATGCAGCTTGCAGCTCCTTCCTGCTTAGATCTCTCCGGGGATCAATCTCCAGCGCCTTCCAGACCTTCCGCCCCTGGTGTAGATGGACAGCAGTCTGACCTCGTCATCCGACGAGCAACGGTCCCTTCGGGGCAAAAAGGGTTGCCACCCACGGTGTGGGTGCTTCCCTTGCGCGTCAGGGTTCCCCTGCGCACCCTTCTGCAGTGTTAGCGCACAGGCGCTCTCCTGCTCGTCAGCATTCTCCTGATCGCTAGCGTGCTCTTGGTCGTCAGCGCTCTCCTGATGATCATCGCCCCTCTGCTCGCCAGCGCTCTCCTGAGGACTCCGAACATCCTGCTGTTCCTGTTGTGCGCCCTGCGCGCCATCGGTCTCCTAAGCGCTCTAGATCTCCTGCCCGTCAGAGCGCACCTGCGCTCCCAGTTCCTGATATGCGCCCTGTGCGCCCACGTTCACCCGCGCGACCTGGAACTTCGGTTCAAGTCTTGGGCAATGACTCTTCTCTCCTCGCCCTCGCGATCCGGCTCGTCAGCCTGTTCCAGCCCAGCAACGCTCGCGGTCGCCTACGCGTGCTTCTAAAGCTACTGTACGCACAGGATTCCACGCGTCGCCTTTCTGCTCGCTAGCTATCTCCAGCTCGCCAGCGACCACAGACGCGTCAACGTTCGCCTGCTCGTCAGCGATCTCCTGCGCGTCAGCGATCCCCTGAACATCAGTGATCTCCTGATCGCCCGCGGGATCTTTCGCCTGCGTGCAAGCACCACCATGCGCCAACGCGCCATCGCTTGCCTACGCGCCGGCGTTCACCAACACACCATCGATCGCCTGCTCGCTATCAATCTTCCACGCGTTACAGGTTCCCTGGACACCATCAGTAGTGATCTAGCGTTCGCCTACTGTGGACCACGATCTCCGGTAGCTGAGTCTTGCCGTAGATCTTCCTCCTGCTCGCCGACGCTCACCTTTACTTCTGTCCTTCTGTGCGCCAGCTTTCTTCAAATCGCCAGCTCATCTGCGTGCCCTTTCCTGCCACGCACCAATGGACGCCAACGGTTTTTCCTGAACGTCCAGGATCACCTGATTGACAGATCGCATCAGCGCTCGCCGTCAACCGTCCCTAGTTTCTTACGCATCAGCGATCTACGTGCCCGCGCGATTCTTCGCCTGCGCGCTAGCGTTTTGTTAACGCACCACCGCTCGCCAACGCGCTGTCGCTTGCCAACGCGCCGTCGCTTGCCAACGCGCCGTCGCTTGCCAACGCGCCGTCGCTTGCCAACGCGCCAACGCTTGCCAATGCGCCTTCACTCGCCTACGGGCCATTGCTCGCCAAGACGCGCCATCGCTCATCAACGCGCCATCGCCCGCCTACGCGCCATAGATCTCCCGACCGCCTGCGCTCGGCCGCGCGCCCACGTGCCTACGCGACCACACGCCCACAGTCCCGCGCGACCGCACGCCCGCGCACATGCGCACCAATGTTCGCCCGCGCACGATCCAACGGTGTTCCATCGCGCGAGCGCCAGCTCGATTTCTGCAGTAAGCCATCGCTTTCCTACGTGTCGTCGCTCGCCTGTGCACTATAGGATTCCGACCGCCAGCTCTCGCCCTTCCAACCACGCCCGCCCTCCTTCTGCGCTCCCTCACGCACTTTCGTCTGCGCTCCTGCGTGCCCGCGCACGGGCGCTTCCACGTTCGCCCAAGCGCGAACCATTGATTTTCCATCGCGCGAGCGCTAGGGCGATTGCGACCGCGATTCCCGTCGGGGTTTCGCAACACAGCCAGCCTGGCGAGTCTTCTGGAGTGTGTATTTCCAGAACACGGTCTTCACCCCGTAAACGCAGAGCATGGTTCGTGCTAGAGCAGGAAGAATCTTCAGGGAGGTCTGAGCAACATCCCTCTTTCCAGAACCTGGGTTAGTCCTTTTTCTTCGTCATTCCCTGGAAGGGTCTTGCCAGGGAGTTTTCCTTTCGAGATTTCTCCGTCGGGTAAGGGGTGACTGGTTTAGCCCTTGCTCTTCACCTCTCGTGGAAGGGGCTTACCAGGCTTTTCCCTCCTCGGTTGAGACCCGAGGTTTTGTACTAGGAAGCCCCAAGAAGATCATGGGTACTTCCCTCCTCTCGGGCTCAAGCACCTTTGCGTTCCGTCGCCAAGTTTCGAACTTGCAGGCAACCTTGATGTTGGAGCATCTAAACGCAGTGTCCGAGGGCTTCCTCTCAGGTGTTTCATCCGTGAATGTCGACAAGCTCAGACACTCTTCCATCCTTGGGAAGAGCTTGTTTTGAGCCCAAGGACAGAGAAATGGACAGTTGTGCGGAGGAAGTCGAATTCTGTTTTCACTCCTCCAAGGCGCTTACTTCCAGACCCTGCAGGCCTCTGACGCCTCTTCATTCAGCCTCGTCAGCCTAAGTTATCGGAAACGGCTACGGCAGCTAAGACAAGGTGTACAATAGCAGTCCCCTCCTGTCAGGGACAGGTGGCACGGGAGGCTCTCCCGGGGGGCCATAATCCTAGAGGGAGCTGCAGAGTTCACAAACTGTAGGATTGGCAATCCCCCTTGCAGGTCTCACGCTGGGGGGATGCCTAAGGTTACTCGTCCGGATAACAGCCTCCCGATGCCGATTCCTGCACAATCTCCGTGATCAGCCGAGGATATTGCACCTCGCTCTTACCATCTCTCCTTCACTGTCAGCGAATCCAGTGTCACTGAGCCTCTATGCCATGGGATCGGCAAGAGGCAGAAGGATCCATGCCTTAGGAGAAGGTCCTCCATAAGGTCGTCGACGGCTTCCCCCCCCCCCCCGGCTTCTTCGGTCGATCCTTTCTTCTGGGAAAGCATCTGAGACGGGAGTTCCGTTGTCGACCTCTCAGCTCTGATCAAGTTTGTCGAACAAACTTCGTCCAGCGTGGAACAGCAGAGTCGATCAGACTGGTAACGAGGCTGCAGGACTCCTTAGGCCCTGGATCGGAAGGACGGGTACTTCCAGGTTCCATTCCATCCATCTTCCAGGAAGCTCTTGGAATTTAGCCTAGACTACAGGTGTTCCTGCTTAAGATGCAGTGTGGCGATCTCACCGCGGCATCGCAGGTTTTTTCCCCAGAGAACTCTCCCTGCTTTCCTCATGGCCGCTCAGGAGCAGGCTTCCGCCTCCTTCGCTTTTTGGAGGTCTGGTCAACTCCGGTAGGCTCGGGTTCAACCATCTTCAACACCGGGATAAGCTTCCGGGTCTTTACCAAGAGTGAGGGATCATGGTAATTTGCTAGGAGCCTTCTCTACTTCTGCCTCAACATATGGAGTATCTAGCCATGATAGTGACTCCTTTTCCGAGCCTTCCCTTCAGTTGACTGTGGCAAGGCTGAGGAGAGTCGCAGTACCTTTTCTCAGTCAAGGAGAGCTTTCAACCCTATCTTGGAACGTTTCCTGGGTCCCTTTTCCTCATTGACCCGTCTAGTTCCGAACGGTCGCCTCAGTATAAGTTCCCTGTGAGGCGGCCCAAGTTCCGGTGTTATCCAAGCAACGATTACCCGGACTTTCTGGTCCCAGCGGAATGTTTAGACCGGCAATGGGTGTTGACCTATGGAACCTCTTGCATGGGAGTGGATATTCTCGTCCTTTCCCCACATTTGACGCTGTTCTCGGACTCGTCAAAGAAAAGGGGGGGTATGTTCCGGTTCAGGCCTATGGTCAGGACCTGAAGGGTACCTCCCCATCATTCAGGCAGCCTTAGAGGCCGTAGTCTGGCCCCTCTACAGATCCTACAGATCCTGCCGAGTCGCTCCGTGCGCGACAACTTCATAGTACTGATGTATTCCAACCAGCAGGGAGGCGCATTTTCATACTTTCGCATCTTGCAGTGGAGATACTGAGATGATCCGAGGTCCTCTCAGTACCACTATCGGCTCACTCATTCCGGGCAGAGGAATGTTCTCTCCGACTATCTGAGCAGAGCCTCACAGATAGAGAGTACCTGGGGGTCTTTGGCCTATAGTAACCAGCAAATCCTGGCCTGGGGGACCTGATCACGACATCCTGGAACTTCAAGCTTCCGCTGTTCTTCCCCCAGTCTCAGACCCCAAGACTCTTTGGCAAGATGCTTTCCGGTGACGGTGGGACAACATCGACGCCTGCGTCTTCCCACCATTGTTGTCTGTTGAGAATGGGTCTCAACAAGACCAGGTTGTCTGTCATCCTTTCGATGGCCCTGGGAGCTCCGCTGTGACTATACGCAGAACGGTTTCCGGACCCTCTGCTTCCCCTGACGGAACTCCCGGGAAAGCTTCTTCCACGACACAGGCTACTCAAACAACCACACTACAACATCTTTCACGAGCCGTTGCATCGCTTCGGCTTCACGCCTGGAGACACTACGCCGCCTCCTCAAAAAGAGACAACCCGCTACAGTCGCGGAGCGGAGGTCGCGTCACCTGCGATAGTCATCCGCAGGGGTCTACCAGGCGAAGTGGAGAGTCTTCTGTGGTTGGTGTTGTGGGAGAGATACCTCTTCCCTTGAGGCCTCTTCTCCAGCAATAACGGAGTTATTGCTTTACGGCGGGAGGAAACTCTTTCCCGCTCTCGGCAGTGAAGCCTATCGCTCAGCCTTTCCCTGGCCTTCAGGTTGAAAGGAATAGACTTTTTCCTTCCCACTGGACCTTTCTTCGCTCATGCAAAGCTGCGAACGTCCCTGCCCCCAGTCGGAGTGAGACCTCCTCCATGGAGCATGGTTCGGACTCTTTAGTCCCTTAAGAGATCTTCTCAAGAACCATTACGTCAGGCCTATGATCGTATTCCGTCTTCGGGGATGGTGCTCCTGCTCACTCTGGCCTCGACCAGTGTGTAAGCAATATTCATGGTCTCGTACGACTCCCCCCTTTCAAGAGAATGGGGAAGGTAACATTCAGGTTCGCTCCTGAGTTGTTTTCTAGATTCAGAATCTTGGAGTCCCAGACCTTCGGTTCGACTCCTTCAAGATTTTGAGTCTCCGTTCTGTATCAGATGACCCAGACCTTCTCCTTCTTGCCAGTAAAGGAATCGAGGGGTTATCTTTGAGAATAGCTGCAATTTGTCCTCATGTGCAAGCCGGTTTGGGAGCACAGGGAGGACACAAGGGAGAGTCACCAGTATACTTCTTCAGTTCGGACTCAAGGACATTCATCTCGACCTGAATCCAGACCCTCCCCCGTCACGTCGCCCTACAGCACGATGTCGGATACATCACAACGTCCCTCGCCTTCGAGTAGAACTACTCTGTGACGCAGGTGGTACAAGCTGGAGTCTGGAAGTGTCTAATGACCTTCGCAGCCCGCTTCCTGCAGGATGTGACCCACAGGAGTATCGATACGTTTCTATCGCTCTGTGGTGGCTACGCAACAGCTGGTATAACCTCAGGCTCCTTTTTGGACAGGTAGCAGAAGGTTGAGGACATTGTTATCAGGTTTTAGTCTGCATGAACGAAAGAAGTATGTCTGGCCCTTACTTCTTTCTTCATCGTCTCCTCTACTGGGGAAGCAGCATCCTGGTCTCGGCATAGCTGACCTCAAACCTCTGCAGGTAAACCATGCTTCCTTGTGTTCCGAGTATTGAGTCAATACTGTCGCGTCCCCCATACCCTGACGAGGTGGTATTGGGAACGTCCTAACCCAGAGTTCCTTCTGGAACTCCAGGTCAACTGCCTAGGACGGGCCACACCTTCTTCCTTCACACACAAGCTTATGTAGGCCACACGTTTCCTTGCGGAGCAAGGAACTTGTGAGGTGCAGGGACTCCTTTTCTCGAGTGCGACTCACTCGGATTCTGAGTCCCTGGGTAAGCCAAAGCCAGTATGGCTGGGGACTTTCCACCCTTCCTAAGGGGTTAGTCACCCAATGTAAATACTGTAGTGTGGTTTGTATTTCGGTTACGGAACAAATGACAAATTCGGATATAATTTGTATTTTTCCTAACCATACAAACCTTAGCTATTTACACATTTGCCCGCCAGCCCTGTCCCCCAAGTCAAGTCCTACCTCTAAGTGAAGTGAGACATTTCATCGGTGTGTGAGGGAGGGAGGGGTAGCAAGCTACCCCTCCCCCTACCCCTGCTATCTAGCGCGGGGTAGGAAACCCTCGTTAAAATCTAATGGCTCGTCATTTCAGCTACGCCGAAAGTAATACCCAATGTAAATATATAAGGTTTGTATGGTTAGGAAAAATACAAATTATCTCCGAATTTGTCATGTTTATTCTTGTGTACATTCCCTAGAGCTGCAAGATATTTAGGTTTATTCTTGTGTACATTCCCTGGAGCCGCCAGATATTTAGGTTTATTCTTGTGTACTTTCCCTGCAGCCGCAAGATATTTACGTTTATTCTTGTGTACGTTCCCTGGAGCCGCAAGATAATTACGTTTATTCTTGTGTACATTCCCCTGAGCTGCAAGATATTTAAGTTTATTTTTGTGTACATTCCCTGAAGCTATAAGATATTTAGCTTTATTTTTGTTTACATTCCCTGGAGCTGCAAGATATTTAAGTTTATTCTTGTGTAAATTCCCTGGAGCCAGAAGATATTTAGAATGATTTTTGTGTACAATCCGTGGAGCCGCAAGATAATTTTTTATTCTTGTGTACATTCCCTAGAGCCGCTAGATATTTAGGTTTATTTTTGCTTATATTCCCTGGAGCCGCAATATATTAAGGTTTATTCTTGTGTACATTTCCTAGAGTCACTAGATATTTAGGTTATTTTTTTGTACATTCCCTGGAGCTGCAAGATATTTAGGTTTATTCTTGTGTACATTCCCTGGAGCCGCAATATATTTATGATTATTCTTGTGTACATTCCCTAGAGCCGCTAGATATTTACGTTTATTCTTGTTTACATTGCCTGGAGCCGCAAGATATTTAGGTTTATTCTCGTGTACATTCCCTGGAGCTACAAGATATATAGGTTTAATCTAGTGTGCATTGCCTAGAGCCACAAGATATTTAGAATTATTCTTGTGTACAATCCATGGAGCTGCAAGATATTTACGTTAATTCCTGTGTACATTGCCTGGAGCCGCTAGATATTTAGGTTTATTCATGTGTACATTCCCTGGAGCCGCAAGATATTTATTTTCATTTTTATGTACATTCCTTGGAGCCACAAGATATTATGGTTTATTCTTTTTTACATTCCTTGGAGCCGCAAGATATTTAGAATTATTCTTATGTACAGTGTATGGAGCCGCAATATATTTAGGTTTATTTTTGTGTACATTCCCTGGAGCCGCAAGATATTTAGAATTATTCTTCTGTATATTCCCTAGAGGCACTAGATATTTAGGTTGTTCTTGTGTACATTCCCTGGAGCCGCAAGATATTTAGGTTTATTCTTTTGTACATTCCCGGGAGCCGCAATATATTTACGATTATTCTTGTGTACATTCCTTAGAGCCACAAGATATTTACGTTTATTCTTGTGTACATGCCCTGGAGCTACAAGATATATAGGTTTATTCTCGTGTACATTCCCTAGAGCCACAAGATATTTAGAATTATTCTTTTGTACATTCCTTGGAGCCGCAAGACATTTACGTTTATTGCTGTGTACATTGACCGGAGCCGCTAGATATTTAGGTTTATTCTTGTGTACATTCCCTGGAGCCGCAAGATATTTAGGTTTATTTTTGTGTACATTCCCTGGAGCCACAAGATATTTAGGTTTATTCTTTTGTACATTCCTTGGAGCCGCAAGATATTTATAATTATTCTTATGTACAGTCCATGTAGCAGTAAGATATTTAGGTTTATTTTTTGTACATTCCCTGGAGCTGCCAGATATTTACGTTTTATTCTTGTTTACATTCCCTGGAGCCGCAAGATATTTAGGTTTATTTTTGTGTACATTTCCTGGAGCCACTAGATATTTAGATTTATTCTTATGTACATTCCCTGGAGCCGCAAGATATTTAGGTTTATTTTTGCGTACATTCCCTGGAGTCGCAAGATATTTAGGTTTATTCTTTTGTACATTCCCTGGAGTCGCAAGATATTTAGGTTTATTCTTTTGTACATTCATTGGAGCCGCAAGATATTTAGGTTTATTCTCGTGTACATTCCCTAGAGCCGCAAGATATTTAGGTTTCTTCTTTTGTACATTCCCTGGAGCCGCAAGATATCTAGGTTTATTTTTGCGTACGTTCCCTGGAGCCACTAAATATTTAGGTTTATTCTTTTGTACATTCCATGGAGCCGCAGGATATTTACATTTATTCTTGTGTACATTGCCTGGAGTCGCTAGATATTCAGCTTTATCCGTGTGTACATTCCCTGGAGCCGCAAGATATTTAGGTTTATTCTTGTGTTCATTCCCTGGAGCTGTAAGTTATTTAGGTTTTATTCTTGTGTACATTCCCTGGAGCCGCAAGATATTTAGAATTATTCTTGTGTACATTCCCTGAAGTCGGACGATATTTAGGTTTATTTTTGTTTACATTCCCTGGAGCCGCAAGATATTTAGGTTTATTCTTGTGTACATTCCCTAGAGCCACTAGATATTTAGTTTTATTCTCGTGTACATTCCCTGGTGCCGCAAGATATTTAGGTTTATTCTTGTGTAGATTCCCTATAGCTGCAAGATATTTAGGTTTATTCTAGTGTACATTCCCTGGAGCTGCAAGATATTTAGGTTTATTCATGTGTACATTCCTTGGAGCTACAAGATATTTAGGTTTATTCTCGTGTACATTCCCTAGAGCCGCAAGATATTTAGGTTTATTCATGTGTACCTTTCCTAGAGCTGCAAGATATTTAGAATTATTCTTATGTAAATTCAAAGAGCCGCAAGATATTTAGGTTTATTCTCGTGTACATTCCATGGAGCCGCAAGATATTCAGGTTTATTCTCGTGTACATTCCATGGAGCCGCAAGATATTTAGGTTTATTCTCGTGTACATTCCCTGGAGCAGCAAGATATTTAGAATTATTTTTATATACATTCCGTTGAGCCGCAAGATATTTAGGTTTATTCTTTTGTACATTCCCAAGAGTTGCAGGATATTTAGATTTATTCTCTTGTACATTCCCTAAAGCCACTAGATATGTAGGTTTATTTTTGTTCACATTCCCTGGAGCCACAAGATATTTAGGTTTATTCTTGTGTACTTTCCCTAGAGCCACTAGATATTTAGGCTTATTCTTGTGTACATTCCCTGGAGCTATAAGATATTTAGGTTTATTCTTAAGTACATTCCCTGGAGCCACAAGATATTCAGGTTTATTCTTGCGTACATTCCCAGGAGCTGCAAGATATTTAGAATTATTCTTATGTATTTTACGTGGAGCCGCAAGATATTTACGTTTATTCTTGTTTACATTCCCTGGAGCCGCAATATATTAAGGTTTATTCTTGTACACATTCCCTAGAGCCACTAGATATTTAGATATATTCTTGTGTAAATTCCCTGGAGCCCCAAGATATTTAGGTTTATTCTTGTGTACATTCCCTGGAGCCGCAAGATATTTAGAATTATTCGTATGTACATTACGTGGAGCCGCAAGATATTTACGTTTATTCTTGTTTACATTCCCTGGAGCCGCAATATAATAAGGTTTATTCTTGTTTACATTCCGTAGAGCCACTAGATATTTAGATTTATTCTTGTGTACATTCCCTGGAGACCTAAGACATTTAGGTTTATTATTATGTACATTCCCTGAAGCCGCAAGATATTTACGTTTATTCTTTTGTACATTCCCTGGAGCTGCAAGATATTTAGAATTATTCTTATATACATCCCGTGGAGCCGCAAGATATTTACGTTTATTTTTGTTTACATTCCCTGGAGCCGCCATATATTAAGGTTTATTCTTGAGTACATTCCCTTGGGCCGCAAGATATATAGGTTTATTTTCGTGTACATTCTCTGGAGCCACTAGATATTTAGGTTTATTCTTGTGTATACTCCCTAGAGCTGCAAGATATTTAGGTTTATTCTTTAACAGTTAGATCTTTTTGAAGATGTTTAAATAACCTTCAGAATTAGTTTAAAATTATTACCTGCTTCAAACATGTCATTGAATGGATTAAGTTAAATAGTTGAATGAAGGGAAGACTGGTATATCAATGTAAGCTCTTTTCAAGTCTATCGAAAAGTGTATATCCCTATTTTGAACTGTCAGGTTAGGGTTAATAAATAATAATTACACTGCTGCTCTATGTCCCACTCCTATCTATATTATCCATAAATTAACTGTTCAGCATCTCAGTGAGGGTTTACAAGGATGGAATCGGAATAGAGCCTAAGCACTGAGGTGGCATTAATATTGACAAAAGCCAGTATATAGAATTAATTAATTAGAAGTAAGTTTTTGGACAGAATAAATGTGTTTGGTTCACCCTTAACTACATCCAACCCATTTTCTTTGATGGCCTGCTAAGTGGTGGTGCCCTTATCCACCAGGGAAGATTTTCGATGTCTGTTTAGGAAGGTTTTCCCAAAATTCATTTCCCATCCTTCAGCCTCAACACAACCATTTTTCAATGGGATGCAGTAGGTAATTTGTCGATTTGGAAAGAGTATTAAGAGGCACTGTCCATCATTATGATCGAAGATGACTTTATATTCTGAATTAAAGGGAAATGAACCCCCTCCTTATATGCAATGATTCATTTGTTTGTGGTAATCATCCTTTTAGCCTGGAAAATAAGTTCACTATTTGGAGCAAAAATGTTTTTAGTACGATCATGATGACAATCAACTTATTTGTTCCTGGTGGAGGGAAGGATGTTTAATACCTGGAGATGCCACTGATCACTTTCCCCATACAAATATGTGAAGCAACTTTGGCAACTGACACACCTGCTGTGTAGGGCAGAAAGGACCCAAATCCTTTGCCCGTCTTGTGACTGTCAAAGCTTTACCTTTGAAAATTCTGACTTTATAATCTTTTCATCATGAGGAGATGAAAATCCTATATAAATACAGCTTACAGAAATAAAACAAGTACAAATTCATTCAAGGAACGAAGACATGATAGAAACACTCAACTATGGTAGAGGAGGACAGAATATTATCCTGTTAAAGTGCTACAAGCAACAATTATCAGATTAATATAGGATGTGTAGATGCACTCATAAAAGGGAATTTAACTAGTGACCACTGAAATGAATCTGTCAATTCCTGAGGCATTAAAGCAGAGGAGAACAGAAGCTCATCCTACGAAACAGCCAAGGAGATTTGCGAAACAGCTACAAGCAACAATTATCAGATTAATATAAGACATGCAGATGCACTGATGTAAGGAAAATTATCTACTGATCTTTGAAACGAATTGGTCAAGCCCCAAGGCAATACAACTGAGTAGAACAGAAGTTCTTCCTTGAAATAGCTACAAACCAAGCAGGTTAAATACAAACCCTTCTTGCTACTGCAACTTTTTACAAAATATAATGTGTTTAACAGCTGAAAGCACAAATCTAAATTCTACTACATTAAACCAATATGATACTAATCTTAATATCACCACTTATTGCACGATACAGGGGCACTGTATCCAAAGTGAATGAGGGATATAAACGAATCACGTAAATTATTAAATGAAATTGTTTAATTCTTGTATTCTATTACAATTTATATATTTCTATTTGCTGTCCCATGAATAATCATACAAACCCTTTATAATAAGTACTCTTTCATCATTTTTATATTCATTATAAAATGAATATGAAAATTATGAAAAGTTAATTATTATAAAGGGTTTGTATAATTATTCATTTGACAGTTTTCTGTCTTCATTGTTTAAAAAATTTGCAAAAGTTATAGCCTATACCGATTAAATGTAACCAATGGATTCAAGGTTTTGCTGAGTCTTTGAGTGCATCCATATGCAGAACACAAACTAGGCATCCTTTAAGCAAAATGAGAGCTTGTGTCCTTCCTAAACGATTAATCTAGTTGAACTGAGATACCAGTGACATCTCCACTTTATTAAACATCGTGAGCTACGGTGTTTTGGTAGGACAAGTAGGTCACGCTACAGGCGAAAGCCCATTTTGCCCTACACGCGGGCCTGCTTCACAAATCTGGGAAACGGGCACCTCCAGGTATTAAACCTCCTTGGGTGGAGGCAATGGACGTTCGACAGCTCTACGCCCTGAGCTTAGCTTAGGTCAGATAGGAACTAGCAGTGCTGTAAAATTTATCAACCCCTTTAAAAAGAAACATTTTGTTTTTTTAACTTATGATGCCGTCTCCATATACATTACAACTGGAGTGGGAATATTTAATTTGGCAATGCCACTCACTGCCCATGCATTATCCTTTTTGCCATGAAGGAGTTGATAAAGTATAGTTTCCAAAATCCAGAAATTAAAGATGAAGTTTTTATTCCATGACCTTCATCAGCACCTGCCAGGTAATTCATTTGAACAGGAAGACTAGAAGCTTCACGATTCCTCTCCAGAAAGGATCAGCTTCTCGATTCCTCTCCAGAAAGGATCAGCTTCTCCAGGGGTGAGGACTACCCCAAATCTTTAGTACTGTTCCAGCAAGGAGCTCGTCCGTATTGCACTGATTCTGGGGAGGCGAAGTGGAGATGTTCCTTTTTACTGGCACTGTCCCTGATCAGGAGAATTTACAACCTTGGCAAAGCCCTACATCATCAGTAAACAGTAAAAGGCAGTAAAGAGGCAATAAACGGATCGTGCCGTGCTCCGCAGGGTTCAAGATAACGGCTAGAACTCCCTGTACAAGCTAGCTAACGGGACATTCAACAAGAATGATATGCAGGGAAAGATTCCCTAATAGCAGGTCAATCTACTACAATCCTGTCACCAGATTCTCTAAGGCAGATGTGCCATTATACAACATTCGACTCTCATCCCTCTCCTCTGCCTGTGGATCCTTGAAGTGCGTCTTGGTTGAGGATTGGATGCTCGAGGGACCTGGAGGGGAGAGGAAAGTTCAAGAATTACAGTTCTGGTTAGAGGAGGGTGTAGTTGAGGAAGGGTGTAGTTAGTGGGGGGAGAGATGTGATTGGTAGGAGGAGGGTTTGTTCGACGTGACTGCCGTGGGTTGGAATTGTAATGTCTATCACTTCCCTGAAGATCAGTGATCCACTGGAGTCTGGCTGGACATTTCTTCTTCCATGCATGGAGGGAGCCTGGGCAGTTAAGGCATCTGATATAGGTCGGTTCTCTGGCGGCGAATCGAGAGTGGCAGGCACTGGTGGGGTGTCATATGCAGCTGTACACTGCACAGACCTCCTGGATTGTGCAACGGCTCTTGTGGTGGCCAAACTTCTGGCACCTGAAACATCAAAGAGATTCAGGGAAGTACGCTTCCGGGGAAAAGGTTCCCCAGTTGCCAAAGCAGATCCTTTTGAGGTTGTTTTCCCTTGAAGACAGACTCTAGCTTGTGAGATGACTTTCGTGTTTTCCCTTCACATCTCTTGGCCGAGTCAGTGGGTGGGTGGTTCAGAACAGGTTCCAGAGCTAGGTTCAGATCGTAGCAGATGATGATAGTTGTGGTTTTCTCAAGAGACTTAAAGGTTTAAAGGCCGCTCATGAATGGCAGAGGCAAGGGACAGTGACATTGCCCTATCAAGCAGGACAACGCCCTACAGACTGACCATATATACATATGATCAGCGACCAAGCCCTCTCTCCACCCAAGCTAGGACCAAGGAGGGCAAGGCAATGGCTGCTGATGACTCGGCAGCTGGACCTATAGGCTCCTCCAAACCCTCCATTCTAAGGTCACAAGGACGGTGAAGTTGCAGCGACCAAATGAACTAACTGGTTTGACCGGGATTGGAACCCCAGTCTGGCAATCACCAAGCAAGGACGCTACCACCAGGCCACCACAACCCTAAAGGAACTAGACACTTGTCTTGCTGCCCGAGAAAATCGAAGGATTCCTTGTCCAAGGGAGCAATAATGAGCTCTCCTCAGAGGTTTGATTGGATGCTCATCTTCAGGTAGGGGTTCTGCTTCGCCATAACAGCGTAGGAGGTCGTGTTTTCCCTTTGAATCAGTTTGAAGGGCTGCTGATGAGCTCAGGTGAGGTGGGCAGATCGCTGGTCGGTCTCTAAAGGGTGGGGTGTCTTCATTTTCTTCCTGACTTCGGTCCATTCCTTGCTAGAGTCGATTTCCCTGTTGTTTTCTTCTTCAGTAATGTTCTTGTTGTTATCGTCGTCGTTTTTCGTGGGCTTAGGTGTGTCCTGGGTCGATTTCATAGGTAATGGGTGGTCAAGGTCCAAAGTCTATGGAACAGGAATCTCAAGTTACTTGCCGGGCACATCACCCAAGTTCTCAGGTCCCACAAGAGGCTGTCGTATGAAAATTTGATGCACGCATATACAGTATTGTCGTAATTCTATTACTGTAATGAGTTCAGAATTTTTTTTTCAAGTGGTTGCTGTTATGTGACGGTAGTTAAAAAGTCGAGTGTCTGTATGTAAGGAAACATTTGATTAGGCTACGCATATGAAAAATTTGCCTCAGAGCATGTTATGCAAGGGAAATTTTATTATTCTTTCTGTTCTATTCATGTTTAAATATCCCTTATACTCTCAAGAGCAGTCATAAGGAAAAGACTTATTTTGATATGTTCATTCATCACGCTAATTAGTCAACAAACCATTGATAGTTGGTATTTAAAAATAGCTGTCCATTATTAACACTTAAATTCAAATAAGAAACGGTTTCCCAAACTATGTAGTTCAAAGAAGCTGGTCTCAGTATATCAAACTCCTAAATGGAATAAAATTACAATTGGCTGGTTTTA
This sequence comes from Palaemon carinicauda, assembly GCF_036898095.1. NCBI lineage: Eukaryota > Metazoa > Arthropoda > Malacostraca > Decapoda > Palaemonidae > Palaemon > Palaemon carinicauda. The sequence continues at coordinate 118,485,123 of NC_090739.1, read as the reverse complement.
CCTTTTGAGTGCTATACTTGCTACTATATAAAAAGTTGAAGTTTACAATCGTTTCCAACTAAATTCGTGGCACCTTGAGAAAAAACGAAAGTAATATCATAATACAGGGTTATTAGCGAGATTAAATACCCTTCACTTATTTCAATGTCTCCCTTTTCATTCATAAAATTAATGGATATTGTGACAGATTTCTGCATTACTGTCGTGCTGTAACTTTTTTTACTGCAATGATTGCTCTGTTATTCGGTCTGTCCTTCAAGGGACACGGCCGTCAATGCACCTCATGCAGTGCTCTAAAGGTATGAGTTAAGGAATTTAACTGTCTCCCTGTGGCCCCTACCTTCTTTTCAATGGCCTTTCTTGCAACCCTGTGTTCAACATTTATCAACTTTTACTTCTTTATTTATCTGAGAGGATTTCCGCACGCTTCATTTTGTGACTGAATGGCCTCCCTGTCCTAGCAACGTACCATATGACAACTATCAGTAAATCATACTGATACAGTACTCGCTTTATGTACAGTCACTCATATAAATTGATAGATGTCCGGGTGTTTGAGAGAGATTTCCATTTCACCCCTTTCTGGACGACAGGTGTCTGGGAGCGCGAGACCAGTCGAATATTCAACTACCTAATTCTGCTGTAGTAATTGTTAACTTTTACGAGTATGTTATTAATCTGTTTATTTTATTCCATTATTATGTGACGAACCACTGTGCAAACAATTACCCCTTTACAATGGGCGGTAGTTCTCTTCACACAATAAAATAGAAGTCATATGGGTAGACTTCCAAATTCACTTGTTTCTTATTACGAGTGTATAAGATTGTCGATTATGATCAAATGTATCTTCTTAAAGGTGGTTGCAGACAAGCGAAGCACCAATAGCAGGATAATGGGAGGACAGGAACAATAAACTATGTTAGAAACAAAACTTTAATCTTACGTTAAATAAAATAATGAAAAAGCACTTCAAAACAACATTAATAAGCAGTGCAAAGTGAATGGGTGAGCAAGGTAGATGAATCTCGTGGTGAGAATAATGTATTCTAACCAAATCAATAAATTTGGGGTTACCTTATAACATGTAAGGTAAGAAATCAGGGATGATTTACAGCAGGAAGGTGAGTGTAAACAAAAGATAATGAGAAGAATGGAATGAAGATGGCGCTGAAATAAGGTGATGTGTTTACAAAGAAAATGGAAAAATAAACATTAGACAAATAAGATATGTTAGCATATGTACAACATATGGGGATATCACAGTCTCCCCTTGTTTTTGTTTTTTTTCCATTTCCCGAGGATCAACCGAGGTTATTCTTGATAAGGAGTCTGCCACAATGTTTTCTCGTCCTGATATGGCGATTACTTGGATATTGTGTGCAGAGAGTATGTATGACCATCTTAAAAGTTTAGGGTTGAGAGTAGTGGACCTATGGAGATGCGACAGAGGAGAGTGGTCGCTGTAGACGTAGACCGTGTCTTGTCCATCAACATAAATCTGGTATCTCTGGATGGTAGCTACGATGGCGAATAGTTCTTTCTCCACAGTGGACCAATTTAGTTGGGAACCCATAAATCGTCCACTGGAATAAGAGACTGGTAACAGATCAGCTAGTGGGGGCAGGTTTCCTGTTATGGCTGTTATTGGAGCAGGATGTTGTAATAAAATGCCCCCATATCCAAGATCACTAGCGTCTGTTTGGAGATAGAATAGTTTGGTGAGGTTAGGTGCCATTAATATAGGAGGAGATGACAAGTAAGTTTTTAGCTGGTTAAATATTTGATATGTTGTTGGTTCCAAGAAAAATTTACTTTTGAAGAAGTTAAAGCAAATAGTGGTCCTGTGAATGGTGAGAAATTTGGACTGAGCTTAGAGTAATATCCTACCATACCTAGAAATCTTTTTAATCCCTGTTTGGTAGTTGGAATAGGATAAGAAGTTATGGCGCTAATATTTGCATCATGGGGTAATACTTTACCACTGCCAACTCGATGACCAAGGTAAGATACCTGACCTTTGCAGAAATTACTTTGTGCTAAGTTGATCGTTAATCCATGTTGTTTCAACCTTGAGAAAACTTCTTTTATCTTTTGAATATGGTCTTCCCATGTGTCAGAGGCAATAATGATGTCATCTAAATATACAAATACCTTTTCCTAGTCCTGCAAAATTAAAGACATTACTCTTTGGAAGGTGGCAAGTGAGTTTGCTAATCCGAATGGCATTACGTTATAACTAAATAATCCAAATGGAGTGATAAATGAAGAAATTTCCTTTGCCGTTTCTGTTGATTTAATTTGGTAATAACCCTTCAACAAATCTATTTGGGTTAAGTAGGTCGAATTACTTACTTTCTGACATGTTGTACATGTTTTTACGTACTCTTTAATGTCATTCTTCATGTTTGGCCAATAAAAGTCTTGACTGATGCGTTTATATGTTTTAGTGATACCAAGATGAGTCAGCAGAGTGAGACAATTCTAGGATCAGAGGTCTTATATCCTTAGGAACAACTACCTGGAATAGATCCTTCCAGGTTTCTAGATGACTGTTCTTGCTGGACCTGAATTTTCTCATTAGTACATTATTATTAATATAAAAATAAGAACACTTGTTGGTATCCTTTGGTTTCACTTGGTTGAAACACTGCTGTAGAGTGACATCTCTCCTTTGTTATATGTACTCATCAACTCGTTGAAATCCATAGGTTCAGAGACTGGCAACGGGTTTGATGATGATTCAGTAGGGTTGTCCTTTTTACTGCTTCGTGTCACTGCTAAGCATTCCTCCTGTACAACATCACCTGGAGATACTGCTATTAAGTTTGTTAAGACAACAGAGTTAGCTATGTCATTACCCAGGATTACATCTACATTCTTGCATGGTAACAGTTCTGGATTTACAGCTACTTCAGTAGTTCCAGAGAAATAAGGACAATTAAGGTTTACATTAATGAGAGGCAACATAGACTTACTGGTTAGGTCATTAACTGCAACTTACCTGTGAGTTTCACCTTTAGATTATATTACTTTAGGAGAGACGATCGTTTGAGAGGATCCAGTGTCTGAGTATGGTTACAGGTTTACCATTTATTTTGCCTGAGCAAGTGAAGGGTGCAAACGCTTGGGACTCGTGTGATGCGCAATGGAAGGTCTTTTTCTTCTCCACCTTAGGTCTTGGTTCCTGTTTGGGCAGATTCATTTGCTTAGGAGAGAATTGAGGGGGATTAGGTTTTCTCTTTAAGTATGAAGCTGCACAATGTGGATCAGGACATTCTAAAATATGATGTCCTCCTTGTTTGCAGTATGTACAAGTTTCCTTAGGTCTAGTTTCTCTATATGGGGTTTTACCTACTTTATGAATAAGAGCATAGTCATCTGCCTTTAAAGCAGCTTTCTTAGGGTCAGATTCATTCTGCTCTCTTAGATACACATTAATGCTACCTGGTATTTTCCTTAAGAACTCCTCAATTATTATTAAATCTTTCAACTGCTCAAAAGTTTTGACATCTACTTTGTCTACCCACTTCTAAAACTGTTTAATCTTTCCATTCATAAATTCTAAAAAGGTCTGCTGAACTTGCTTCTGACTATTACTTAATATTTGCCTATATCCTTCCGCAGTAATAGAATAAGCATCAAGGATTGCCTGCTTAATTATGATATAGTCATGTTCTTATAACATAGTGGCACATACAGATAATGCTTTACCTTTAAAGGAGTTCCGGATGATCAAATACCATTTGTCCTGAGGCCAATTGAGATTTTTGGCTGTGTCTTCGAACACAGAAAAGTAGTTATCAGGTTCCCGTTCTTCAAATGTGGGCAGCAATTTCTGCACCTTGCACACATCAAAGGGTTCGGGAATTAGCTTACCTTCTTCCTTTTCTTTGTCCTATAAATGCCAGATCCTGTTCTGTTAATGTGGCCGCTTCTCTCTCAATCTGCACCCTAGCACAGAGAGCTTCGTTTTCTATGGCTACGTCCTGGTTCTTCCTTTGCTGTTTTACTGCCCATAGAGCCTGTTCCTGCTTCAATTTCTGTTCACTTTATTTTTCTTGTTGCTCCAAAGCAATTGCAGCAGTTTCCACCTTGATACGTTCTAGGGAAGCAGCGGCAGCAGCCGTGCTCTCAGCAGCAGCGGCTTTCCTCTCTTCTAACTCAGCGGCGGCAGTTGCGGCTTGCATCTTCATCTTTTCCAACTCCAGCTGCAGACGTAGTTTATCTAAGTCACCATTTGGATTGGTAACGGTTAGAGCTCGAACGTCAGCCAATTCTTCTTCTGGAACAATATCTTCATCTACAAGGAAGTTCAAAATATGACTGAGAATTACACATTTTACGGCAGTTGCGGGAACCTGTACATCATAATGGCGAGCTAGATTCTTTAGGTCAGTTTTTGTGGCAACTGTGAGAGATTCCACATGATCCCGTGGTGATACAATAAATTGTTGCAAGTTAAAAGGCATTTTGAATGTCGCCCGTGGCGCAAGATAAGTACAAACTAAAATAAATATCCAAACTTTATAAGAATAAGTGTAAGATCATACGATCGCAAAATAATCTTTCGATCACAGAAATACAAAATAGTGATCACAAAATTACAAGATCGAGAGATCACAAAATTACAAAATCTTATGATTAAATCACATTACACAAAAATAGTTTAAATACAAAATTAAGTCTCGCGAAACTTACGATATTACTATAAAACTTTTATTCACCGTTAACGACTGAACAATGTTTTTTTTTTTTTTTTTACGCTCGAGATCTTGAACACGCGGCTAACTACTTCATAATTACTCAAACGACAAGCTTAACATCACAAACTTTTACAACAATTTTACCGAATCAGTAAACAAGGCTTTAAAACGCAAAGGTATTTTTACTTTAAACATACCTAATTAGCACGTTCAAGTTTACATTTCCTTTTAATTTATACCAGCTTAATACAATAACTTTACAATGTTACCTTTTAATTTATATAAATACTATATTATTCTCGTTATGATAAAGTATCTAGTTAATAATCAACACCTAGTTTAAAGTAATTGATTATCAGAATAATGCGCAAACTGGACAAAATGCGTAGTATGCGCTTAATAGATATAACAAGAGTAATTTAACACTTTAGATTTTGTACAAGTATTTAAATATTCATTTACCGACACTTAAATGTTATTTTTACACCAAAATAGTACTTTTAACACCAAACAATATATAAAATAATTTCCTGACTAGAGATAACGATTAGAATTACGAAAATCTCCGAAATTGGAAATTGGCTAATTTCACTTGAGAAATTTATATAACAAAATAAATCACTTTATAATGAAATCGAGATGGAGAAAATTTCACTTATAATGAAGCCTAAATATCTTCGTGATTGCTTAGTCCCCTACCCTGATGCTACCAGCGCCGCTGTAAGAGTTAGACATGCTGATGACCCACATAGACTATTCGAAATTAGTGTGAATCATGCAATAGGAGGAAGAACGTTCAGTTATGCTGCACCGAGACTCTTTAACGACCTTCCACTCGATGTTAAGAATAGCAATAATGTGGCAGCTTTCAAGAAAAACCTGAAGACTTATCTTTTTAGAAAGTGTTATAATAGTGACCTGAAAACTATTAAGCCTGAATACAAATGCTAGCGAAATAACTGATAACGATACAGAGCAAAATATTAACTGGAAAGAAATTATTTTTTTCACACACCAAGGCCCGCCTGAACAGACCTTTAGTGTCTGATGGAGGGCAAGAAATAAACCCGTAAAAAAAAAAAAATTAATTTAATAAATCACATAATGAAATTTGACTTATTTCCTAAATATCACTTTTGAATGGCTTCAGATTTTTTTTTTTTTATGAGAAATCTCTGGGATACGACATTTGAGTAGGTGAAACTTTAAAAGCTACCTACTGGGGGCATCTACAATTAATAAGGGTGATTTAGAAGCTGGACAATCAGCATACCTAAGTCTTGACTATATTAAGTGTGACTTGTTCCTCTTACAACCAAATGACTACCCAGACATATATTATATATAATTGTCTAATGAGAGGGAGACGAGACATCTACCTTACCTTGGAATTATTACTGTCGTCCTTTATCCTTGGTACGCCACAACACTCGATACTGTTCATAATCACTGGAACTGTTCTTTCATGATTCAATCACTCGATATAAATTTGATGAATCATATCGCACATCATATCCCGGACAGGTCCCCAACTATTATGTGATGAACCACTGTGCAAACAATTACCCCTTTACAATGGGCGGTAGTTCTCTTCACACAATAAAATAGAAGTCATATGGGTAGACTTCCAAATTCACTTGTTTCTTATTATGAGTGTATAAGATTGTCGATTATGATCAAATGTATCTTCTTAAAGGTGGTTGCAGACAAGCAAAGCACCAATAGCAGGATAATGGGAGGACAGGAACAATAAACTATGTTAGAAACAAAACTTTAATCTTACGTTAGATAAAATAATGAAAAAGCACTTCAAAACAACAATAATAAGCAATGCAAAGTGAATGGGTGAGCAAGGTAGATGAATCTCGTGGTCAGAATAATGTATTCTAACCAAATCAATAAATTTGGGGTTACCTTATAACATGTAAGGTAAGAAATCAAGGATGATTTACAGCAGGAAGGTGAGTGTAAACAAAAGATAATGAGAAAAATGGAATGAAGATGGCGTTGAAATAGGGTGATGTATTTACAAAGAAAATGGAAAAATAAACATTAGACAAATAAGATATGTTAGCATATGTACAACATATGGGGATATCACACCATGTAGATAGATATTACAGAGGTTCTGTTCTTTCCTCCTCTTTTCCTTCTCTTCTGCCCTGTTGTTTTTCTCTCGCGTTTCTACTTGTAGTCGGTGTGAATTAGACGGGATGGTGGATCAATCCAGAAATAATTACCAACAAGAAGTATTTTATGACAGCGGATGAACAAGTGTGTAGCATACCATAAGGAACCTCCCTCTGGACCTTAATTTTTTTTTCCAAAGACTCATTACAACAAAAAAAAATTCTAAGATGTATGATTTTTCCCTTTTTCAAAATTGGTTTAAATGGGCACTGCTAGTCTTCTGTTATAAAGCTTGACTCTGAAAAAGGATTGTTCATTAAACTATTCCATTAGAAGCCTAATTTGATTTGACAGGCTCACATTGTTAGTAGTAGTCTGTGTCATTTAGACCATTATGTCAAATGCTAGGATCTTTGAAGATCATTCCAACTACTTACACCTACCCAAGAAATAATTTTTGATATCATGAAATTCAGTTATCTAACCCCTCGATAGCCATTAATGGGACTTGAACCCGGTTGTGCCAATCAGAGCACAGAATTAAATCCATTTGTTAGTAATATTGATACTAATGGCAAAGTCCTTTGGCAAAGAAGGACTTTGCAGGCATGGTCAAATGATGTATTTTTGGGGAGTGTTTTAATAAACTAAACATGTCAGACTCAAACTCTTGGGAGGTATGTATTGTGTAGGTTGAGGATTGGCCATAGTCGGCCAAAGCACAAAAATCTTTGATAAGGAAGCGGTGTGATCCAGTAAGGGTTGAATGAGAGTTCTTTATCGTTTGAGCATACAACTGGTGCACTGCACCAGGCTTGAACACTTAAAAGGCGATATTGCTTAATTGATAGAAATATTTGTGACCTTTTCAATAACGATACTGATGTGACTAGTGTTATAAACCTTCTAAAAGAAACTCCATTTTTTAAAGATTTAAAATATAAAGGAGTTAGTTTATGTTATCTTGTTTATTTCAAGACTTATCTCCTTAGTCATCCTCTAGCATCATAGTTTGTATTTGAGAGTGAATTTTAATTATTCCATGATCTGAGCTTACTTTTAATGTATTTGATTTTTTAAATTTGGTTTATTCCACACAGCATTCATAACTACATACCTCATACGGAGAATAATGCCACCATTACACCTTACACGGTGTAATGTATGCACTATCTAAGTGTCTTTGCAGCATCCCTTCTGCCCCGGGCTGCAACGAAAATTTGTTTCTTAATGATCCCATGTTCGTATGTTTTCTTCACTCTTGCCATTCCCTCTATCGGGCTTATTCTTCCTTTCAAAGTACTGAATGGCCTTTGCTGTCCAAGTGCTTGGCTTAAAGCCCAAATTCAATAAACCATTCCAATCCTTAATTTTGTGCATATTCACTAGCTGAGTGGTATATGAGCTATCCGAGTTGTTGAAGATGTTGTTCTTGTTCTTCTTCTTCTAGTCTTGCCCTATTTAAAATTTTGCATACCATTTTGATTTTCTCCCTATCAAGATCATTTTTACAGAAGTTATGGAGGATCACTCAGCGGTCATCCTCATAGATTTTCAAAACACTAAGTCCTATGTCAAAGTAAGAAAAGTGTATATGATATAAAATAAGCCATTACAAAAGTCCGTATACTCCTAAGATCCCGGATTTGAAGGTCAATGTAGAAGTTTAAATTTCTACAAGATAATTTAGAATTTTCTCCTTTTTATGTTTCTGATTATGTTCACATTTAAAGAAACTATGAAGAGTCCTTAAGTGAAGAAGCCCTAAGGTGTGTTAAAGACCATAAATCCTAATCAAACATAATAACTAATAGGCACCAGTCTCTGAGGGTATGACACTCTTGTTTATTTCAGCACAGAATGACCCGTAGGTCCCCCCTTTACCGACGCTCATGTGTTCTTGGAGCAATATATTTACCATAGAAAAAGAACATTTTGACGTCATGGTGAAGGAAAACAATATCAACCTAACTGGTAATACAACGTCTGCTACAGTGTAGGCAGAGTTTTTAACGAATGCCTTGCTTATGACGTCATGGCACTCATTATCAGATATGGTGACTATGCTGTAGCCCTATGAGAACTTTCTCATCCGTGTGGAAGGGCGTCCCATTTGCTTACTCAATCTCTCAAGTATATAAATATGGTAAATAAAGGATAAAAAAATTACTAGGGCAAGATGATGTTATCAAGAGTAAAATCATCCTAAACCCATAGACAAAAATATGTTATTTGATAGTTTGAGTAAATCTTGTTATAAGGTCACTAATGAATGGCAGGAGCATTGGGCAGACAGTCAATGCCAATAGATTGTCAATGACTGCTCTATTCTCTCTTATTTCTCTTCACCTTGTTTTTTTTTTTTTAAGTTTTATAGTTTATATATGAAAGGTTTATTTTAATGTTGTTACTGCTCTTAAAATATTTTATTTCAATTGTTCATTACTTTTCCTGTAACTTATTTATATCATTGTTTCCTTTCCTCATCGGGTTATTATAATAATGGGCTTATATAATAATAATATGATAATAATAATATTATAGACTCCATGCATGACCCATCCCCCTATCCATTCACATGATAGCTGGTTCGACTGGGTAGCAACTCTGAAAAGGTAAGTCCTTGTGTTTCCCCAAGCACACTATTCCAAGCCCGCAGGCCCGGTAAAGCCCGAGAAAGAAAAAAAAAAAAAAAAAAAAAAAAACCTGGAACTCCCCAGTTGAGCGATGATACTACTATGACTAGAAACCAGCTGTCAAACTGTGTTTATTGGACATATGTAACGATGCTGTGTAAGCCGGAAGTTTATTCATGATTTGTTTGTTGAAATCAAACCTTTTGGAACTTCCTGATCTGGACGGATGAAAAGTCATTTCAGACAATGGCTCCAAAAATACGTTTGCTCCTTAAAAAAAGAGAAAAAATAATAAGTGGACGCCGTACTGTGAATTTCTGTAGCTGCATGTTGTCTGGGGGACAAATAGACTTGAGAAGGATGAATGGCAACATGGTATTCCCGTGCAAGGTATACGGATAATCAAAGACATCATTCCACCTATTCGTGCTGCAACCATTCCTGCCCCAAATCCTATTCATTCTGTTTATGATAAAAGCTCCATCCACACAAGCCACTTACTCACGTAATGATTTCAAGAACAACCAGATGGCGAGGACATGAGATATACAGGATGAGCGAAGTCAGGAAGTAATAATAAATCGTATCATTTTTGCATGGGAAACAGTAAAAAGGGACAGAACAGAAACTGAAGTACAACAAATCTTAGTTATAAATACAAAATATTTATGGTAAACAAAAACCTTCAACACAGGAATAATAATCATAAGTGAAACAGATGATAAGGTGATGTAAGACATTTCCAAAATGTTTATCAGTAAAAGAACAAGTATTAAAATAAATATAAAGTTGTGTAAAACTGCTATTATTAGTATCATAGTTTTTACCAGATACCACAAATAATGAAAAAACAGAACAATTTAAATATTATTAAGAGACAAATTCAAAATATTACATTACATCCATTTTTTTAGTATACAAGACAATCGATAACATGGCACAAGTCATAAGCACAAAAACTATAGATGATTCGTAAGCTACCTAACCAAACCCATCATAGCCATTACAATAGTTTTTTTCATTTCAAATATTCATTTCTGAATGAATTTTACAAACTGACCAAGCAATTAATACTTACCCCAACCCCCATTAGCATGAATAATTGTATTTAGTCTTTCTGGGACCGATTCAACGAGACTTTGGCAATAGTTGGGTAAACGTCTTAAATTTTCCCATTCAGAAACGGCGCATGATCAATTATTGTTTCTTGAGTTCGCTCATCCTGTAAATCCCATGTCCTGGCCATCATTACCCACACGTTTTTTTATTACATTGATGTCGCAGCCTTTGCTAGGCCAGTCTATGACAATAATCTCAGGATGCTCTTGAAAACATCTCTTGACCAAACTTGTATGGATGGGGCTTTTATCATAAACAAAATATATTGGATTTGGGGCAGGAATTGCTGTTGCACGAATAGATGGAATAATTGTTTCGATAATCTCTATATATTGTACGGAATCCAGATAGCCATTTATCCTTGTCAAGTCTCCTAGTCCCCCAGACCACATCCAACCATGGAAACTAACACTTTGGCGTCCACTTCTTTTCAATTCTTGTATGTTTTGCTGAGCAAATCTTGTGTTCATAGGTCGCCAACATATCTGACTTTTTGTTGCTGTTGTTTGAAAAGACTTCTCGTTAGTCCAGATGACAGAATTCCAAATGTTTTGATCATACTCATCCTGGGTGTATCTTCTTGCAAATTCCATCGTGCCTCCTTATTTTCCCGACTAAGTTTTTCTTTTTTAGCTGGATATAACATTGGGGGGAGAGTGACTGCTCCCCGCACTCTAGTTTTGGGGTGTTTGAATGTGCGTGGATGTAGTACGATAGAGAGTAAAAGATGTGAGATTGGAAGTATGTTTAGAAGTAGAAGGATGGATGTATTGGCCTTGTGTGAGACAAAGATGAAAGGAAAGGGTGAAGTGATGTTTGGAGAAATGTCTGGTAGAGTGTCAGGGATTGAAAGGGGAAGAGCGAGAGAGGGTGTGGCTTTATTGCTGAGTGAATGGATGACGGGTAAAGTAGTGGAATTGAAGGAGATATCATCTAGGTTAATGTGGGTAAGGGTTAGGTTGGGTAGGGAATGTTGGGCGTTTGTCAGTGCGTATGGGCCAGATAGTGAGAAAAGTGAAGAAGAGCGGAATGAGTTCTGGAATGAATTAACTAGGTGTGTAGAAGGAATTATGTAGTAGTCATGGGTGACTTAAATGCTAGAGTGGGCGCTGGAGAGGTAGAAGGTGTCATTGGGAAGTATGGCGTACCAGGTGAAAATGAGAGTGGTGAGAGACTGGTAGATATGTGTGTTGAACAAGAGATGGTAATAAGTGCTAGCTTTTTTAAAAAGAAAGATAAAAATAAGTATACATGGGTAAGAGTGGCAAATGGAAGAGTAGTAGAAAGGGCATTAATGGATTATGTGTTGATAACTAAAAGAATGTTTAGAAGATTGAAAGACGTGCACGTGTTTAGGGGTATGGCTAACGGTATGTCTGATCATTTTTTGGTTGAAGGAAAATTAGTTGTAGCAAAAGAGTGGGGGAATAGAGTGGGTGGATGCAAAAGGGAGCTAGTGAGGGTTGAAGAGCTAATAAAACCGGGGGTAAAAAGTAAATATCAGGAAAGGTTGAAAATGGCATATGACGAGGTGAGAGTAAGAGAAACTGGTAATTTAGAGGAGGAGTGGAAGTTAGCAAAAGAAAATTTCGTTGGGATTGCAAGTGATGTATGGGGCAAGAAGGTTGTTGGAGGCAGCATGAGGAAGGGCAGTGAATGGTGGAATGAAGGAGTGAAGGTAAAAGTGGAAGAGAAAAAGAGGGCTTTTGAAGAATGGCTGCAGAGTAATAGTATAGAGAAGTATGAAAAATATAGAGAGAAAAAGGTGGAAGTAAAGCGCAAGGTACGTGAGGCAAAGAGGGCAGCTGACCTGAGGTGGGCTCAGGGACTGGGTCAGTCATATGAAGAGAATAAGAAGAAGTTTTGGAAAGAAGTGAAGAGAGTAAGGAAGGCTGGCGCAAGAATTGAAGAGACAGTGAAAGATGGAAATGGAAGGTTGTTAAAAGGAGAGGGGGCAAGGAAAAGGTGGGCGGAATATTTTGAAAGTTTGCTGAATGTTGAGGATAATAGGGAGGCAGATATAATTACTGTTCCAGGTGTTGAGGTGCCAGTGATGGGAGATGAGAATGAGAGTGAGATTACAATAGAGGAAGTGAGGAGAGCACTAGATGAAACGAGAGTAGGAAAAGCATCTGGTATGGATGGTGTGAAAGCTGAGATGTTGAAAGAAGGGGGTGTGACTGTACTTGAATGGTTGGTGAGATTGTTTAATATGTGTTTTGTGTTGTCAATGGTACCAGTAGATTGGGTTTGTGCGTGTATTGTACCACTATATAAGGGTAAGGGAGATGTGCATGAGTGTTGTAATTCAAGAGGTATTAGTTTCTTGAGTGTAGTTGGAAAAGTGTATGGTAGACTAATGATTAATAGGATTAAGGATAAAACAGAGAATGCAATCTTGGAAGTACAGGGTGGTTTTAGAAGAGGTAGGGGTTGTATGAATCAGATTTTTACAGTTAGGCAGATATGCGAGAAATATTTAGCAAAAGGTAAGGAGGTGTATGTTGCGTTTATGGATCTGGAGAAAGCATATTATAGAGTTGATAGGGAAGCAATGTGGAATGTGATGAGGCTATATGGAGTTGGTGGAAGGTTTTTGCAAGCAGTGAAAAGTTTCTACAAAGATAGTAAAGCATGTGTTAGAATAGGAAATGAAGTGAGCGATTGGTTTCCGGTGAGAGTGGGGCTGAGACAGGGATGTTTGATGTCGCCGTGGTTGTTTAACTTGTATGTTGATGGAGTGGTGAGAGAGGTGAATGCTTGAGTGCTTGGACGAGGATTAAAACTGGTAGATGAAAATGATCATGAATGGGAGTTAAATCAGTTGTTGTTTGCGGATGATACTGTACTGGTAGCAGACACAGAAGAGAAGCTTGACCGACTAGTGACAGAATTTGGAAGGGTGTGTGAGAGAAGGAAGTTGAGAGTTAATGTGGGTAAGAGTAAGGTTATGAGATGTACGAGAAGGGAAGGTGGTGCAAGGTTGAATGTCATGTTGAATGGAGAGTTACTTGAGGAGGTGGATCAGTTTAAGTACTTGGGGTCTGTTGTTGCAGCAAATTGTGGAGTGGAAGCAGATGTACGTCAGAGAGTGAATGAAGGATGCAAAGTGTTGGGGACAGTTAAGGGAGTAGTAAAAAATAGAGGGTTGGGCATGAATGTAAAGAGAGTTCTATATGAGAAAGTGATTGTACCAACTGTGATGTATGGATCGGAGTTGTGGGGAATGAAAGTGATGGAGAGACAGAAATTGAATGTGTTTGAGATGAAGTGTCTAAGGAGTATGGCTGGTGTATCTCGAGTAGATAGGGTTAGGAACGAAGTGGTGAGGGTGAGAACGGGTGTAAGAAATGAGTTAGCGGCTAGAGTGGATATGAATGTGTTGAGGTGGTTTGGCCATGTTGAGAGAATGGAAAATGGCTGTCTGCTAAAGAAGGTGATGAATGCAAGAGTTGATGGGAGAAGTACAAGAGGAAGGCCAAGGTTTGGGTGGATGGATGGTGTGAAGAAAGCTCTGGTGTTAGGAGGATAGATGTGAGAGAAGCAAGAGAGCGTGCTAGAAATAGGAATGAATGGCGAGCGATTGTGACGCAGTTCCGGTAGGCCCTGCTGCTTCCTCCGGTGCCTTAGATGACCACGGAGGTAGCAGCAGTAGGGGATTCAGCATTATGAAGCTTCATCTGTGGTGGAATTGTGGGAGGTTGGGCTGTGGCACCCTCGCAGTACTAGCTGAACTCGGCTGAGTCCCTGGTTAGGCTGGAGGAACGTAGAGAGTAGTCCCCTTTTTGTTTTGTTTCTTTGTTGATGTCGGCTTCCCCCCAAAATTGGGGGAAGTGCCTTGGTATATGGATGGATGGATGGACAACACCAAAAACCGTTCTCATTAAGATGGCGTCTCGTTGTCTTGGGATTGCAAGGTAAACCCAGTTCTTGAGTTAGGTCAACAACTGATAAGTGTGGCCTCTCCATCACAGCTTGAACGATTCGCTGATCGTCTTCAGCCGTTATAATTCTTGGTCGGGTAACGACATTACCCTCGCCATCAAATCGATTCATCCATTTGGTTACAGCTTTAACATCGAGCCCCATGGCCCTAGCAATGGCTTGTCTTCTTCATTCCAGCATTGCTCATGCCAATAATTGCTCCACGTTGGCTATTAATATCAGGGCGATCTGCACGCCCTGTCACCTTGTGCATTTTCTGTTGAATCCGGGGTCTATGAACCACGTTCATTCTGATTTTGTATAAAAAATAAAAACATTATTCTATGTGTTAAGAAAATATAGTTCAGTCCGATATTATTAAATCCCTTGCGATACCACGAGAGAGAGAGAGAGAGAGAGAGAGAGAGAGAGAGAGAGAGAGAGAGAGAGAGAGAGAGAGAATTGGATTTTAGAATTTAGGCTTTAAGCCAAGAATTGGGGCTGCAAAGGCCATTCAGCCCTGTTTTAAGAATAAGCCCGAGAGAATGGACTGCAAGAATGAAGAACGTTGAATGCAGAGATAGTTTTAAAATAATTACAGTTGCAGATAAGGGACTAAAGAAAAAAAAAGACCTTTAAATAATGCCTACATTATACAGTGAAAGGAGCAATGACCGCATTATCCATCGTACGAGAGAGAGAGAGAGAGAGAGAGAGAGAGAGAGGGGGGGGGGGGGGGCAACCAGACCCTAACCTTCTCGATACAGAATTTGAATTTGACCTCATTAAACCTTAAAACGACTTCTTTTGATGTCAACATGGTTAAACATACGGTAAGCAACAGAGTTAAAAGATATATATACATAAAATAGAACACATATAATTAAATAAACTTGTGATACTTTCCTGAATAATGCCTTACCTGCTTGGTGCTTTCTTTTGCTAGACTGTTGCCGTAAGACTCGGAAGTGACTTGGGCGACAACCGTTTCACTGATTGTTTTCGTTTAGATTTTGATTAATGATATTACAGCTTATTAGAAATGGAAAGTGTCTCTTCTAAAATTCCTATCTTATCAGACCAGAAGTTTTGTAATGTTTAATCTAATCATAACAACTAATGATAAAAAGTAATAGGCAAACAATCTTGTTCAACCTAATTACACCAATGAAAAAATTTCGGTGTGCGCCCTTCTTACGTCATAGTGCGGGAGCTCACAGAGATTTGTATTACATTTCGAGTACAAAAGATTTGATAGCTAAAATCATCAGCTAGTATGATGGGGATCCTCGAATGGCCATTCTTAAGTTATGCCGTTGGTGCGTTGAGTAGGGGGAGCAGCTTGAACTGCCCCCCAAATCCGGTTTAAATTGCATTTTGGAGTACATCAACCAAACCTGTGATAAAAGTTTCGTTTTGGCACTGTGATTACAGATGTGCCATTCTTAAATGGCGCAATTGGTGCAAAACGCATTTAAGAAGGGCTCAAAGGGTGCGCTACTGTCACATTTAAATCACAATTTGAGTACATCAATGAAAGTTTGAGGAAATATACCTTAGAGCTTCCTGATGAAAAATCAGTCATTCTTAAGTGTCAAATTTGGTGCAAAACCCATTTAAGAACGACCTAAAGAGGGCGGTATTTTTTGCACATTTGAAACACGTCTTACGTACATAAATGAAACTTTGTAGAAATATTCTTTAGACCTTCCTGATAAAGGATCAACAGTTCTTAAGAGTCAAAGTTGGTGCAAAACCCATTTAAGAACGGCCTAAAGAGGGTATTACTATTAGGTTATTGAAAAGGCCTATATTCACTTTCTTTAGGCCTATATATTCACTCATTTCTTCTCCTCCACATGTGCCACAACACGCTATTGTGAGCTCTTCTGTTTGTGTTTTTACTACTGTTGTTTCACTGAATATATAAGTGATAAAATTTTTTGAATGATAGTACTAATTGTAACTTTTCTTTCCAGGGGCTCGTGATTATAAAAATTAGGGTTGCATAATACCAGTATAGTGGCTACTTTACTTTGCATGGAAGATAGCCAGTTAAGAAGGGTTTAACTGATGTTTTTATTATTCCCTTTGGCTGAATAATTGATCACAAATTTTGTAATATTTATTAATTAATTTTAAATTTTGATAACCCACTAACATATTGAGGTCTTTTGTGAGTTTACGGGGTTATTTCAAAATTTAAGGAAAACTCATAACAGAATCAGGACGACCAGATATGCCAATAGAGACTGGGGTCCTTACACCAGGTTCTTTGATTGGGTTCCTCACAGGTAAACACTTCAACCAATGCCTGAGCCTCTAACCTCTCTTTGCCTTGCCTTCGAAAGCCTGCATTTCAAGGCCTTTCTAGAAACACGTGATTACAGAGAAGAGCCTCATACCCTGATATCTACTGTGAAAGGAAATACAGTACCAATGCAGAAAATCATGGGATTGAGCTGGTGATCAATGCAAATCTTTTTGAAAAAATTTCGAAAGAGTATTCTGAATTCACCAAGACAACTGTATCAGGAGCTCATGGATACACTGCAAAGTTCTGGATGATGTATGTGGAGTACATTAATATGTTTCACCAACTTGAAAGAGCTATCCGGACAAATAACATCGAGCTCTGTCTTCACACCTACACTGATTATTGACCCGTCCTTTGCCACAGACCACATCAACTATTCCCGGTGGTTAACAAAATACCAATTAGTGCTATTGAATATTGATGCGACTCATCCCAGACTTAGAGAGATACTTAATCGGTGTGTATACACAGTGCGAAGGACAGAACATGATTTCAGCAGAATTCTTGTAGATTTACAACTGGAACAAACTATTAATGCCGACGCTACATCTCGACTAACAGGAATCACCTCTTTCACTAATGACTACTCCGCTCACCTTAGATGGATGGTAACAAAGGCTACCCAAGCATCGTTCATTAGTCAGCAGCAAGAGAGAACAGGATTGACTAGCAAAGAAGATTTTACTACAGAACTTAGGCCAAGACGAATTCAACGTGACAATGAGGATCTTCAGAAAATCATCAAACAAATCTTAGATACGAACAATCTATTTGAAACACGGGAAGGTTCAGAGGTATTGTACAATATTTCCACAGGAAAAGGTACCAATGATGAAATCCATGAATGCCTTCTCTGTGTACCAACCAAAGGAAAGGTCAGACACAAGGAATGCATCCAGGCTTGCATGAGTAATCTAAATAAAATTTGTTTGAAAATCTAATAAAGAAGGAAAAGCTGAAAACCTTTGTAGATGGCTGAGCAAGCAATCGTCGGATAAATAACACTTTAAGTTGCAGTGCTTAAGGGATCACGTGATCTGATGGGACGTCTCCCTGTACTGTCCACCAAGAAGAGACAATGACATGCAGAATATTCTCCAGTACCCATTGATTCCAATACCTCTGTCCTTGACCAGCCCTGAAGAAGTGATGTCAAAGACCGATAGGAGTGCGCTCTTTAATATATCGAGAGTAAATTGGAAGGTCTTGAACAGCAGCCAAAGCACTTCAGTGCTTATATCATAGATGGACATTTTCTCTTACATACCTTGCCACTAAATTTGTCCCCACATACAGAGGACTAGCCAGAAGTATTCTTACCCAGAGTTTAACAACGTCAGCCAAACACATACACATAGACTTTGATGACTATCCACAGACTTCAATTAAGGACACTGAAAGACACAGGTGGGGACCTGACAACAGAACCTTCATTATCACAGGGTCAGAGCAGAGACGAGTGCCAAGAAATCTAAACGAATCCCCCAAAGTCCAAGTCCTTCAAGAAGCAGTTACCTCAGTTTCTTACCAATGAATGGCAAAACTCTTCATATGCTAAAATTTTTGGCGATTGTGAAGTCTTCCTAGATGTCTAAGGGGAATGTTATAAGTTCCAGGTGACAGA
The DNA here is from genome assembly GCF_036898095.1 of Palaemon carinicauda. Lineage (NCBI taxonomy): Eukaryota > Metazoa > Arthropoda > Malacostraca > Decapoda > Palaemonidae > Palaemon > Palaemon carinicauda. Next base: position 118,466,667 of record NC_090739.1, on the reverse strand, counting down.
GGGTATGATACAGCGAAACGGAGTAGATGAATTAGCCCTTATCAGTTGATCATGAGAATTGACACAGTGGTCACAGCATCCGTCACAGATATTGCAGTGAAATTATTGTACCACTGCAATAGCTTTCTGCCAACATTGCGGATGGATATAAGAACAGTTTCAAAGAGCAATCGTCATTAAGTCAGCCTGACTGCAATATGGAAGGAACTATTACCATATTTTTGTGCAGCATTGCCAGCTTTCCATGCCTTCACAGGACCAGAGTATGCATCAGCGTTTGTCAGAAAAGGGAAGGTCAGGTCTCTCCAAACTCTAGGAAAGCAACTTGACTATCAGAAGACTTTCAGAGTAATGGCAATGAGCTCTACAATTTCTAGTACGACGAATGAAGCCCTTCAGAGGTTCACAGCCACAATGTATGGAGCTGAGGATAAAGCAAACACTTGGCTGAATGAATTGAGGTATGAGAAGTTTATGAAGACATGGACCAAATCGAAATGGAAAATACCTACTAGCCAATTTGAAGGGCATAGATGCAAGTGGACTACTACCTTGCGAAGACGAGCTCAGTCCTTAAATTGAGCGTGTGTCTATTGTTGCTAACAACAAAGAGCAGATCAAACTCATATAGAGCAGCATCCCTCTGAAGAAAATGGCTGGCAGTTGGTTGATGGCCATTACAAACCGGTTAGATTCGAAGGGGAGCATTTCCATGAATGCCTTATCCCAGAAACAGATGATTTAGAAGCATTGGACAATGATGAGGACGACTTGGACACTGCATCTTCAGATGAAGAGGAGTGTTGTGATGAGGATGACTAAAATCTTGTTACAGAAAGGCAGGCTGAGATGATAATTAACTATACCAGTAAATACTAGTTGAACTCATGATTATAAGTATATTCACATATCTTTTCCTAACAGAGAGAGAGAGAGAGAGAGAGAGAGAGAGAGAGAGAGAGAGAGAGAGAGAGAGAGAGAGAGAGAGAGAGAGAGATTCATCAGCAGTTTTAATGTTTCATCTTATAAACTTTAGCAATAGATTTATAGCAAATGTGAAACATGTATGTGTGCACTAATTAATATGAGTGTGTCTATCTAAAGGCAGTTTTGGTTTCAAAGAGCCTAATCACTTGCAAATAGACATGTTAGTGCACGGTCAATACCTGTAGCAGCATATCATTAGAAAGCAATATTTTACCATATCTACGACTACTACTATCTTACAAAAGGTGTGAAACATTACATTTAAAGAAAAAAATAATTCACGAGTTAAATAAGTTAGATATTGAATTATGATATCCAGTTAAATAGCATAAATGAAGATCGAATTGTAAACCGTATTGGCACGTATGGTATTTCCCACTTCACCAGTGCACCTTTTCTTGTATTCACGCTTCACCAGTGTACTTTTTCTTGTATTCACACTTCACCAATGCACTTTTTCTTGTTTTCACTCTTCACCAGTGCACCTTTTCTTGTATTCGCTCTACACCAATGAACCTTTTCTTGAATTCACTGTTCACCAATGTACTTTTTCTTGTATTCACTCTTCACCAGTGCACCTTTTCTTACATTCACTCTTCACCAGTGCACCTTTTCTTGTATTCGCTCTTCACCAGTACACCTTTTCTTGTATTCGTTCTTCACCAGTACACCTTTTCTTGTATTCGCTCTTCACCTGTGAACCTTTTCTTGAATTCACTCTTCACCAGTGTACTTTTTCTTGTATTCACTCTTCACCAGTGCACCTTTTCTTGCATTCACTCTTCACCAGTTCACCTTTTCTTGTATTCGCTCTTCACCAGTACACCTTTTCTTGTATTCGCTTTTCACCTGTGAACCTTTTCTTGAATTCACTCTTCACCAGTGTACTTATTCTTGTATTCACTCTTCACCAGTGCAACTTTTCTTGCATTCACTCTTCACCAGTTCACCTTTTCTTGTATTCACTGTTCACCAGTGCACTTTGTTTGTATAAATAAATACTTAAATATATAAATTTGCAGTTCCTTTGTTCTTCTATATCATATAAAACAAAGATTCTCACAGTTTTATTCATGGTACATAGAGAGGTCATGGCGCTAGAAAATATACGTTAATCCTCCATGTGCTAATATTACACTCTCTTTAGGCCGCTCTTAAATGTGTTTTGCACCAACTTCGACTCCTAAGAACTGTTGATCCTTTATCAGGAAGGTCTAAAGAATATTTCTACAAAGTTTCATTAATGTACGTAAGACGTGTTTTAAATGTGCAAAAAAATACCGCCCTCTTTAGGTCGTTCTTAAATGGGTTTTGCACCAAATTTGACACTTAAGAATTACTAATTCATCATCAGGAAGCTCTAAGGTATAT
>NC_090739.1:118396809-118459309 GCF_036898095.1 Palaemon carinicauda | reverse complement strand
AATGAAATATTTTTTTCCAGGATGCAGTTGGTCGCTTGGACGGCAAGATATAATGGCGATGTCTATTAATCACCAGAAAACTTTTGTTCTACTATGCAAGTGGAATTCTAGATTTGTGACTTTAAAAAAATACACGCTGTAGTTTTTGTGCGAGGAGAATTAATAATTTTAAAAATTCTTGTGTAGATCTGTTTACAGTGAGGCTCAACGTATCTAATATTGGTTAATTAATCCGTTAAAGTTAGTTCTTAGAATTCAACGGCAAATCTAATAGTTTTCTATAAATCCTAAAATCTATTGCGGCCTATGCCGTATAATTTTCATATTATATTATACTGATTAAGTCTTAACTATCGTAAAGGCTACTGTAAGCTTTTTATTTGAAAATTTCAACAAACAACAAAGCGTAAAAGTTATTTAGACTTTCTTTGCTACTTCAAATCACCACTTCAATAACTGTGATCACTATTTTAGTGTTTTGCGATCTCTTATCATACTGAATTTACTAGAAGCCTCAATATTAAATCTCTCTCACTTATGTATAGTCATCAATTGATAATTTTACTTTTGTTATTTTTTCTTATGTATGTATAAGAATGTTGGTAATACCATGTTTTATCGAAGCTATAGAACAATGTCATACAATTTTCAGTTGTGTGCTGCTTATTTCAAATTTGATTTGACCACAATGCTTGTGTCTATATAGTATTTGAAGTGACAAAAACACATGAAGTAATAGTAAATCAGAAAACATATCATCTGAAACTTTAGATGCTAATATCAAATAACTAGATTTTCATATACAAAAATTGTGGTATTGTTAGGTAAATTTTCTCTTCTTTTTACGAAAATTACGTAGAAAATCTTAACTCATGTTACGTGGTATAATGTGTTTTGAAAACGATATATTATCACAAGTCCAGATATTTTATCTTGACTGTACTTGATATATTTTGTGACCTTAGTTCAATTGATGACCAGTTTCTCTCAGGTGATGTCCTACTGGGTGAAGAAATTTTTGTTTCTTTTTATACAGTGATGTCTATTCTTCATTGTATTCTTATGATGCCGTGCTCTTGTTGGCACCTATAGATAGTGGACTAAGGCTGATAGATTGGAAGGCTAATGAACAATTCTGGGTTTTTTCCCTGTGTTTTAGCTTATCCTATGATAAGGTTGTTTCTATCCTTACTTTCCATTAGGCCTACCTATTCTGTAAATAGTTGTTGGTCATTAAGCTTTGACTTTAATTACAACATATCTTATGCACCTTGATGATATAGAACCTATGAAGATTGTTATGGATTTTCGAAGTTCGGCTGCTTAGATGCTTTTTTTTTTTTTTTTTTTTTTTTTTTTTTTTTTTTTTTTTTTTTTTTTTTTTTTTTTAAACCAAGTTCCAGCTGGAGCAATTCAATCCCACTTTTCCTGCTCTGTTTGATGTGAAACCTACTCATGATGTTGAACAAGCCAGAAAATTGCACTTGATATACATTATTTGGTTAGATTATAATTCTTATCTTATGTTAATTGGCTGGGACAGTGGTAAACTTTGCTAACTTATCGTGTTTATGATGGTAGTAACTGATTACATATGAAGGTTCTGTCCTGGAAGTTATTCATCCAGAGAATTTATAGTATGGTACTTTAAATTCTGAAGTTTCTTTCCATGAATCATAATGAAAGCTGATATCTTATCCTTAGTTAATTGTTGACGGTTTGATGTGTTGGAAATGCTAATTAAGGATTTCTACAAAATTGAAAGGATATCTCTCTCGAAAATTTATTCCTAATCAAGTCAGGAAACAGGATAATTTATACTTTCTAAATCCTATTTCTTTTCATAATAGGTTTATTGTACTTTTATTTAGAAAATATTGATCTCATCCAAAGATGTAAAGATTTCAGAGCTTAGTTTCCTTTTGATATAAGTTTTTCTGAAGGTTTCTTGTTTGTCTCCTCTTTAAGGATTAGTTAAAATCATTTTGCTCAAATATTTACTGGAGGAAAGTATTGAAAGTAAATTTTAATTTAGATCATTTATAGATGTCTGGAGAATTAAATGGCTTGATCAAATCAATAGCAAGCAATAACGAGTTCTTAATAATGGTAATAATTTCTCTTGCTGGTTTTCAGGGATATTCACCCTATGGACCTCAGTATGACTATGATTTTCTTCTTCAAGACTCTTGTTATGAGTTGTGAAATTTTTTAAGAAAATTATGTATAGGGTTATAATCTTCCCACGTCAATTCAAAATCTTTCCCTGCATACTTAGGATTGCAAATTTGTACAAGTTTTTCTACGTTTCAGGTTTATGCCTAACTTTAGGAAATTTTTAGGCCACTCTAGCTGACAGTTTTGAAAGGGCCAGTTGGTTTTATCAGAGATTTTAGATTATTTCTTGGTTTGTGTTTGTGGGGGGTGGGTGATACGGTCTAGTTTAAAGTATACCCCCCTAGAGGAAAGTCAGATATCCTGTGTGCTTGTTGTTTGGTTTGTTGAGTTACTTTGGGCATCCCTTGCTCTATAGAGTTGTTTGTGAGAAATCCTTGTTTACAAGTTTTTTTCAGATAATTCTTTTAGATCACTTCGGGGTAAAAATGGCTTTCTTTAGTATTCTCGCTTTTGGGGCGCTTTCTGTTTAAAAATGTCTTGCAAAGTTCCCCTTATTTTATGAGTTTTCTTTGGCAAAAGATTGGCTATTGAGTAATGTATTGATTTCCCAAGCTTTGATGATTATACTCCCCAGTTCTGATTTAATTAACATTTTTTTTGTAGCACTCCTTGATCTGTGGAGTTATTTGATGAAATGCTTAGCCATGCATTTTGGAGAAATTCAGGCTTCAAGTGTTTTTTTTAGATTATTTGGGATACTAATTAGTCTATGCAATAATATTGTAATCCTTTATCTATAAAGTTATTCAAGGTGTTTCTTGATTTAGCTGGGTATCTATGGCATCTATTTTATTCACCAGTTTTGAATATTTTCCTCGTTCGCAGAAATTTTCTGTAGCACACACTGGCTCATTTAGGCCATCACTTTGTGTATGGAGTTATTTGGGGCTTTTTCTTTTGTCCATTCAGTTGTTCATAAGCTTTTTTATCTTGGAAGTAATTCTGGACACTTTCGTCTTTAGTGTCATTTAGAACACTTCTAGGGGGTTGTCTTAGGCATTCAATGAGTATTGAAGTGATCTATAAGTTATTTGAAGCACTATAATGCCTCTGGAATTATTTAGAGCAATTGCTTTGTGTATGGAGTAATCTTCTTCATTGGATTGATTATTTCATGCCACTCGCTGTTTCCTTGTTTGTATTCAAGTAATTCTTTGTTTCGTTTTTTTTTTTTTTTTCAATCTTGTTTCGAAGAGTTCCAGTTTTCTTGCCAATCTTTAAGCTCCAAAGTTATGTAATTGGTGGATTTAAGATTTATGGATATCTCTAATAATTTTGCTATTATCTTTTGGGGGATATTTAAAAGATAACTTCTGTGTCAATGGAATTCAAGGTATGTTCCTCACATGTAGCACCTCAAGTTTTTCTTCCTAAACTATATGCCAGACTATCATAAAAGTGGCGAGATATTTATTTTATCCCATTTTATTTTTATATGAAAAGATTAAAAGCATAATCTTCTATAATTTCTTGTATATTTGCTAAGGAAAATTCGTGTACAATAATTCACTTTTGCTTTCCTTTTATTGAAAATATTGCATTTCCCTTTTACAATAATGTTTTTTTTAAGGATGAAAACAAACTAGAATCCTTACTTTGAACTAGAAGTAAGAGATGAAAATAAGTATGGTATCTTGTATTTCTTATTCTTTAATGAGTGAATAACTCTTAATCACTTGTCAAAATTCGTCCAAATAATAATCCATCCTCCTTTTGACCTTTTGTATTACTTTGCAACAGTTGGTCTCTCTCTCTCTCTCTCTCTCTCTCTCTCTCTCTCTCTCTCTCTCTCTCTCTCTCTCTCTCTCTCTCTCTCTCACACACGTTCAATTTTCGAGTAATTAGGAACTTGGAGTGACGGAAGTAATGGAGATGCTAGCTAATGTAACTAAATAGATTAAATAATGAAAGAAGGTGATGAAAGATAGGTCAGTGATCGTCCATAGATCAAGATTAATATGAAACATCGGTTGTGAAGAAAAAAAAGGTGATAGGATTTAAGTTATTAAAAGGCTAGATATGAAATAAAATAATCATATCGGTAGGGGCATAGTGCCATCAGTGTACGAGTGGTGGTCCATTGTAGGAATTCTCATTGCAACGCTCCTTCAGACCTTAACTGCATTTGCTTTATACCCTTTTACAATAACCCCCTTCCCACTTCCTTTCTTCCATTTTGGTGTTCAGTTTCTTATCTCTTACTACAGTGCAACTGCCGGGGCATCCCCCGGTTGCAGCTAGGTACGGAATGACCTCACAGGCCCAAGAGATGAGTTTTATAGCCAAAAATCTGAATCAAATCCGATCCTGAATATATTACGAACTATGCATGATCGGTAGTGCAAAAGAATGTGGATGACTGAAATGATAAGATATCGTATATTGATTAATGGAAGTATGAAATATCGAATATGCATGTATATGAGAATTAAAGAATATGTCATGAATTATTAGTATAATGAAGTCGACTTCAGCTCATTAGATATTTGTGAATTAAAATGCACTAGAAGTAAATATCAGTAATATTAAAGCTTATAAGTTCAGGTTGATATGGATTTAACGAAAGCAAGTATTTTTTATGCAGTGTTCGTAATGTTTTGGTAAATATAAATAACCTATGGCATATCAACTAAAGCTTCATTTATTTATGAATCACTAACTGTAGACCCAGGGCATGAAATAAATGAATCTAAATGGTGTGACTGTTGACTGATATTAGAAAGGATCTTTCGTTAATTGGGAATTTTAGAAGGCGACCTCAGCAAGCAGCTGATTACTGATAAACTTCTGCAGTGAATTGCATAGTTAGATGAAAATTTTAATTTCGTGGGTTAATAAAATCTTTGTGTAAATTGTTTGTGTAGATAAATGGAGGGAGAAAAGTTTAGAATCATGTGGTTGTGTAGTCAAAAGTAAATTTGTGATTATGTATAAAATAGATGGGATATAAACTAAATAGAATTCAATGGCCACCCCAATCTAAGGACATTCCCTTAATTTACTAGTACTTTAAACACTAGTAATGCACTCTCTCTCTCTCTCTCTCTCTCTCTCTCTCTCTCTCTCTCTCTCTCTCTCTCTCTCTCTCTCTCGGTGCTACATGAATATACCTTGAAAAATATGCTAATTGTTAAAAGTAAAAGGAGATTTTAAACATATTTTCAAATACTGTTGAATCATGAAGTTCTCTTTTATTTTAACCTGCAATTTCAGATCTCTCACTCCCCATCCTTGATCCTTCCTTTATCCCAAAATTTGGAAATGTTTAAAAAACCAAAGACTCGCCTCATATGTCTGATGAGTCTCCCGTTGCCCCCCTCCTCTTTGAGCATCAGCATTTACCAATTTGTTCCTCGCCACAACAAGGGCTAAAGAGTCCATGAGGTAGATCCTGATCTAAACTAGATTAATCACTTGTTCTTTCAGACTGTTATTTTATTCCCCATGTACAGAACTCTTGAGAGTTGTATATTAATGTCATAGCTTGAATATATTGTTATTGTCAAAGGCTGACAGTCTGTACTGGTAAACATGTTGGACTATAGTCTGCTTATTGATGCAGCTGTTTTGTCTGTAAAGGTTTTATCTGACAGCTAAGGTCGTAAAAAATAATGGCTGTGTTATGTCATTATTAGCTTGCTCAAAAGCCTCAGATTCTTTAAATTTGTAATATTTATCTGATTTTAGAATTTGGTAAAAATGATCTTATTCAAATCAAATATTTCAGAATCTTTATGAAGCTTGCATTGTAGAAGGTTAAAATGTCAAATGTACAGGTTTGGATACTATAATTTTCATTTCTAGAAAAGTTTTGTGCACTTGTGTCAATGACAAAAACATCAAATATATTATGAACTGTGAGTAGTCATAAAATGGCCACACAGGCTCACCCGGAAATGGGGGTATGGCCATAGCGGCTCACCCGGAAATGAAGGGTATGGCCATAGCGGCTCACCCGGAAGTAACTCCGTACCCGGCGAAGGTCACTGGGTACGAAGTGTAGTATTATTTAAAGTTTTTTGTTTACAAACATTGATTTGAAGGTCGTTCGGTACGTAATGAGATATGTACGTGACGGTGGGGTATAAGTTTTTGTTTACAAACATTGATTTGAAGGTCGTAGGGTACGTTATGACATATGTACGTGACGGTGGGTATAAGTTTTTGTTTACAAACATTGATTTGAAGGTCGTAGGGTACATGACCAGGAACTGTGACTTTATCAAAGGGAATTTGTTTACAAAACATTGAGGACGTACCCATTTATTATTATCAGTCTACTCTTCGTAAGGACGTACGTACGGGTTTATAGGTGTCGAGGAACTGTTCACCTAACCTTGAGGACGTAAACATAGTGTGTTACTATTAAAGGGATTGTTTACAAACATTGATTTGAAGGTCGTAGGGTATGTACGTGACCGGGAACTGTGTCTTTATTAAAGGGAATTTGTTTACAAAACATTGAGGACGTAACCATTTGTTATTATCAGTCTACTCTTCGTAATGACATACGTACGTGTTTATACGTGTTTATACGTGTCCAGGAACTGTTTACCCAACCTTGAGAACGTAAACATAGTGTGCTGCTCTTAAAGGGAATTTGTTTGCAAACATAATTATCATAATATCATTATTATTATTATTATTATCAAAAATAATAATCATAATAATAATAAGAATAATAGCACCTGACCCAATCCGTCCGAGTCCCATTCCCCTCCGGTCACAGGTATAACCCTTCGCCTTCTGTTCTCCACCCGTAGATAGGGCTAACCACGCCCCTTCAGAGAATGTGGTTGACCTTCCAACTTATACAGACAGCCTAACTTCCAATGAAGACAAAAAAAAAAACATTCTCTCTCTCTCTCTCTCTCTCTCTCTCTCTCTCTCTCTCTCTCTCTCTCTCTCTCTCTCTCTCTCTCTCTCTCTCTCTCTCTCGCCCTTCGGAGAATGTGGTTGACCTTCCAACTTGCGGCTTCATACTCTTACATAAAAAAATACATGGGAGGATAATAAAAAACACGTAGTACTTAATATTGTTTTTTATTAGGAACAAACATACATACATGGACGAGGGTTTAAATGTAAAAGATATTAAAGTAAAACCTCGACAGCATTTTCCTTTAAATTAGATAATAATAATAATAATAATAATAATAATAATAATAATAATAATAATAATAATAATAATAATAATAATAATAATAATAATAAAAACAAAAGCAAAATATTTTGGGATTGGGTCTAAGATGAGTTCATACACACCAAAATACGTGGGAGGATGATAAAAGAAACGCGTACTACTTAATATTAAGTTTATTTTTAGGAAACATTTCAGTAACCATACAGGATATTTTGATAATACATAACTAAAGCGGATCGGCTTTAATTACGTCGTTTTAGCAACTCACAAATCTCCATTGATAATTCTGGCTTGGTGTGACGCCAAATATACATATATGGACGACTGTTAAGATGTAAAAGATAATAAAGTAATACAGTGACATCATTTTCCTTTAAATTGGATGGTGATAAATGTTCCCTCAGTTTCCTAATGGCTCCACACACTCCGTTTAAAGTTACACTGTGTGTGAAATATAAGCAATGAGACGAATTATAATTTTGCACCCGTATATCATTGGCAAAGCACTTCATGTTGGAATGCCTTTGTAAAAATTCGGTAAAATACGTCGAATGTTCTTCAGGCGGTAAACCTAAAGGGTCGTAAAAGATGATGTTTTGAAATGGGGACTTCTGGATAATAAAAACGACCCAGTGCCCCACTTTGCGATGTTGGTAAGAAGCAAGCGTATTTGCAATAAGTATAATTGACTTAGGTCTTGTCAAGGGTATCTTGAACCCAGCCAAATAGTCACTGGATACGCATCCATAAAAGTGCGCCTTATTACCGAGTTTATTCCTCAAAGCAAATTCTATATCCCTGGTATTCATCTTACACCTCACCCATACCACTTCCAGGGTACAACTACTTGGGCATTTAACCCTCTCCGTTAATATATTTTCACCAAATAATGATATGGAAAGCGGGGCAGTGAACTCCCAACACCCCCACCCTCTTAAAACACACACACACACACACACACACACACTTATTCTAAAATACCTGTAACATTGTTTTTGTTTATTATTAAGAAAAACTTCCTTTAAAAATATCCCCTCATGAAAACAGCGGATATTTTTTACCTACTTGTATGAAAATCTTACATAAATGGGTGTTCATTTATGACAGCCAGAGTATTCACGCTGAAAGAATCCCTAGGAAAATTTTTATGTCTTACGCCCTGACGTCGCAATACACATTCCGGTTTTGATCGATGGTTATAACACCCTGGGTTTCTCCAAACAATAAAATAATCCTATTTTCGTTAATCTGTCGATCAAACGTTAAATTAATCCTCAAGTCCCCATTTTTCTCTACCTCGAGAGTATCCATTAATGCAATTTCGGGTTTGAAGTTGAATGCAATTACCGTCCGTCCACGATCGTAGCAATCAAAATGAATTAGATGATCATAAGTTAACCCTAGAGATTTTAATGTCTCGTAGTAAAGATGGGAATAATTTTCTGGGAATTGCGACCTTATGTCGTATAAAGTGGATCCATTTAGCGTTACTCCTATATGACTTAAATTATTATGACCGAAATAAATGGGATTTCTATTCAATACACCATTAAAGCTCTCCATATTAACAATGGCGAGGTATAATTTTTCGGGTATGACCTTATTGAGAGGCAAATCCAACGTTGCCTGAGTCTGATTAGGAGCTAACGCATACGTCCTGTAAAGTGTTTTATTAAAGACAGTTTCCACGGAACTATTAGGATTCGAAAGTGCCCGATGGAGTGCCAGTAAAGCCGGTGGTCTTGGGATAACTTTATCAACGTGCAGTCTAGCTTCTTGGAGATTAAATTTAAATTCGTCGATAGTTGAGGTGGAATTAATGAACCACGCATTCGGGGCTAATTCCAACTTGATACGAACATCTATGTTGTCCATCAAATATTCATCTACAGAGGCAACATCGAGCATAAGTGGGTGAATGATATGCAGTCCTTCTCTTTTTCCCTTAGTCACCCACTCCTTTTCCATTTTGTTCAATTTTGTAAAATAATCAGCCGGAAGTACATTTGAAATGGAAGTTCCCTTGTAATCCTGGAAAAGATATCCAAGACGTCCAATTGTTTTCACAGTGTGGGATTTAGCAGTAGTTAATAACTTTATAAAAGACCAGTAATTGAAATGGGGATTTGATTCTACGAGTCTTTCTCCAATATAAACCTGACTTGACTTAAAGATTGTATTCGCCAAAGCATTGACGAAGATAACATCTGTGTCATCACCCAACGCACTTCCATCCGGGGCCGTAACTTTTAAATGAAGTTCTATAGCTAGACTCGCTAAATCAATTAGAGTTCCTTCTATGCCATTGATGCGAAATTCGAGATAGCGATCGGTGATAGCCCCTCCCGAGGTAAGATTAGTAGGGAGAATAAAAGACTTCTGACGATCAGTCACTGATGTCTCTACTATCCGCATCCAGTTGGGCCTCGGAAAACTATCTACGACGCCAGCGGTAAAATGGGATGTAGGTAATTCATTCCCCACATGCCCAGCAATTCTCGGAGCAGCAGATGCCATTGTAAATGTCTTTGCTCACGCACTTATTTACAGGAACTAAATCACATCGCGCTAAACACGTCTTTATATCCTAAATTCCTACGAAGGATTTTATTTTTATTTTCTCTTCTCTTGCCATTTCTTTTAACTTTTTTCCTTTTCTTTCCCCCGCCAGTAACGATGCGTCGCCCAGTCGGTTTTAGCGCCTCTACCCCCCTTTGTTTAAGACTAGACCTGAAATCTTAAGTTCCCTGTTGTAAATCACCTATAACATTTTGCCCAAATTCTAAGGCCGACGGTAAGACGGCTTTTGCTACAAAGGGTGCGACTCTTTTTGCCAGTCCAGCTAATAGGCTAAAAATTCCACCGCCCTGTTGCGAACGCCTGGGGCTCTAAATATCTCAATATCCCCTAGAGACCCTCCACGTTGAAGTTTTATGGGGTCACTAGTAAATATGATACTGAACTCCTCGGGAGAGGGAGGGATAAACGCTACCCTCATGGCGCCTCGCTCCGGAATAAACCTAAGTGCTTGGGTACTTGCTTTTATATTGTTTTCTGCTTCGGCCTAATATGAAGAATGCATATTGTGCTACTATCCTCACGAAAGTGTATTGCTCGTCCTTCTTGATCAGTCAAGCGGATTGATATTGCATCCAATTCCTTTGTCCCTAAGGGGTAATACACGTAATTATGATACCCCCGCGTTTTACTACCCCACATACTAAAGCTGTCTAATATATTAACTGTCTTACCCCCGAAATAAGATCTTTCAACAATATCCGAATAAACAAGAACAAAGTCTACCCCGGATGTTTGGGAGGGCGGGAAAGGCGCCAGCAGATTATGCGACTTAATCATAGGTTCCCCTGTGGTGGTTTCAAAAATTTGATAAGGTTTGTCTGTATTAAAACCCAAAGTTGCTCCAATTCTTTTTCCAAATTTTAATTTTACGGCCTGAATAGGACCTTTTCGATAAATTGTCTCTCTTGTTTCCTGTCTCTTTGTGAACTTGAGTAGAACTCTGGCTCTTTGATAGTCATATTCTAATAGACCTGTCGCGGGTATATTTTCCTTATAAAATTTGACCGGTAGGACGTTCTTCAAAGCGTATGTTATGTCTTCATTTATACTGGATACCATATAGTCTGCATCAGTGGATAGTATGCTTAATCTAGGCTTGTAGGTTTCCTCTGTACGTGACGTAATAGTGGGCTCACCCCCTACGGATATCCGCACCTTTGTAATAATTATTTCTATTCCGGAATCAACTTCACCACTGACGAGGCCGTATATTTCATTGGGGTAATGAATATTGATGAGAGCTACTTCATGCTCCAAATTATGATCTAAATTTATACTATTCTGAAGCTTATTTGTAAAGTTACCTGCATTATTTTCGGGGAAAATATCCCTATTACCCAGAGAGGTCAGTGTTACGATATGGCTTTCGCCACCCATTGTGGCTAAGAAATGACTGAAAGTATTCTACTTGTGTTGGGTATATTTAAACCAAAAGACAGTAAGACTTTTTATTAATGAAGTCACTATTACATAATTATCCCCGAATGGGGATTACATAACCCAAAGATAAAAGTACAGCATGACACAGTTTATAATTATTTTTTGACTGGTAAAATATCTGAAATGAAAAAAATCGTTTCATTCGCAGAAAGGGTACATTAGAGTTCAAAGACACTTACATAATTATTCCCAGCCGCTGAAAGGGAATTACATAAACATAAAAATACAAGATATTTTTGTTTTCTTTTTTCAAAGAGAGAAAAAACAAAATATAAGAAAATGAAATCCTCTCATTCGCAGATGAGAATTACATCATCCAAACATAAAAACAAAATGGTCTACTTTATTACTATCTTTAAAAGTAGAATACGAGAAAATAAAAATCTTCTCATTCGCAGAATGAAGAGTACATTTAGTCAAACTTAGAAGTGAAAAATGATACACCCTATAACTTTTTTTTCAATGAAATAAAAAAGAATATTGAAATTAATCAAATAGAAGCACTAGCCGGTAAATCCTTCGCTGCCGCGAGTGAATACCTTTCCAAGTTTTCCAATTCTGTGGGTAACGTGCATTTTTCAGTGGCTAATAAAATAAGCTGTTTACCACTTCCAGCCATCCTCCTCGCTGAATTCTCCAACTCGGGCAAATAGTACTGCATCCATATTGGATCAGCACGACCAGACCGCCCAATTCCAATAGGTACAGCGAAAATTTTTATACTATCATTTTTTTTTTCCACTGCATACTGTTCCAGTTCATTGAGACACCTCTTAAAGTTGAAAATGCGGGCCTCGGTAGTATCATTTTGTAGATTTACGGCAAAATGAGTATCTTTTGAAGTTTCCACATACGATCGAAGCTTCCCATCACTATCGTTATCGTAAGAGTACCCATAGTTAAACTGGGTAATTAGGGTGGCTATGTATGGTACGTTCGCTGTTGGGAAACTCGGGGGTTTCCGCAGGATGGCACTTCCGACGGGATGTCGATCGTCACGAATGCACCGAGACAAATTAAAAAGACGTCTTCTACTGCTCACAATATCACCGTATGGGTAGGCTTTATAAGTCTCAGCAGCTAGGCCGATGACTCAATGGCTATAGAATTCCCACCCACTACCAAGCAGACATCGCCCCTCTTTAGGACCCTGTCTTTAAAGGAGGTGATGGAGAGTTTAAGAGGGGAGTACTGCATTCTGAGGAGGTCCCGTTGTAGACTGAAAAGTTGCGCCGCCAATCTCCGCACATCACCTCAGCCATACTCGCCCCACCCCCCACCGTTTCCTATTTCGGATGGTGCAACATGTTAGCACACGTATTTCATACCCATCTACACCAGACTGTAATTTCTAATAAGGAACCCAACGCAGTTTGTCTTTTAATTCTTTTCTTTTAGTTTCCTTGCATTTTCGACTACCTTTCCCAATTTTCACCTTACTTCCATAAATTTGCATCCGAGCTTTTGCATTCTTTATATATGAATAAGGAATTCCCGCTGTATCCAACAGGATTTTATAAAAAGGCATGTCCTCTTCCTCTATAGCACCCGCTTGTTGAATCAATTTCTTTAACACTACCATTACATTTAAACGATCGATGGGTTTTCTCAAATTTCCCTTATCATCCCACTGGAAGTCATTCCGTCCTTCAAAAAACTTGAGAAAAGCAAGGGCATGCCTTCTGTTGGTTGGTGTTAGTTGCATATCTATCAGATGGTCGAGAGGGGGATTGCTGTACACCCCCTGTTTAGGGAGGGGGAGAGGATCGGACTCACGTTTTAGTTTTCCCCCTAACCCTTTACGTCTTCTTTTCTTTGGCTTACTTTCAAACTTGGACTTCATCGCTTGTATCATTTGCATTAGATTACGTAGTAAATCACTATTATCTCCTCCTCCCCCCCCTTGCTGCTTATCTCCCTTTCCATTCTCCTCTACATTTTGTTTAGAGTTTTGAACTCTACTTTCCCCACTGTCTTGGTGGAGACTAAATCCTTCCGCCGTCTTCCGTGGTATTAGGCAATACTCTTTCATCTTCCTAACAAACCCCCAATTAGACTCGCTGCTAAAGGCAGAAGTACTGAAAGTATAGCACCCCCTCTCTGCGATGATAAGATTTTTCTTTTCTCTTTAAGCGGTGTCTTTTTTCGGGCTACCGTCCTTATTTCATTCCTATATTTCTTCACCTTTTCTACTGATTTACTATCACGAGTCAGATTTTCCTTTAAAAAGTTGGAAAAGATCTCCGATAAGCAGTCAAGATGGGTCCTCTTTAGTAAAGGAATTAATTCAGACCTTTTTTTGGCGGGGAGGTTATTTAAGAAGAGAAGAAAATCAGCATGTTTGTGAATGTGGGATTTCATTTCCGAGTTTTCCCGACTAGCCTTTCAACATCCTTACTATGTATCCACGAGTTAAAACTTTGGGGATACCCTCTCCATGATACGAGATACTTGACTTTTCCCTTCTCGACTTTCCTTCTGATAATATCTATAGGGAAAGTTTCTGGTATAGCCGTAGGTATTAGTTTAGCTCTATAAAAAACTCCCTCAATTTTTTCACCGGCAAGATCTTCCAGATAATAAGTCAATGGGGCCTGACTCTTGTCTACGCTTCTAATTTTGAATATTTCTAGTGTATTTTGTATTTTATACCCGCGATGGAATACAGACCGTCGGAGCTCACTCGCAATACGCACAGACTGGCCTACGTCTAGTGCATTACTATTTTGTTTGGGTTTAAACACGCTTGCTTTATACATTTTCCGAAATTGCTGTCTAATGATTTCTGGGTCTGTATATCTATGCACTTCAAGGGGAGTCAGTCCCCCTCCCAATCCTCGGTGCGGGGATCTATTATAGGTTTTTACAAGTTGGGGGAGGACGTCAACATAGACGAGGGTATTTCGCAGAGTTAAATGCTTATATATCTTTTGCTTTAGCGTACGTATAACACGCTCTGCAATGGCCGCTTTGATTTCATATGAGGACACGCTGTAAAGTTTTATATTTTTTTCTTCCAGGTACTTAGATGTAAGTTTGTTATAAAATTCCGACCCGCGGTCAGTAAGAAGGCGGCTGACCCCAAGAAATTCGGGTAAGGAAAGGATCGACATTAAGCCTTTTAACAGAGTCTGTGCTTTCTTGTTTCTGAGAGGGACAATCTTGAGGTACCGGGAGAAGATATCTATGCAAATAAGAAGATAGTTTACGCCCTTGTTAAATTTAGATAAACGCCGCATATCCGCGAGATCGCAACTGATAATAACTCTAGGAGCTGGAGACACCATTTGACGTCTCGGGAAATGTTTTCTTGTGAGCGTATGCAATGTATGAGCATCTTTCGTCGCCAAATAGTCTTTTACATTACTTACGGTAATTCCCGGGTTCAGAGCTCTAGCGGCTTTGTAGATGAATTTTATACCCCCAAGCTTGATGGGTGTAAATAGTTTTCATATACGGTTTCCAAAATCTTTCTCTTTACGTCTCCCATTCTCCAAAAACTACCTCACACGAGGAACTCCCTGCTATATTTGTTCTCAGCTGGAGTTCGCTAGGAGTATTTAAACTTAAATCTACCAGCAAATGGGAAAAGGGTTTAGCCATAACAGCCTTTTTATATACATCCACAAATTTTTTCGATAAAGGCGAACCGAATATTTGCCTTCCTAATAACTCAACTTGAGACATATCCCTAGTTCTCAGCAAAAGCATATGCGAGGCATTTATACTTATATTCCTGGCGTATTTACCACCGTAAAACATATTTTGCGGAATAAAAATAACAGAGATATTTTTATGTCGACCCTTAGTAAAGACATCTACAACAATTTTGTCATGGACAGCCTCGAGAAAAACATCATCGAGGATGTATAATATCGAGTAGACCCTAGCTTCTGTATCTATCTCACTCATCGGGTCTACGATATTGGCGTAGAGAGAGAGTTTTGCCCCAATTGTTGGATGGGTTTTCAAAGTATGACTATCCACACCACATATAACAATGTGTGTAAACTTACTTTCGTACTTTAATATAAGTTGTTCAACTAAGAAAGATTTTCCCGAGTTGGAGAAGCCAGACACAATAATACGCGCTGGCTCCCTAAAAATGTCCAAGTCTTCTTCGTTAAAACACTTGTACATTTTAACAGATCCCACATTTAACTGCGCCTTTACTTCAAATGCAATGATATAAGTACTGTGGAATGAATACCCTCATTAATAAAAAATACCAACCCGGTTGACAATACATTTACAAAGGGAAATCGAACTTAGCAATTAGAGAGAGAGAGAGAGAGAGAGAGAGAGAGAGAGAGAGAGAGAGAGAGAGAGAGAGAGAGAGAGAGAGAAAGTGTGTTTCCCCCTTCACGCCAATGTAGATGAATTTCCTTCGGGTAGAGGAAAGTACTCTGCAACCTTTTCTTCTCTCTTTTTCCACAAATTTTGATAAACGCGAGGAAGCGGGTCTGGTGGAGAATAAGATGCCACCACTAATTTGGGGAGAGGATTGTTGGTGGGAACCTCCCTCGCTACTTGCTCATCCTCCTCCTCCTCTACAATATCCGGATGCCCGTATGCGTAAGAAATGTATTGACTTACGTGGAAACGTTTTGCGTCAAAGGCTGAAAGGCACTTCTTTTCTACTTTGGTAGTGCTCATCTGCCCCTGAACATTTCTAATTGTACGCACAGTGACGTAATTGACCCGATGATCTTCCAGGATTTGCGTATACTGTTCATGCTTCATACTAGAATGTAGGTGACTGGGGATACCTTTTACCCTGTTAATCTGCTCCTGGTTGGCTAGTAACAGAGAATACATTTTAGGTTTCAACGCTTTCACCTCTGCTATTAATGTACTACCAGTTTCCGATTTTAAAAGCCCCAACTCGCCTTTTCTTTCATTATTAAAAAGAGGGTGGTCTTCATCGAAGTTGGAAAAATCCATATACAATTTCAGGGGTTCTTGAGCAAACTCCGAGTTAAGGTCGGGAACTTCCAGAGCAAAAATGAAACTATCTGTGTCTGTGTAAATGAGTTTGACTTTATCACCATACTTACGCTTGAGTATTTTATAAAAGAAATAATAGAGATCAAACTTGGCCGCTTCCAGAATGGCAAATCCTATATAATTAGGCATATTGATGACAACCTGCGGAAGGGTGGAAGTGCAGATAACGCGGTCTTCACTCAAACGAATGGAAGATTTTAGCCGCAGGTTACGGGCCTCTTTTAAGTAAACCGCGGGCTTCGTAACAACTCGACTTTTTTCCGCGTATTTCAAAGGGTTGAGTAAAGTCTTCCCAAAGACGCAGTTACTCATAGCCTTAAAAGCTTTTTTCTCGGTTGATGAGGTGGCCGCTGTCCTCGCTTCGATGTTAGTTTTAATGAAATCGTTCATGTAAGCACTTTGATTGAATTCATAGATTGAATGAACAGCTTCCAGTTCCAGACCTAACTCCATATACAGCTGAAGAAGGGGGAGAGAAATAAGATACTCCTTTTTACTACGGTGGGTGGCCATAAGTTTTTTGCACTTTACACCCATTTGTCCTCCTTCCTTCTCTAGCACGTTTTTACAATAGGGAGATAGATTTCTAAAGGTGACTTCTTCATGAGATAAGCATAGGGGAAGTTCATCTGTCGCTCTAGCAACTTCTTCCGAAGGTACTTTTGTAGTGACGAGGAGCCAGTATCCCTTGTATTCATTCGTGATAACATTTTCAATACCTTTTCCTAAAAACAGATCTTTTTCTTCATCGGAAAGTTTACGAATCCCACCGGAGGGGAGGTTTCTAGTCATGACTGTTGCGTATAGAGAGTTGAAATCCAAATATAGAATGTAAGAGCTTTGGTGGAGGTCTGGATTAAAAGAAGAATTTATTTCACGGTTGTTGGCTGTGAATGACTGACGCACAACGGAAGTGAACCCGCCCCTCACATTGTGCCTAATAAGATTATACAATTCTTCATCATACACGTGATCCAACTCGATGTTACTCATTTTAAGAAAGCTGTCGAAAGCGTAGGTAAATCAAGACCGTACTTACTATAAAGAATATCACGCCACCAAATGAGAATATCCCCTAATAGGCTAGTGTCTACAATGAGGTATAGGAGGAGAAAATCCTTCAGAGTTTGGCATTTGGCGATAGTCCAAACACGCTGGGCGCGTTTATACTCCTCATCCGATAGATCACACGCCTTTAGCCTGTTGTAAAATGCCGATTGAGGGGGTAACTGCCTTTCCTCGAGTTTTGAAAGACTATCTATATAGTCATAGCAGAAAGGTAATTTACCCCGAATAATTTCACCCCTAAGTTCCTCATTCTTTACCTCACTTAACATTTCCTCCGTTAATCGTGCTTTCCTTCCATCCCTAAAATATTCAGAAGCTAAACTATCCAAAGAAGACCCAAGAAAGGCTAGAGAGTCGAGAAAAATTAAATTCCCAACAGACATTCGCTGAATTTTTAGACCTTGTTTCGTCATGATACTGATTTGGACTTTATCTTTAAGATCCTTAAGGATGAGGCCTAAGTCATAACTAGAATTGTGGGCAAAAACAGGGAGATGTGTTTTTTGTTCGCGGCATGATAAATTACATCGCCTACAGTACGCCCCAATAAAATTGTTATTAGGACTGGCGTGGTCGTGATGTCTATGTTTATCGCTCCCGTCTTTGAATGGTGACTTGCACAATTGGCATACGTCCTGCTCAAGGAAAGCCCTTTCATCCTCCGCTGTCATATGAATGGGGAAAGTTCGCCATTGCTTTCTGATTGTCTCCCAACAAGCATTAAGGTCTGGCAGAAACTTGTCAATGCAATCGTTTCCGCAATAATAACTCGAAGCCACTCTTTGACCTAGGCAATCGAAAATGATGTAGCAGTACGCTATTGATTTATGTATTGTCTCCACACCATACGCACCGGGAGATTTCTCTAAAGCTGATTCCATATCAAAGACGCAAATATAGGAAAACTTTTGCGTCTTATGCTGATTTCTAAACCTTACTGTGCTTCCGACAGGGGGAAAATTCAACGTTACAGCGAGATCACAACTGGCTTCATGCTGTTCTTGCTTAGAGGTTGACGAATGCTGTGATAGACAGTTATGGCAAAAGTACAGAGGGTCGAGAGATCTTACCCGGGCAAAGGATTTCACGAAGGAATGAAAATCCTTAATGAGGCATGTATGTTCCCCATCTAAGAGGAGAAGTGGGACTATGCTTGGAAATTTTTTCATTCCCCGCCTCGACAATTGCAGCAGGTACCTTCCGTCCGCGGATTTTTCCATTTCGTAAACGTAAATGGAGATATGATTTGCCAACTCGAGGCGTGAAATGTCTTCCCATTGGATGGGGAAGGTGACTTGGGTAAAATTGACGTATTCCGAGCAACGTTGAATACTATTTACAGCGCGATAAATATTTTTCCAGCGTGGAGATGGCTGTTGTTTAGCGATAAAGTAGGCAGCCAGACACTGAATTAGGCAGGAATTCCCAATTCCAGAGGGATTAAAAACTTTCTCACTTCCGCAGACTTCTTTCTTAGGAAAAATGTATGCACCCATTCCAGACATTACAGCTTGGCGGTGAAAAAATAATTTAAAATTTTTGACGCCTTCAACTGTCCACCCACTCCCCCTTAATTCACTGCTTATTTGTGGGAATTTCTCTTCAATGAAATTTTCCCATTTATCTAAGAGCTTATTGATTTCACTAGCGTTAATAATCGTCGCTGGGAGCCAAAGCTCCATAGGTTCATTTTCCGTTTCCCCCAATTTTTTAATGCTTAGCTTCTTCATACTAGAGTTCAAAAGTCCCACAATCTTGGCTGTAAATGTTTTGTTTTTAAAATATTTCCGTATTCGCACACTAATATCATCCCTACAAATTACCATAAATAATGTTGGGTCACCTACTGAGGGGGCTGAGAATTCTTCAACAACGTACAGGTAATTGAAGGCGGTCTCTCTATTAATGAGAATGAGTGCCGGTCCCGTATCAGGTGTCGAGGGGGATCCCCCAGGTGTGGGAGGCTGCCCACGTGAAACTTCACCTGCTGAGGTTGCAGCCATTGCAGGTAGAGACGGTGTTGTTTTCTCCGGTAATTCCCCTCCAACCGTTTTTGTGGATGTAGGAATTGCGTAATGAGGCGTTTTATTTACAGGTAATTCCCCTCCATCCGTTTTTGTGGATGTAGGAATTGCGTAATGAGACGATTTATTTACCGGTAATTCCCCTCCAGGAGTAAGCACTGGAACGAGAGAAAAAAGCTACTGTTGTAGTTTATTTGAAAGGTCTAAGGCAAATTTTAAGCATGCATTGTAAAGCCAAATTGTAACACACGTAATGATTGCAATAATCCTTGGGTTGAATATTTCGAAAATAGATAATGGTACTATACATTACATTTTTATATTAATCAGTACTTACTTGCATGATATTTCTTTCGTTTTTTGAGTGGGAGATGGGACTCACTCTTCTCAATTTTTCTTTTCGCCCTCCGCTTCTCTAAAATAAGAAAGGAACAAAAGTAATAGCTAATTCACGACACTTAACATAATCGCAATATTCACATCATAAAATATTTTCGAAATTTTACTGATAAGGCTATATCATACCTGGTGAGGAATTTTCCATGCTGAAAATCACGCTTGCACAACTGCTGGAAGCGCGCACACCAATGAAACTGGGCCCCCCGAGGGAAGCAGTGGCGGTCGTAAACGTTTAAACAGTGGCGGGCCGGTCGGCGAATCCTTAAAACTGCCGGCCCGGGTGCGTGTGTACGTTTGTGTTTACGCGCGTACTATATATAGTGGAGTCACTTCGACCTTTGGCACACACGGTAAGTTCACCAACTGAAGTCAATTCAACCTTTGACACACACGGGACCTTACAGAAAACAAGCATGGAATACTCGTACAAGAACGATGCTCATCTTCTGGATGAGGAGGTTACCTGCTTCCAAAGGAGTGAGTTTTTTCAAAGTATTTTCATTGGAAGTTTTGAAGTTCCTTAAAATAAACAGATATTAGGTACTATGTTTCTTATATTAATCTAGCCATGTATTTTGATGTGTGTGTGTGTGTGTGTGTGTGTGTGTTGATTATATTTCCGAAACTTATATTTCAATGTTTATTCCCGTAGGTGTGTATATTCCTCTGATTGATGAAGCACAAATTCGGCGAAACCTGGAAAATGTCCGGAAGGTCAAGAGGGACCTTCAAGGAGGTATACAGGAAGGAGAAGCGGCCGCTGAGCAGATGGTGAAGCAGTTGGGTACCTATATGGTAAACCCACAACAAACCATGCTACCTTCGAGCATCAGTGAAGATATCGTAGCAACCCTCAAAGATCATGAGACTACAGTAAAGTTATTGAAGAAGGCTCTCGAAGGATGTCTTCCCCGTGAGAAGTTTTACGAGACACTTCTATCAATAGCAGTTAAGAGACTGGAAGAAGAAGAGGCCCGTCATAACGACACACAAGTCGACTACTTGTTGACTGTAATAAACGAGACGCCGTCATCAACGGGTGTTGATATCTCCATGGGAGAAGTGGGGCCTACCAACGAGACTTGTTCCGGGGACGTGGCCCTGGAGCGAGGAGAGACTCTCTCGGATTCGCAGGTTTTGGTCACGCTCTGCGAAATGGAAGCGGAGGAAGAGAACAGGAAGAGGAAGGCCCGTGAAATGGAAGCAGAGGAGGAGAGTCGGAAGAAGAAAAAATTCAGAGGGATAGGTAAAACCCCCAAGGATAATTTGAGGGTGTCGTTATCTCGTCCCTTTAAAAAAAGGGGCGAGAGTAACAATATCCCTCAAATGAAATACGGGGGAAACAGTTTCCCCGACCCCGATGAGGTTGATTTTCAAATGTTATAAGTTTTTCATATAAATAGCTTGTACTTCCATTCATATGATATTTTCATTGAAAGTTAGGCTGTCTGTATTCATTTTACAGTAATTTTGATGTTTCTTTTAAATAAACAAATATTAAGTACTATGTTTCTTATATTAAACTACCCATGTATATTTTGGTGTGTGTGAGTGTGTGTGTGTGTGAAGCCATCTTAGCATTATCCTCAAATATGCCAGGGTAAGAGTTGGAAGGTCAACCACATTCTCTGAAGGTGCGTGGTTAGCCCTATCTACGGGTGGAGAACGGAAGGCGAAGGGTTAGACCTGTGACCGGAGGGGAATGGGACTCGGACGGATTGGGACAGGTGCTATTATTCTTATTATTATTATGATTATTATTTTTGATAATAATAATAATAATAATGATATTATGATAATTATGTTTGCAAACAAATTCCCTTTAAGAGCAGCACACTATGTTTACGTTCTCAAGGTTGGGTAAACAGTTCCTGGACACGTATAAACACGTATAAACACGTACGTATGTCATTACGAAGAGTAGACTGATAATAACAAATGGTTACGTCCTCAATGTTTTGTAAACAAATTCCCTTTAATAAAGACACAGTTCCCGGTCACGTACATACCCTACGACCTTCAAATCAATGTTTGTAAACAATCCCTTTAATAGTAACACACTATGTTTACGTCCTCAAGGTTAGGTGAACAGTTCCTCGACACCTATAAACCCGTACGTACGTCCTTACGAAGAGTAGACTGATAATAACAAATGGGTACGTCCTCAATGTTTTGTAAACAAATTCCCTTTAATAAAGTCAAAGTTCCCGGTCATGTACCCTACGACCTTCAAATCAATGTTTGTAAACAAAAACTTATACCCACCGTCACGTACATATGTCATAACGTACCCTACGACCTTCAAATCAATGTTTGTAAACAAAAACTTATACCCCACCGTCACGTACATATCTCATTACGTACCGAACGACCTTCAAATCAATGTTTGTAAACAAAAAACTTTAAATAATACTACACTTCGTACCCAGTGACCTTCGCCGGGTACGGAGTTACTTCCGGGTGAGCCGCTATGGCCATACCCTTCATTTCCGGGTGAGCCGCTATGGCCATACCCCCATTTCCGGGTGAGCCTGTGTGGCCATTTTATGACTACTACTGTGTAATGTAATTGGTGGAAAGTATCTAATGTAAAAGGATTGTGATTCAATGTGCTTCAGACATGTTATGCTCTTTTTGAAGTTATATGTAATGGATTATGACTTGTTTCGGAATTTTTCATTAAAACTTCACGTTCGAGTAATACCATATTACTGTAGTAAAGGTTAATGATAAGTTTACTTAACGTAAGTGCTTCAAGGAATTAGTTAAGAGGCTCATTTTCAAGTCTTGCATTCCAGAGCTTTTTATTATGGCGAGATACCTAGGCTCTCTGAAAAGGTGCACAGCTTGGTTCATAAATTCCATTTTGTTTCTTGTCTCGTGTCGTTTGTGCCCTTGACATAAAGGAGGGATAAATAACACTTTAATCATTTTTAGATAAATTGTGTAATAAGTTTTTGAATACGTTGTCGTTGACGAGAAACCTGTCCAGGTGTGTGTTTGTGTTGTTAAGAGTGGGAAGACTGATTTGGTATGAATAGGTTTGTGAATCGTTGACAAAGAATTTTGTCAGGTTTGTGTGTTTTAAGAATGATTTTTGGGGGGAGGGTGGGGGGTGTTGGGTGTTGGATTCATGGCAAGGATTTTTCTATTTCCGTACATTGGTCAAGGTATGAAAGTTCCATTTCCATAAAATAGCTTCGTTTGCATATCCTCATTACATGTGTTTTAAAGATGCATGAGTTCTGGGTAGTTTTTATGGTTAATGCAATACCGATGTGCAGAAATAGTCCTGTCTTTAAACAGTATCATTCCTTGAGGAAAATTCATAACATTGTAAGAGACTTATTAGGTTTATAACGATTGCAAAATTTTCAATAATTGGAGTATCGTTAATGCCCTAAATGTAAATTATTCATAATCCGCTTTACTTCTTTTATAAATCCCTTAACTAACTTTATAGTTAGATATCTTGTCAATGTATTGATACTGTAAGATTATTAGATTATACACTGAATCGTGGGTAGGTTCATACCCGACATCTTTTTGTGTAGCGAGTTTTTGTTCGTCTTTTAGATTGCCTGACATTTTGTCCAGTTTTTCTTTTAATTCATTAGATAACTTTTATCAGCTTATCCTATATGCAACTGGCGTCAACTTTGATTATTGCTGTAATGATTAAAAGACTTCCCACTCAGTACATAGTTAGTTATGAGAAATTTACAAATTTGTTTAATTGAAGTAGGATAAAATCTAAAATATTACAGTACAATATTAAATGTTATGTCTTTCGATGCCTTAAGGTTTTAATTTTGCCAAAAACAAAGTACCCACTACTGACCTTGTAATTATTTATTTCTGTGCTCACCCTTTTGTTTAGTTGCTTGCCCTTAAGAGATTACAAGAACTCAAGCTAGAGTATTTTTAGTATTAAAATGAGAAATATAAGATTAGATTAAAATTAACCGATGGAGCCGCAAAAGTAATAAAAATTAAGTATACGAAATTGGATATTGCATAACCTAGCCACCTTAATGTTACTTTTTTGTTCCACGACGCAATGAAATAGGGTAATTCACACCTCACCGTCTCTTCTCTATCTCTCAGAAACTAGAATAGTTTAGTGTTATCAGTGCACCTCACAGGATTCTCTGTAGGCTTTACTTAATGGTCTTGGCAATGTTCCTTCAAGCCCTATTGTAGCTGCACTAGCTTTCTATCCTTCAACTTTACCTCCTTTCCTGCCTCATTCTTCCGATTCCCTCCAAGATCTTATAACTTTTACTTCCAACATTGCACTGTGGTGTTGAATAGCCTCACAGGCCCAAACGCCGGACTATATCCCTAAATGTAATCCAATCTGCTTTTTAAAACCCCGCCAATTGCAGGTTCCCCATAGGAGAAGGTTTTTCTTACTGGTCAAGAGATCAACTGGATTTTACACTACATGTTTTCTCATTCATTGCATATCGGTATATCAATAGGATTTAAAACCCAGTAAATATTCATCCTTGGTATCAGTGTGTGATTTAATTGTGATGAGGATCTGCAAATACTGAATATTGGGACTTAGTGCTATGAAAATTTTAAGAATTCCACTGCAAGGAATGAGTGATTGTTTTGCTAGTATTGAGTGATTGGTTTGAGTTTCTTATATAGATGTTAGGTCGCTCTTTTTTCTAATTCTTTTCAAGAGTATGCCGCAAGGTGGACAAGGGAAGTCGGCTTTTATTTTTAGCAGTTTACCTAAAGAAGTCAGACAAGAAGGATTTGAGTTACAGCTTTTTGTAGAGTTGTACGAATTAGGATTGTAGTTTTTTTTTTTCATATAGAATTATGGACAGTTTTGCATTCTAATTTACCTAGCATAGTTTCTGAATTTTTTTTATTTAACTATGTGAAAAGGTGTAATATATACTTAATCCAATTAGCAAGTACAACACTCGGTAAGTCAGCCCATTGGCAAGGTTCAAACTCGAGTTACTTAAAAAAAAATAGTAAATAAATAAAAAAAAAAAGGATTTTTCAAGAGTAGAATTATCAGTTTTAGTAAGTATAGAACATAAAGAAAATTTGGTATTTTAAGTTTTTGAAATAGCCCTTCTTATATTCTTACTAATGTATTAGGTTACAAAATCACTTGAAGTTTTAGTATATGCCAGAATATTATAGATATTTTGACATAACTTTGTACCTAACTTAAAACTTTAGTTTTTTATATGAATTTCTATAAAGGTATTCTTTAAAGATAGTTATTTTCTCGAATTTAAAGTTTTGAGGTACTATTTATGTGATTTGCTGAACCAGAGAAGAAAATGTCAGTCTCCATTAAGTCACCCATATGTAATTGATAGAAGAATATATTTTTTCTTTTTGTACAGAGAAATATGAGTTTGATGCTTCACTCTTTATAAGTGTATATTTTCCTGATGATAATTAACTTTTATAGAAGTTATTATTCCGGGTCCCGTGTTTCTATTACGAAAACGATTCTGTTTTTTTATTCTGAATTAAAACCCGCAATGAATTCATCATTATTAAATGTTATCAAGTAAGTGAATTGATTAATTTTATCGATAAGTATTTAATTATTTGAAGATATATTTTTGTTCAAGCATCTTACATTAAAAGGTATTTGGGGGTTCAGAGTTGTTTGTGTTTCGAACAATACTAAAATCATATAGCTCATTTAATATTTGTTTATCTTGTTCTAGTTTTCAGCAGAGAATGGCGTTTCACAAACGTGATCTCTCATGAGTCTGAGCTTATTTTGGTAACTTTAAAAAAGGCATTCTAAACTTCATTTCATGTTGGGTAATATAAAGTCTATTAATGACAAAAATCTTGGAAATGTCAAATTATCTTAACAGCTTGATCATAACTATATTGACCGTAATTTGTAGTGATATATTAAGTTACACAGGACCTGTGTAAAATGCATGAGAAATTTTAAAGGATCGTCTCGTTTGATTATTGCCTGAAGATACGTTATTCAGGAAATATGTGCTCGGGATAGTATGGTAAGGAATTGTAAGCAAAGAATAGTGTAGGTGGAGATTATAAGATAGGTTGAGTATCATATATGATTATAAGATGATCATATATTATGAGCTTACATACTGAGGGTAGTATACTGCAGTAAGGGAATATAAGCTAAAGATAGTATATTAAAGGTGATGATAGTATCTAGTGGGGTTGACATTATTTAATTCTATAGGTGTGTAAGACAGAAGCTTATTTCTCAGAGTACTGTATATGATTTAGGTATTAGTTTTAAGCTTAAGCTTGTCATTAGGAATTATGTCAACTTTGAATTAAAACTTAATCTACCTCAAACTGCAGGTAAATATTCAATAAGAATCGTGTGTTTTATAACTGTCCCTGCATGTTAAACGAAAGCCATTTCCATAAGGTTATGTAATAGTGTCGTTAGCTAAGTGTTTTGGGTTAAACTCGCTTTCCAGCTTTTTCTTGGGTTCGCATTTGAGAACTTTATTACACAGCTAAAGTGGTTCAGGTGTCCATGTGTAAGGTGAATGCGTACTTCGGTCCGATCTGACTGTCTGCTGGGGGAAGTAGCAAGGATGGTCAGGGCAGTAGCCTTGCACGTCTCTTCTCTTTTACCTGACTCAATCATGTGCATTAAATGGGGCGAGCCAGGGAGGCAACTTGGCATTTGTAAATCTTGTCTGCTTTTGAGTGAGCTTCAGGTGTCTGTAGTAATGGATCGTTCTGAAATTGCACAAAGGCCTGAACATGACTTTTATTTATTTTGGATTTTCACCATGTTTTTCAATCTAGATATATTAATGATCTTTTTTCTTATTTAAGTGTATAATTTCGTGTTTCATTAAGAAAAAAAAAAATTAACGTAACACTATAATTGCTGAAATCTGCCTTATAGTAATGTAAATAATGACATGTCTTTTACCATTTAACTTCAGGAGAGCTCCAAACTATTCCTGAAATCTTTAAATTGCAATCCTATTATCATTTTTTTGTAAAATTATTAATAAAAAACAACAAAAAAAAAGAAGGAAAAGGAAAGCATTCAAGGGCCTAGTAACATTGCTTCCTCAGAATAAAACTTTGCTCTAAGTTTGGTTACTAGGTGGGACAGGGGATGGCCTTGGTGGGCTTTCCTTTTCCTTCTTTTTTATTAATAATTTTAAGTTTCTATTAGAGAAAGCACTACTTACACAATCATGAAATATGCAACTCAAAATGCTGAGCTTTAAACACACCTGGCCTGATAACAAAGAAAACGAAACGTTTTGTCATACTGTACACCAAATTGGATGAAGGGTGACTCGCCTAAGGACGTTTCTAAATCGAATCATGAGCTTAATGTATGACAAAGGTTAAGTTTTCTTCGAATCTAGGGTGTTTAAAGTTTTCAGAAAATGGGGTTTCGTGAATTTGATACTTGTCAGTGACTTCGTCATTGACTTCATAGTGTTTTGTATTTCCATTATATAACATTGGAACCTGTCTAATGTTTGACATTGTCTTCTACAATAAAAGTATATAACGAATTTATAAGTTTTTCTTCAGCCATATCATGTTAATGAGAAGCTTTAATTATATACTTAGGTATACTTGTCTACCTATAAATGAAATCTGATAGCTTCAAGATTGGACATAATTCAGAGGCTTTTCAGGAGTATTAACTCATGGAAAAATGGCCATTATTGTTATGACTTTAGTAAGGAAAAAACCTACTTGACAGAGAGCTAGATTAAGAGGTGGACTTTTGACCAATGAAATACGATAGAGTTCGGCCATCTTAACTTTGAATATATCATAAGACATTAGTAGTACTGCTGCTCTCATCACCCAGTGGGGTTGTTGAACAACTCTGTAAGTGGGGGTTCAATAACAGTCTTAAGTGAACAAGTAGCTATTTAGGAGAAAGGACTAGTTCATGAGCTTTTTGCGCACTTTCCGTGGGGAATAAGGCATTTGCTGGTACTACAAGGGGTAGGGGGCGTTTGGGGAGAACACTCTGCCATATGAGGTTCAATATAGAGAGAATACTCAAGTAAGTTGTTACGTTTTCTTTTTTTGTTTTTATTTTGTTTTTTTCTTTTCAAGTACCAGGGAGACAAAAAAGTAAGTTTTCTTATATACATTTTATTTCGGAAATTTCAAGATGTTACAAAGTTTGAGTATGGTAAATATATCTTACACAATTTAATGGAGTTTGATATTTTCCTATAGTATAATGAAAATATTATAAACACTAAAAAGGTCGGTTACAAATGATATAGAAAATGGAGCTGTAGGCCTAGATTTTATTCGTGGAAATACCCGTTGTAAATAATAGGCACCACTCAATAATTGTCAACTGAATAAGAAAAATTTGTATGAACGAAATACTTTAAGATATAAGAGCAAGGATCCTGAATGATTATTCATGACAAAGTAACATCTCAATGCTGATGGTATAATTACATATTTCCTAAGGTAGGTAGATGGTCTGGCATTTAAGATATCAGTGGTTTGTAATTTGGACATTAAGGACCACTTTAGTCATATGCTAGGTTAATTATAATCAAGGAGCTGATGAGGGTTCAATCATGATGATAACATTTTAATAAATAGCTAATTATTAAAGAGACATCTTGAGTTGAGCAATATTAAGGTTTAGTAAAGGAGGCAATATTTCTTATTCCTCATGATTAAGGGCAAAGCTTAAGAGTTATTTTTCAAAACTGAAATCGATATGCAAGACCATTCAGATGATTAAGCTTTAGTCTTTAAAAGTTTCTACTCTGTAAACTATGCCTATATATGCTTCATTTTGAGGCTGAATTCTGTCCTCATTGACTTTAGCATCAATATTACTAACAATTTGAGACTGTGTAAATCAGTTTAAGTACTTGGAAATAAGTCTTCTGAACAAACGTTGTTCAGAGATTCAATCTCATATATAAGACCAGATTTACATTTATATATTGAGTTATGAAAAATTAACAAACCCTTAGGCTTTAACATTTTATTTGGGGGATATGAAGAAAGAACTAACCTCACCAAGACCAAGGAATGCTCAACTTGAGGCATATCATTTCCATTATGGGTGAATTAGATTCTAATTAGATTTTCACCTATCTGGTACTAAATAATATGAATGAACCCTTGCCAGTTCTCAGACTATAATGAACATAGGATATGACTAAAGAAGTCAGTAACGACCATACTATCCACCAATGACATCCAAAAGCTGGGCCATCTACCTTACCTATTCAATATATGTAGTTATACCATTAGCAATGATGTGACTTTTTTTTTGCCATGAATTAGCATCAAGGGCCTTTGCTCTTACATCTCAAAATAATTTCGTCCATACAATTTTTTCTTAAGCAATTGACATGAGTAATGCCAATTATTTAAAAATATCTTAAATAATCATTATAACCAAATAACACGAGGAGTTATACGGGCATCTTTTCAAGTTTTTATAATTAACATTTGTACATAAAATTGTAAATGACAAAACAGTATATTATTGTGTATAAAAAGCAACTGGTTTTAACCATTTGATATTTATATAAAAAATTTTGAATTCCCATTCCATTTATATGAAGTTGCAAAGCAATTCTACATATGAAACCTTTGCTTTCCTGAAAAAGATACAATATATATTTCTACTACCATTAAAAATTTCAACCACTACATTACCCACTAAATCTATAATCATTAATTTAAAGTAACCTTTAAAATACTTCACGAATCTCACAGGCATTTACCAAACTGTTTTAATAAACCCACATTTTTTTTTCACTTTGAGATTCCCTATAGGTAATAATTCCTCCACTGTCCTAAATAATTGATTACGACACAATTATATTTCTTCTTGAAATAAAGTGTAATTACTTAATCCCATAAGTTTAACCTAAATATCAAGAATGGGTTGTGCCTAAGCATTCTCTTTACATAATATTAATCTTAACCCTTTCATTAGGTCTTTCGAAAATAATCTTGAAATTTTACATCAAAAGCACTTTTAGAACATCTGTATTTAAGAAATATTTCGTGAATGTTGATTTAAAAGTATTTTACTGATGGTTTCCTACTTTTAAGACTACCATAACTCAAACTGAATCACTATTCCTTTCACAAAACCTTTTAACATAGATTTAATTCCTAAAATGCTCCAAATTACAAACATTAATAACTATATAAGCTATATTCTAAACTTGAGCACAACCAAATAATTGCACCATTTGTATAACGAATATGCTAAGCTTAAAATCAGTAAACAAGAAATTTTATCCTTTTAATAGCAATTTTGTCAATTTAATGTTTTGAAGCAAATTCCTGCTCACTAGATTGAAGAAAAATGATTATGATCTTGCACTAAAACCAAGCATTTGGAATGTTATACATGACCAAAATAATTAAAATAATGACATTTTGATAAAAAAAATAATAATCTAGTAAAAATTACTTGAACAAGCTTTATATAAAGTTTTGGGATTAAGCTTACAAACATTGCACTTTTAACCAGACCTTCTTTTTATAATAAATATAACCTTAATATGAGAGAGAGAGAGAGAGAGAGAGAGAGAGAGAGAGAGAGAGAGAGAGAGAGAGAGAGAGAGAGAGAGAGAGAGAGAGAAAATTATGTTAGCCTTCTAATGCTTACTATTATGACCTTAAATACATTAACTCTCTTCAGAAATATTCCAAATTATTCTATTCATGACTTTTCTCAATTCCCGTTACACAAGATAATTGGATAAGATGCTTGCCAAAAAAGTGAACCTACTTAATGAAAGCTAAAGCAAAATCTTCAGAGAGAATACTTGCATCTTCCTTTAACTGAAATATATGGAAAATCATTCTAGTAGGCCTACTTGTGCTTTATGAAATTTTCAGTTATGTAGAATATGTCACTATTGCAAGAGGGAAGGGAATATGGCGGTTATTTTGAAACTTATAACCCAAAAACATCAATTAATGTGTCTTGATTCTCTGATATATTTATAATGTCAGCAATTATACATGTATTGATTGCTAGTATATGATAAGCTATTACCAACCCTGCCCTACAGAAAAGAATTGACTGAAATGCA
This sequence comes from Palaemon carinicauda, assembly GCF_036898095.1. Lineage (NCBI taxonomy): Eukaryota > Metazoa > Arthropoda > Malacostraca > Decapoda > Palaemonidae > Palaemon > Palaemon carinicauda. The sequence continues at coordinate 118,428,392 of NC_090739.1, read as the reverse complement.
CTGGTAAGATGTGGCTACTCAAGAGACCCATTTTTTTTCAATAGCTTCTATCTTTTAAGAGAACATTGACCTTCTATAGATTCGACAGTGTAAAAGAAAATTCAATGACAGTTACTAATAATTAGTGGACAGTCTTGAAAGAGAAGAATTGGTGTACAAAGACAAACATCAAATGACCTTTATAGTTTGAATAATTAGTTGTGGGTTATATTCATGTGTAAATAATGTACTTTAATATACAGATTGTAAAATGAATTTGAATCAATAGCTAATAAGGAGATTAATATAAATTTGTCACACATTTAGATAACTTATTTACATTACTTTACACAATTCTACACATTATATGATATAGAAGTATGTTAAGAGTTTCAGAAGAAATTGACATTTGATTTACAGCTAGTTAATGCACTTTAAAAACATCAACAAGTTTCAAAGGAAAGTCTCCTCCTCCTTTAACATTTGTCAATCTTAATTGGTTTATTAATGTGTAATTTTATCATCTTTCAAACAAATTTACAATAATATATATGAAACTAATCTATTTAACATTACCTATAACAATTTTGGTTGATAATTTTTTGAGAGGTTCACCAACTAGTTTGAAGGCAACTAAACGAATATTTTGCTCGTTTAATATCAAATAACTAGGAAATTGCCATCTAAATTTGAATTACAAAGTAAAGAAAATAAAATCTAAAGTTGATCTGGACCCAATTTTCAATTCAAATTTTGGGTGTTTAAAATTCACTCGCAAAAAATATTATCATATAGATGCATAGATTTAACTTTCTACAGTTGGCTTTATAAAAACTGACTTTGTAAAGAAGATTAAGAGCAAATATAATACTTGCTACTAGAATGAGTAAAAGTCAATGGCTTTAATAATTAAATTCACTGTTTCCAGAAACAAATACTTTGATAAACATAAAATAATCTGGTAAGATCATTGTTGTAAAAATGACAATCTTGGAGGAAATTTGTGTTTTTCCAAACTATACAAACCTGCGTTCCTTACATAAGAGAACATATCAGCTCAAGCTGCCATACAGGCATAAAAATATTTAACGAGATGTCGACAAACAGTTGTTACCAGTACAGTAGTAAAAAGGAAGCACCGCCTCTCCTATTTACTCATTACTTTGATGGAAAAAGGGGCTTCCCGGTGTAAGTGATGGCAGGCAAAATTTGTGAAAAGAACTCAGGTTTGTAAATTTGAAAAAAATACAAACTACGGTACATTCAAATCATTCAAATGTTCCTACACGAATAGAAACCTTTGTTTTTTACAAACGAGACTCGCACTGGCTGAAACTTTTACGTAGGATTGCAACACTCGAGCATGATAATGTGTAAGGAGTGAGCATCCCGACATCTTGTGAACCAGTGACTTGACAATGGTAGCGAGTTGACGGCCCGTGTAAAAGAGGAAAGTGAGTTTAAGAACACAATCGTGACGTCTCGGGCAATTTATAATCAATAAAATTGCAAATACGTATACACAATGTGGTCCACTCATTCCACCAACTCCCGTTTGTAAGGAGATTGGGGAAGTAACAAGTTGACAAGTTACAGCTGACAGGGAGTCAGATATTGTACTGCACCCCAAGAGAAGGGGAGATGAAGAAAAGAAAAAGCTAGTCATTCTTTTACATTGATTGCAGACTAAAGGGTTGTGGTGGCCGATGTGGTAACGTCCTTGATTGGTGAAAGCCAGATTGGAGTTAAGAGTCCCACTCAAACTCGTTAGTTTCTTTGGTTGCTGCAACCTCACCATCCTTCTAAGCGGAGGATCGGGTGTTTGGAGGAGCCTATAGCTCTATCTGCTGAGTCATCAGCAGTCATTGCCCGGCCCTCCTTGGTCCTAGCCTGGGTGGAGAGGGGGCTTGGGCACAGATCATATGAATATATGGTCAGTCTCTAGGGTATTGTCCTACTCGTTAGGGTAATGTCACTGTCCCTTGCCTCCGCCATTCATGAGTGGCCATTAAACCTTAAAGCCTAACGTATGTCCTCGAATGACTAGTAATAGTCTTCTGAGAGGAGCTAAAGTAGCTATACCACTTGCAGAGCAGCTACCACAGGGCCAGGCATAAACTCATCTAGAGCCTTGTGTGTCACATCTTGCTGGTAGTGAGCTGTGAACATGGTTTGTTGTTTCCATATGCCGGCCTGTAAAACCTGTATCACAGAGAGATTCTTTCTGAACACCATAGCCATGCTTATGCTGCTGATGTCATGAGCCCTGGGTCATACCCCTCCTTGGAGAGGGGAAGGATTGATGGCACGGTCGATGACAAATACCTATCGAGGGGATGGTGTTCTTGGTCACTTTCCTCTCGACCCTTCACCAACTGATTAACTTATATCAACTGAGGGCAAGCTCCTCATTTCTTTGAGATAATGCCTTAATGCTCTCATACGACACAAAATCAGCTGATTAGGGTCATCGGTTACCTGCCGAAGACAAAATCTGGAAGGAACTAAATCTAGTTGGAAACCACCGACTTTTGAGCTTTACAAACAAACTCAGGGATGAAGTCAAACGAAAACTGATTCCATCCCCTTAAGTGAGCGATGTCGTAGAAGAGACCACGTAGCCCACTGAGCCTCTTCGCAGAGGTCAAACCAAGTAGAAATACTGTCTGAAAGTTAAATCGTGGTCTGAAACCAGACTTAACAGATTGTATGATGTTCCTTCCAAGGAACAAAGAACTTTTGTTAGTCCCGGAGGTTTCACTTCCGACTGGGAGCAAGTTTGCTCAAAACTCCATATGATCATACACAATTCTACTGAAGAAGAAATATCAACTCCTTCCCATCTATATATCTGGCTCAAGGCCTAGTCATAGCCTTTTACTGCCAAAACTGAGCAAGTATTTCCTTCCAGAGATACAGTAAAAATCTAAGATTGTGCTGTCGCTCATCAGCACTACCAAGCTGTTGAGCTAGAAGTCCCTCAACTCTAGGAGTTTTGTGTGGTATTGCTGATCTGTCTCCGACCACAGCCAAGAGGCGATGTGCTGCACCAGGTGAGCCTCTAACTTTCTTTGATTCATCGGGGAAGAGCATCAAACCTGGAGTAGGAGAAAGGTTGTCTACCCTTTGAAGAAGGTCGGAGTCTAACATCCACCAACTCCGGTTTTTATTCTGCTCTGACCACACTGGAACAAGCATTTCAGGAGAATGAATGAATGATTTGAAGTTCTCTGACATCAAAGGTCATTGATGTCAGCATTCCAAGAGAGTCCCTCCCCTCCCCTGAGACCAAGAGGTCTTCAGTTGCAACTTCAGTGAATGGATGCGAAGGTGACTGGTTAGCGCCAGTCACTCTTAATGATGCCAGTTGACCCAACAGGCACTTTCCCAGATTTGCTTGCAGCAAGTTTTGCTGGAGGAACGGTGCAACCCTTCCTTGGATCTTGAGACTTTCCTTCTTAAGTTATTTCTCTTTTTTTACCACAATTCCAAGATCGAGGCAAAACTCATGATGTCTGTCTTAATGATGGGGAAGGGTCTGAACTGAGTCTGCCAATCATCCAGGTATATTGAAGTGGGCTCAGGCCAAAACCAAAGTAAACACACATGTGAACACTTGAGAGGCTGTTGACAGACCCAAGCACACTGCTCTGAACATGTATATCTTGTTGTGCAATATGATTAAGAGGAGCTTCATTGAAATATGATGGATGGGGACCTGGAAGTATGCATCTTTTAGATCCGATGTGATCATGAAGTCTCCCTTCTTACTGCCTGTCTGACCGTGGCAGCGGTCTCTAAATTGAATGGAGTCTGTAGGTCAAACTTGTACAAAACCTACAAATCTATGACTGGTCTCTAGCCTCCAAATGCCATCTGAGCACGAAAGTGTCTGGAGACTCGTTGAGGATCTTTTGGAAAGCACCTTTCTCCATAGTGGTCCAGACATTGCTTGATCTAATAGCAGGGGAGAAGGAAACTCGTTCAAGACATCATATAGTACAGGCTCTAAGGGGTGTGTGTGTACATTTGTCTTCTACAAGTACACCATGCATTTCCTTTTACATATCATGGGAACATTAAAGAGAGTTGGGTAGAACTTTTGCAATGGTACATTTTTCTAAAGAGTTCTTTTGCAATTATAGTTCAGCACCATTAGGCTGAAATGCTGGTACTCAGATTAAACATAATAACCAACTAGGGAACAGTCTTAGAGTGTAAAGTTATATTTATTTATAATGTTAAGACATACCCAACACATCAATAATATATTTCAATGTCAGTTGCAGGATTTAAAAAAAATAAATTTTGGGGGATTCCTTAACAAAATTTCCTTGTTTGGAAACCACCAAAAATTTCAAAGCCTCCCTAGATACTACTATTCATTGAGGAGGCTAAACACTGTGAAAAACATCCTTATGGGGTCCTTTCATCCCCAAAAATTCCAATCTTTGATTTCAGCAGTGAATGGTAGGTGAGGGGGTAAACATTTGCCAATTTTCCCCTAACCCAAAAACCAAGTTTCCCCCTACCCAAAACCAATTTTCACTAAACCCATTTGGGGGGTTTAATTCATAAGAAATAATCCAGATATGAAGTTACTTTCCAATTCTAGGTATAGGTTTTTCAATGTCCAGGATTTGACTATGACTGTTTTTACTCATTCACTCTAAGACTGTTCCCTGGTTGGTTATTCTGTCAAATCTGAATACTACCATTTCAGCTCAATAGCGCTGAACTATGATTGCATATTGAGCTCTATGGAAAAATCATACCAAGTGCAAAAGTTCTACAACCTTTTTTTTTAATGTTCCCATCATCTGTAAAAGGAAAATGCATAGCGTAGCTGTAAAAAAGAAATGTACACAGACAACCCCCCTAAGCCAGGGCTTATAGTGCAGGTAATGTGAGTGTGAGCGAGACACTGGAGTTATGTTGAGAGGGGGTTAGGTGCTGTGCTGCTCCCTCAACCCACCCAAGTGAGCTGGATGGTAATCTCACCTGTTGTGCCAACACAGTTACCTGGCCTCACTGGAGACTAGGGGAGTCTCAAGACCTTTGTGGCAAGATAAGCTGCACACTGGGTTGCTCTGGCAAGGTCGGCTCCAAAGCTAAAATGCCCTGGCGAGAAATCTTGCCGTCGCTTTTGAGCTACCTGAGTAGCTGTACTCCCAGGAGTAGATGGCCTTTCATACTAGCGAGGGTGTCATGCTGAAGGTTCCTAAAGGGTAGGAATGCTGTTGTTCCAGGAATGCCTCCCCATGCTCTCACAACACTCACCATGTCAATCTTACTTGCCATTTCATCGATGGGCTTACCCGTCACTGTGAGGCCTCAGAAGGGAAGAAATACTGCCCTACATGTCCTTCGGTAGCTGTTGATGAAATGTAATGTGAAGAGGGTTTCAGCGAGTTCAGTTCTGACAACTCCCATCCTGCAAATGTTCGTCTCAGTTTTACCACTGGAGCTTTTTGGCCTCAGAGTCAGAAATTCAACCACTTTGATGAATATTCCCTGGACCTTAGGGTTGTGGTGGCCGATGTGGTAACGTCCCTGACTGGTGAACACCAGTCTGGGGTTCAAGTTCCGCTCAAACTCGTTTGTTTCTTTGATCGAGGCAACCTTACCATTCCTGTGAGCTAAGGATGGGGGGTTTGGGGGAACCTATAGGTCTATCTGCTGAGTAATCAGCAGCCATTGCCTTACCCTCCTTGGTCCCAGCTTGGGTGGAGAGGGGCTTGGGCATTGATCATATGTATATATATGGTCAGTCTCTAGGGCATTGTCCTGCTTGATAGGGTAATGTCATTGTCCCTTGCCTCTGCCATTCATGAGCGGCCTTTAAACCTTTAAACAAGCTCAGAAGGATGGGGCAGAGCAGTCTCGCCCCAGGGGAGAGCTTGCAGAGGGAGTGTTCTCATGAACACTACCCAGCAGATCCTCAGGTGAGAGAGCATCTGCTACGGAAGATGAATATTCCGGGTGCACGTGACTGAGCAGAAGGAATTCCCTCCTGTTGCCTCTGAAAAGTGAAGTACTGAAGCCAACCCTGGCAAGAGCAGAAATACTGTCCTGTCGTGTCCCATGAATCAATACCTCCTTAGGTGAGCCTGCAAACCCTAAGGATGGCCACAAAACAAGTAGTCTCTTGAGATGCATGCTCCCCACTTGATGAAGGATTCTGTTTCACTAGGTGAAAGGAGAAGAGCTTCCTGACTCAAAGGTTGTCCAAGGGTTAAACAGCCATAACTGAGAGAGTGAGTCCAAGGGTTAAACAGCTATATATGAGAGAGAGAGAGAGAGAGAGAGAGAGAGAGAGAGAGAGAGAGAGAGAGAGAGAGAGAGAGAATCCCTATCAGACTACGACTTCCTCCTGTCTCTCCACTCCAACTACGCGGGAGGTCAGTCTCAACACTCATCACATGGACAGGCCTCCATACAGGAGTGTCCTCGGCATGAAGGGCAAAGTCAGCGAGGATCTATCTTAACTTAGCACATAATCGTTCTGCAAGAGCAGTCCGCCATGCTTAGACAAACTCTCCTACAATGCATTCCTCAAACACGCACACACTGATTCAGACCTGATAAAGAGAAGGGGAAAAGTTTGCAACTTCAGCCAATGCCAGATACAACCATGAAGAGATACGTCAACTCTCAACCATGGCTTAAATCAAAGTGGATTAGTAGTGAGTGAGAAGGTTTGGGGATTTCCCGCTAATACTTGTAACAACCAGAATGGTTATTGACACCTTGTTAAAAAGTTTGTATAGCCATGTGCCAGCTTGCGCAGTTATATCTTCTCTTATGTAAAGAACAGAAGTTTTTATTAGTGTGAGAACAAATTTATATTACTTATTTACAATAACTTATCTTGTTTTAACCACCTTCAATTAGTGATTGCTACAGAAAGTATGGGCTATAAATGGAGTGACCATTGCAAGACACAACTCCCTATTATCTCAATAACTTGGGACAACTGATTCAAGATATTTGTAGTACTGTACAGTAGTATTTCTCGTAAGGGTATCTTAATACTATAGAAAAGTTTGATTAATCTGTCTTCCCCTGAAACATTCTGAATTTTTTTTTTTTTTTTTTAATAAATGGCCGATTATTTGCTGTCTTATCTTCATGTCAACAGGAATATTTCATAACACCATCTCATATTTGCAGTTTAATTTCCAGTTTTGAACAGGAGGCTGTAAATAATCTCTCTTGATGACTCTAGTCTGAAAAATAAATAAAAGATGTTAATTGTACAGATAAATCAGTCTATATTCAAAAATTTTACTGTGGACTTCAATATAAAGACTACTTTTCAGTAAAATCTGCATAAAAAGTTGTAAATAATATAGAATATTCTAATTCATTAAATATCCAAGTGGAAATGATAAAAAAATTGACATGTCCATGACATTTATAATAGCAAATATTACAACTGAAAATATATCTGGTAAAGTGGAAAAGTATTACCTACTAAATCTTTTTAAGGAAATTCTTCACTTGAATAATCGAACGACAATTGGGCTAAGCTAGACCTTTTGGCAATTTTTATTGCTAAATTCATGCTCTTGGTTTTAGGTTTCGTGCTTCTAACATCACCACCACTCACTGTCTGACAACTACTGTATGCTTGCCTGTTGACACTCCGTGGTCAAGTGAACACATCCTAACTAAAAGGAAATATTTGAGATAATTCATAGTTTACCTAACTATATAAACCCGAGGCATCTATATAATTATAGAGATAACTGAAAATGAAGAATATGGCTGTTAAAACTTTTATAGCCAGGTGTGTACAGATGGCTGGGGTATGGAAGTGCCACCCCTCTAACTTGCTTACCGAGTAAACACTTTGTCTGTTTGTTTAATCTGCGTGTGCATGAGGAAATGTAAATGTGTGCATTATTTATGGGAATAGATGTCCATGTATTTGTTTGCTTGCATAAAAATAAAAATCTGGCAAGAAAAGTAGTTCACGGTATTTCCTCCATCTTATCGTAAAACCAACAAAGTTAATGTGTATTTATTTCATGTTTTGTTTTATCTGTATATCATGGTATTCAAAAGAAAGATACAATTATATAATGGGTTTAAGAAATTTTTGCATGTTCCAATATTCCCGACAAATGTATTGTTCCGCAATCTGGTGTGACTGTGACATGACACAGACACAGTGACTGACGCTAACGGTTGCTGATGGAGAGATAAGAAAACATGGATACCTCTCCTTGGTTAATACATTTTAGGTAATCAAACGGTTCACGTTTTCTAAAGGTTGGTGTAGTAAATTAAATGTCATGTTAGGTTTACTAAAGTATCTTGATTGTTGTTTTCAAATTAAAATCGATGGATATGTAGTTTGCAATGTTGGTAGACCTATTCCGCTTCGAGTCGGTAGTCACAGGACTGGCCATTTTACCATTTTCTAGATTTTAAGTCCCACGTACAATGAATATTACTATAATTTTTAATTGGCTTTGGAGCTCTTGAAACAATTTTGAGCCCTCTGGTTCAGAGCATTCTTCAATTATGTGTTTTCCCCTTTGTGAAATTATATTTATATTTCGAGTTTTAAAGCTAAGTTGCAGATTACTAGGATGCTGACGTATTTTGAAGAATGGTTAATGAATGATAGGGTACATTAATTCATAGCAAAACTAGAATTTGCAATGCGAAATTTGGTTATGCTGTCTAGTTTGCCATTTTCCTCTATGTCTTAGGCGGCTTAAGCACAATAACTTATATCTAACAATTTTTACTTCTGATTATATGTTACTGCCATACCTTATTTGCTTTTGCCAGGTCTTCTGTTTTTGTATGGCTTAAGCATTACCATTGTTTTTAACAAATTAAGAAGTTCCCAATATTTATGCACACATTCCAGGACATTGTTCTACAACAGCCACTGTTTTTTTTACCTTCCCCTTTATTGTCACCATGATTAATATCGCTAATACTGTAAATATATGATACTCTTAATTTTTTAGACAAATACATGAACCATAAATTTTTCCTACGTGTTATCTTGTGTTTTATGTTTTTCTGGCCATGCTAATTCGGGCAAACCACCCGATTTCGAGGTTTTGGACTAACTTATCTTAAAACAATTATGGGGGCCCAGTGGGAAAACCCGCTTTTGGATGGGAGAAATGACAGTATTAATGTAATGGTCAGAAATGCGTAATGAATTGAAGATTACCAGTTGGAATATTATATGCTTTGTGCTATAATTTCAAAGGTCATGCCCAAAAAATTAAATTTTAAAAGTGAAACTAACACTTGAACACCAGCTAACAAAGTTCCCACCTAATCTAACCTAGTAGAGTACTCTTACCCATCAAAGGGGTCTTTGCCCCCTGCGACTCTCTTAGACTGCGTATCCTTACCTAATCCCCATTACACTGCTGTATCTTTACCTAACCTCCCTTACACTGCTGTATCCTTACCTTACCTACCTTACACTGCTGTATCCTTACTTTACCTCCCTTTCACTGTCATATCCTTACCTAACCTCCCTTACACTGCCCTATCCTTACCTAACCTCCCTTACACTGCCTTATCCTTACCTAAACTCCCTTACACTGCCTTATCCTAACCTCCCTTACACTGTTGTATCCTTAATTACCTCCCTTTTGCTTCTGTATTCATACATAACCTCCCTTACACTGCTGTATCCTTACCTAACCTCCCTTACACTGATGTATTCTTACCTAACCTCTCTTACACTGCTGTATCGTTACCTTACCTCCCATACACTGCTATTTCCTTACCTAACCTCCCTTTCCCTGCTACATACTTACTTACCTACCTTTCACTGCTGTATCCTTACCTAATCTCCCTTACACTGCTGTATCCTTAACCTCCCTTACACTGTGTATCCTTACCTTACCTTCCATACGGCTATTTCCTTCCTAACATACCATTCACTGCTGTAAACCTTACTACCCTTTCACTGCCGTATCCTTACCTAACCTCCCTTACACTGCCGTAACCTTACCTAACCTCCCTTACACTGCTTCATCCTTACCTAACCTCCCTTAAACTGCCATTTCCTTACCTGACCTCCCTTACACTGCCGTACCCTTACTTAACCTACCTTACACTGTGTATCCTTACCTTACCTTCCATACTGCTATTTCCTTCCTAACATACCATTCACTGCTGTAGACCTTACTTCCCTTTCACTGCCGTATCCTTATCTACCCTCCCTTACACTGCCGTATCCTTACCTAACCTCCCTTACACTGCCGTATCCTTACCTAACCTCCCTTACACTGCTTCATCCTTACCTAACCTCCCTTAAACTGCCATTTCCTTACCTGACCTCCCTTACACTGCTGTATCCTTACCTAACCTCCCTTACACTGCCGTATCCTTACCCAACCTTCCTTTCACTCTGTATCCTTACCCAACCTTCCTTTCACTCTGTATCCTTACCTAACCTTCCTTTCACTCTGTATCCTTACCTAACCTCCCATACACTGCTATTTCCTTACCTAACCTTCCTTTCAGTGCTGCATCCTTATTTACCTAACTTCTATAGACTGCAGTATTATCTTATTTCAGACCAAAATGAACACAATTTTTTTTATACAATTTCAATGCTCCGCTGTTCTAGCAAGTAGTCACCCACTACTGTATTAAAGTATTATTAGTAGGTATATTTACTGTAATCCTTACCTTAAGTTTTGAAGGGCTAAGATTGATGGTCCTCTGTAGATTGTGGGAGCATTGGTTTTGCCCCTTTCACATATGGATGATGGTATAATTTTTAGAAAATTCTATGGTTTTAGCTTCGCTATTGATAATGATAATCTCTACAACCTTTTTTGTTTTAGCATTGAATGAGTAATATTGAGCTACTCGCACTACATCTTTAACTTTTATCAATATGACACAACTTTTAGGAATGGGTAAAATATGAATTATTCCTTATTTATGCTCAATCAAACGTTGGTGGTTGAATATTATTAGTGGTGTGCTATATTTTCTAAATAAGAATTCTGGTACGTTGGGTGATTGTGTGCATCTATTTTTCCCCGGTTGGTTTATTCTACAGGTAATTTGTTAAGTGTATTAGAGCCTTGAAGAAAAAAAGAAACAGAATAGGCATGAAATCTTTAACATAGGCCCAAACTGGTACTCCCTGGTCCTGGAGCTGCAGCCCACGCTGATCCCCCTCCCGGGCCCAGTTCTCTCGCAACAGGTACAGAAGTTGACTGTCTTCGCTTCATCACTGAAAGTTAGGGACCTTCATCTCATGATTTTCTCTCCCCAGCCGCAAAGAAAAGGTTTGGGATCTCGAAGAAAAGTCTAGACTTCCTCGAGGAATACAAGGCCGAATCCACACGACGGCATTACGAATCCTCCTGGAGAAAGTGGGTCTCGTTCGTCAAAGCAAAAAATCCTACGGAAATCACCATTGATTTTTGCATGTCCTCCTTCATTCACCTTCATGGACAAGGCTTAGCAGCCAACACGATTTCTACCTGCAAATCGGCTTTGACTAGACCACTTCCTGTACGCCTTCCAGATTGATCTGTCCAGCGATATCTTCAATAAATTACCAAAGGCATGCGCTAGACTACGCCCAGCACCTCCGCCAAAACCTATATCCTGGTCGCTGGACAAGGTGCTCCATTTTGCCTCTACCTTGGACGACGATTCGTGCCCTCTCAAGGACCTGACTCAAAAAGTTTTCTTCTTTTTTGCTCTCGCCTCAGGAGCCCGAGTCAGCGAAATAGTGGCATTATCAAGAGACGAAGGTCATATCCTGTTCGCAGATACAGGAGAACTTACCCTCTTCCCTGATCCGACGTTTCTCGCAAAAAATGAATTACCCACCAAGAGATGGGGCCCCTGGAGAATCTGCCCCCTGAAGGAAGATGTCTCTCTATGTCCAGTGGAGAGTCTCAAGGTCTATCTTCGAAGAACTTCAGACTTCGGTGGAGGTCAACTCTTCAAAGGAGAAACATCGGGTACCGACCTGTCACTGAAACAACTAAGAGCGAAAATCACCTACTTCATTCGCAGAGCGGATCCTGACAGTACACCCGCAGGTCATGATCCTAGAAAAGTCGCGTCTTCTCTGAATTTCTTCCAAAGTATGGATTTCGAAAGCCTCAAGAGCTTCACAGGGTGGAAATCGTCGCAAGTTTTCTTCAAGCACTACGCAAAACAAGTGCATTAAGTTAAACATTTCGTGGTAGCCGCAAGTAGTGTTATGAAACCTGCCGTTTAACTCTGCATAGAACAGCGAGTTACTTGGGACTTTAACTCTTAAGGGTGCCTGTGTTGACCCTTGTGTGATGTGTGATACACAGTGATTTCATGGACACTTAGTGTTTCTAATAGACTGTTCTTTCAAGGTGAAATGTCATAGACTTCACATGAGTGCCACATGCCCTAGGGCATGATGTGTTTTTCTTTGATAAAGACTGATGTTCCTCCAGAACTTGTGTTTCTAAATGTGAAATTTCTTTCAGATTCAAGATTGAAGTCTCTTATTTTTCTATGTACATTATTCTTATTATTGTAAATTAACTTTACACCCTTTATTGCAATTATTATTACTATAACCTGCAATTTATGAAATAAAATGTCTTATTTTATTACTTGTGCGTCTCTCTTCGCTCCTATTACCATTATGAAATACATGATTGCCATAGTTTCATTACCCCTTTCCTTTGGAATGAGAAGAATAATATAGATTATCTGTATTATATACTCACCCATACTGCGTATTGTTCCTACTTGAATACTTACCTTCGTGATGTCTTCGAGACCAGATTGATCTCTAATCCATGGAGTATAGTGATTAATTATCACTTGTCTACACTTGAGAATATTCCTACCCGAATATTAACCTTCTGTCCTGCACGAACTCTCCGCAGGGTGAGTAGCCCTTCGATGACCACTTCGGATTTTGGTATAATCCGCCGGGACTTCTCTGCCAGGGGGGCAGGAAGCTGAATCCCCACGGAACCTCTACCGAGGTCACATTACATACCTCTATTCGGAGCCCTTGGCACTTACTTAAAGGGGAAATTTTCCACGATACATTGATTCTCTGGTACTCTTCCATCAGGACGTCATGGCTTGAGCCCAAAAAACGGATTTTGAGCGAAGCGGAAAATCTATTTTTGGGTGAGATAGCCATGACGTCCTGATGGACCCTCCCATCTATTCTAGTCCAGCCGTTCAGGTCCCGCCCTGTCCTGCTGTATCATGGAGATTAGCAAGGAGCTGGCATCAGGATGAGGACGGACGTGACGTCATTTAGCAATGGCGCCCGTTTGTTTACGTTTCGAGTACCAAAAGCAGCCACGGATGAGTGTAACTGTGGAACGGCTCCCCAGTTATTCTCCACCTTTCCATATCGAAGTGTTAACTCTATATGGGGAGCAGATAGCTATGTGGCGTGTTAATACATACGTTCCCTGTTGATATACGATATCCTAGAGGGAAGCCTTTAGGGTACTCGCACCAGAAGTTAGAATTCTGTGATAACCTGTGGTTTAATTCTCTGGGAATAACCTTGTAGTTAAATATACCCAAGGAAGCTACCGAAGAAGGAACCTTCCATCAGGACGTCATGGCTATCTCACCCAAAAATAGATTTTTCGCTTCGCTCAAAATCCATTTAGATGTGATGTAGATGGCTTAGTCTGGCTAGGTAAAGGTATAGCAACCTAATTAAGGTTAGGTTAGTACACATTACTGTAATTTCAATTATTGGTAGGGTAGAGAAAAGTAATAAATCTTGGTTAGCCATATAGGACAGCCCTATTTTTTGCTTTAAATAACAGGCAGTAATGTGTAGTAATGCTCTGAAAGGGTTGCCTTAGACTTTTTGTGAAGACACTGATTTTCTTTGTATTTAACATTCTAGGCTAGATTATGGAAGGTCATGTCAGAATGCACCCACCTAATTTTATCCAATTTGCATTTTCTTAGGTCTCACTACGTGGGGGAGAAGTTCAGGTTAGCTAGGTCAGACATAGTACCTGGCCTAGGACATCCCTATTGTTCTTTGTGTATTCATATACATCGTAGAATGTTTTTGCAATATTACATTATGAGCAATGAATATTGGATGTTGAGACTAACGAAATTTATGAACATCTCCTTTTCCCAAATAGTGCATTGTATTCAATATGTGTTCAACCTTGCCCTAAAATTCCAACTTCTCAATCGTGTCCTCCATAGTCTGGAAGTTGTGATGCTTACTTAAGCCTTATTGGGTGGTTTGGGCCCATGTTAAAGATTTCATGCCTATTCTGTTTCTTTTTTTCTTCAAGGCTCTAATACACTTAACAAATTACCTGTAGAATAAACCAACCGGGGAAAAATAGATGCACACAATCACCCAACGTACCAGAATTCTTATTTAAAAAATATAGCACACCACTAATAATATTCAACCACCAACGTTTGATTGAGCATAAATAAAGAATAATTCATATTTTACCCATTCCTAAAAGTTATGTCATATTGATAAAAGTTAAAGATGTAGTGCGAGTAGATCAATATTACTCATTCAATGCTAAAACGAAAAAAGGTTGTAGAGATTATCATTATCAATAGCGAAGCTAAAACCATAGAATTTTCTAAAAATTATACCATCATCCATATATGAAAGGGGCAAAACCAATGCTCCCACAATCTACAGAGGACCATCAATCTTAGCCCTTCAAAACTTAAGGTAAGGATTACAGTAAATATACCTACTAATAATACTTTAATACAGTAGTGGGTGACTACTTGCTAGAACAGCGGAGCATTGAAATTGTATAAAAAAATTGTGTTCATTTTGGTCTGAAATAAGATAATACTGCAGTCTATAGAAGTTAGGTAAATAAGGATGCAGCACTGAAAGGAAGGTTAGGTAAGGAAATAGCAGTGTATGGGAGGTTAGGTAAGGATACAGAGTGAAAGGAAGGTTAGGTAAGGATACAGAGTGAAAGGAAGGTTGGGTAAGGATATGGCAGTGTAAGGGAGGTTAGGTAAGGATACAGCAGTGTAAGGGAGGTCAGGTAAGGAAATGGCAGTTTAAGGGAGGTTAGGTAAGGATGAAGCAGTGTAAGGGAGGTTAGGTAAGGATACGGCAGTGTAAGGGAGGGTAGGTAAGGATACGGCAGTGAAAGGGAAGTAAGGTCTACAGCAGTGAATGGTATGTAAGGAAGGAAATAGCAGTATGGAAGGTAAGGTAAGGATACACAGTGTAAGGTAGGTTAAGTAAGGATACGGCAGTGTAAGGGAGGTCAGGTAAGGAAATGGCAGTTTAAGGGAGGTTAGGTAAGGATGAAGCAGTGTAAGGGAGGTTAGGTAAGGATACGGCAGTGTAAGGGAGGTTAGGTAGGGATACGGCAGTGAAATGGAAGTAAGGTCTACAGCAGTGAATGGTATGTTAGGAAGGAAATAGCAATATGGAAGGTAAGGTAAGGATACACAGTGTAAGGGAGGTTAAGGATACAGCAGTGTAAGGGAGATTAGGTAAGGATACAGCAGTGAAAGGTAGGTAAGTAAGTATGTAGCAGGGAAAGGGAGGTTAGGTAAGGAAATAGCAGTGTATGGGAGGTAAGGTAACGATACAGCAGTGTAAGAGAGGTTAGGTAAGAATACATCAGTGTAAGGGAGGTTAGGTAAGGATACAGCAGTGTAAGGGAGGTTAGGTATGAATACAGAAGCAAAAGGGAGGTAATTAAGGATACAACAGTGTAAGGGAGGTTAGGATAAGGCAGTGTAAGGGAGTTTAGGTAAGGATAAGGCAGTGTAAGGGAGGTTAGGTAAGGATAGGGCAGTGTAAGGGAGGTTAGGTAAGGATATGACAGTGAAAGGGAGGTAAAGTAAGGATACAGCAGTGTAAGGTAGGTAAGGTAAGGATACAGCAGTGTAAGGGAGGTTAGGTAAAGATACAGCAGTGTAATGGGGATTAGGTAAGGATACGCAGTCTAAGAGAGTCGCAGGGGGCAAAGACCCCTTTGATGGGTAAGAGTACTCTACTAGGTTAGATTAGGTGGGAACTTTGTTAGCTGGTGTTCATGTGTTAGTTTCACTTTTAAAATTTAATTTTTTGGGCATGACCTTTGAAATTATAGCACAAAGCATATAATATTCCAACTGGTAATCTTCAATTCATTACGCATTTCTGACCATTACATTAATACTGTCATTTCTCCCATCCAAAAGCGGGTTTTCCCACTGGGCCCCCATAATTGTTTTAAGATAAGTTAGTCCAAAACCTCGAAATCGGGTGGTTTGCCCGAATTAGCATGGCCAGAAAAACATAAAACACAAGATAACACGTAAGAAAAATTTATGCTTCATGTATTTGTCTAAAAAATTAAGAGTATCATATATTTACAGTATTAGCGATATTAATCATGGTGACAATAAAGGGGAAGGTAAAAAAACAGTGGCTGTTGTAGAACAATGTCCTGGAATGTGTGCATAAATATTGGGAACTTCTTAATTTGTTAAAAACACTGGCAATGCTTAAGCCATACAAAAACAGAAGACCTGGCAAAAGCAAATAAGGTATGGCAGTAACATATAATCAGAAGTAAAAATTGTTAGATATAAGTTATTGTGCTTAAGCCGCCTAAGACATAGAGGAAAATGGCAAACTAGACAGCATAAGCAAATTTCGCATTGCAAATTCTAGTTTTGCTATGAATTAATGTACCCTATCATTCATTAACCATTCTTCAAAATACGTCAGCATCCTAGTAATCTGCAACTTAGCTTTAAAACTCGAAATATAAATATAATTTCACAAAGGGGAAAACACATAATTGAAGAATGCTCTGAACCAGAGGGCTCAAAATTGTTTCAAGAGCTCCAAAGCCAATTAAAAATTATAGTAATATTCATTGTACGTGGGACTTAAAATCTAGAAAATGGTAAAATGGCCAGTCCTGTGACTACCGACTCGAAGCGGAATAGGTCTACCAACATTGCAAACTACATATCCATCGATTTTAATTTGAAAACAACAATCAAGATACTTTAGTAAACCTAACATGACATTTAATTTACTACACCAACCTTTAGAAAACGTGAACCGTTTGATTACCTAAAATGTATTAACCAAGGAGAGGTATCCATGTTTTCTTCTCTCTCCATCAGCAACCGTTAGCGTCTGTCACTGTGTCTGTGTCATGTCACAGTCACACCAGATTGCGGAACAATACATTTGTCAGGAACATTGGAACATGCAAACATTTCTCAAACCCATTATTTAATTGTATCTTTCTTTTGAATACCATGATATACAGATAAAACAAAACATGAAATAAATACACATTAACTTTGTTGGTTTTACGATAAGATGGAGGAAATACCGTGAACTACTTTTCTTGCCAGATTTTTATTTTTATGCAAGCAAACAAATACATGGACATCTATTCCCATGAATAATGCACACATTCACATTTCCTCATGCACACGCAGATTAAACAGACACACACAGACTGCAATATACTGTATATGCTGGCCCACAGAAACCAGGGAGCAATAATCCAACTGCATTGATATGCGATACCCACGACCGGAAATCCGTCCTGAAATAATTAATCGACGGAACCCATATTGTTCACAGGGAGAGCGACTGTGACACACATAATAGGCTTATAATCAAGGTTTATAGGCCTTGCTTATAATAGTTGAAGCTGTAAGCATATCTCTCTCTCTCTCTCTCTCTCTCTCTCTCTCTCTCTCTCTCTCTCTCTCTCTCTCTCTCTCTCTATATATATATATATATATATATATATATATATATATATATATATATATATATATATATATATATATATATATATATATATATATATATATATATATATATATATATATATATATAAATAAGAGCTTGGTCCATTTATTCAAATTGTGAAGAATTTACTTCACTACTCTTCTTCTTCATAGTTTATACGTAGACTTTGTTATTGTTCGTGACGTCACAGCAGGGAAAAATGTGAGTAATGTCTTTCTTAAGTGAGTGTCCCAAGATTAATACTTTTGTGTTGTTTGTATACATTATTCTACCGTAAGTATTTAGGTACAGTATTTTAAATCTCTTAATTACAACTCAAGTCTGCTAGTCTAGGAGGTATGGTTGTCCACTCACGTAAGCCCGACTTGCTAAATTACCTTTTAGTTTCATTTTTATTCTGTATGCCAGTTGTTTAGAATTAGGATTATCTTTGCCCCTTGGAGTTGCAAGATTTCTCCTTGTATTCTAAATAAGTGTGTTGCTTGAAATTCACAAGGCACAAGGTTTTTGAGCCTGTCCTAAATGAGAGTTGGCACCTCAAGATCGTAGGCCTACGCACCAAGATACGCTTTTTTTTGGGAAGGAAGGAGGACACAGCTGACCTGAACTCGACCTCACAAACATACAGGCCACGGTACGAAACGGAGCTGCCCAGTCAGGCTCCAATGTCAACCTCGTGCTCCCACTCTCCATCACTAGCCTGTCCCCTTACACAATAACTAACCTAGAATACGTAGAGGTCAAGCAGATGACCAGTGTTAGTGCATAGCTGCTAATTCTACAGCACATCGGTTCCAGTCTTGAGGGCTAGTTGGAGAACTTGGAGGGGGCCGTTGACTCTGCAAATTAAGTGCTGTAGGCCTAGTGAGCAAACTGAAGACCGCCACATTTAGGACACGGGCGCCCACAACAGAAAAAAAAATCTTGTGAGTTCAACTAATGGCCATTCCCCCTTTAGATAAGTTTCAATTTCCCATAAGTTAAGTTTAGGTATTATTTTGGCATTACATCTTTCGGGCTGTGCGCATGGAAATTAATGTATTCATATTTTTTTTGATCTTGGTAATTGCTTGAGGTCACTGACCACATGTTGGGACCTCACAGCATCCTACCGCACAAATTGTTGATCAGAAATTTTTGACTCCTATTTATTCTGTTTGAGGTTTAATCCACGAGTTAATTCCGTTTAACGTTTTCAATTTTTTGTGTTGTAAATTCACTTATTCATATTATCATATGTAAAACTTATAATTGAGTTACTGATATTTTTTCAAATTTTTAATTTTGTTGTGTTAAAATCATCGAGTTATTTCCATCCCTTTTTTCTGTAATAAATCATTTGGAATAGATTACACATTTTGGTATCCTTAACCGCATATGAACTTTACCCATTTATGCTATGGGACGGGTCAGAAGTACCCAAGGTGTTGAGAATAACCTACTTTAGACAAAGGTAAGTTGGTATCAGCGAGTGTACGCTCTTTTACTTAGTGCTTTGAAGGTGAAGATCCCCATTTAACTTTACTTCATACTTTTATACTCCACTGTTCCCCCTTTTTTTTATTGTCTAATTGCATTAACGTAAGATACCTGTACAGCATCTCACTGGGGTCATTGGGACGGAGTCGAAACAGAGCCTTAGAGTGAGATGACTCTAGCCCTGACAAAGCTAGAGTAGGCCATAAATTATTTCAAATTAACGTGTGGAGTTCTCCGGCCTCTGGACAGTAAAATTGCCTCCTTTTGTATTTAAGAGTGAAGGTTAGTGAACTATGGCAGTAAAGTATTAGCAGAGTGTTTGTGTCCCGAGAGTAAGTGCTCATTATCCTCCCCTGTTGAGCTTTGGGTAATTGCCGTAGGGAGACTTTCCTAGACTAAGTTCCCACTCAACCCTTCAGATAAAAATTCTCCACACAAATGTCTTTATTATTGAACAATGACCACGGTCAATCTGAAATGAACATAAAACATATTTAGAATAAATGATGAACAATGTATATAACTCAAATGAACATAAAACATATTAAGAATAAATGATGAACAATGTATATAACTCAATATTTATAACCCTCTATCTCCCCCCAAGTTTTTAAACGGCCTTTTAAAATGTCTCTCGTGGAGGTCGGTTTAAAACTGATGTCAAAACATTGGGTGGCAATTAAACGTCCAAATTATAGGTTCATGAACACTAAACTCCTGTTAGCATGTGAAGGAACGGAAACTTGATAAACAATTACAGTATTGTCATGTGTTGATCATGATGACACTATAGCTAGTTCATCTCGAAATCACAGTGCCATGTTGGCGGTCGACGGGTACGACTGGACTTGCGTTGCTCCAAAGTTGGCATGGCAGGAGTTAACTGCGATGGAGAGTTTGTGCTATCATTGGGAGGTGGAATCTCTGCTTGATGATTCGCAGTGTTACCGAGGTCGTTGGGATAGCATTCCCGAGCAGCAACATCAAAATGAATGTTAGTTGTAGTACCACTTGGTAACGGCAAAGTGGTCAGTGGAAGAGTACCATGTGTGTCTGGATTTTGGGTTGTCGGAATGGTGTCCTTCGCAATGGTCTCAGACGTTTTAGTGGTCGAAGGATTGGCAATAGGTACAATCTGATTCCGATTATAGTCATCTCTAATTGTACGGACTTCTGGAATACTCCTGACAGGCACGTATTGTCTCAAAAACTTCCGGTTCCTTAGCGTGACCCTACCAGAGCCATCAACTCTGACGACGTATTGGTCGAATTGGCGGACTTCTATGATGACACCGGTTTTGTCCCATTTCAGGGGGTGATTTCCTGTTTGATTTTGGATCCGAACCCGGTCACCTACGGACAGTGGGGGTAGTCTCTTCGTGTGCTCTGATAAGCGCTCTCCCTGTTTAAGGTGTCGATGTCTTAGGGCCTCCTCTCTTGCATCGAGTGTTTCCTTCCACGTGTCGTGGGGACGGTACCTGCCGGGCGGGACAGGTATGAAGTCTCTGATGGGACGACCAAATACACATATTGCAGGAGATAACTTGGTATCTCTGTCAGGTGTGTTCCTGTATTGGAGCATCGCACGTTGGAATTCATCAGTGTTGAGATCACCGTTACTGCCCGTGTTGTCCGCTATAAGACGCTTGACAGTTTTGACAGCTATTTCGGCTCTGCAATTACTATGTGGGAAGGCCACAGAGGAAAGGCGTTGATGGACTCCCCAGTCCTTTAAAAACTGCCTAGTTGCCATCGCTGTAAATTCAGGTCCACCATCAGATGTCAATTCATCCGGAATCCAAAATGTCACAAATGTTCGGTGTAGTGAAGTTATAAGACCCTCTGCACCATTCGAAGATCGTTCAACTATGGGCCAATTCGAGTATCGATCAACTATAACTAAATATCCAACTCCTCGATAGTGAAAGTAATCTGCACAAACACATTGGAATGGGTAGTCTGGAGATATAAGGGGTGTAGGCGGAGCACTAGGATTCGAAGGCGCGATGCGATTGCAGTGGTTGCATCCAGCTCGAAGTGCTGTTATAGCGGGTGTTATCCCTGGCCAAAACACAGATGACTCTGCTCGCGATACCATAGAGGTAATTCCTTGATGTGCTGAATGAAGAGATGTGAGAATTTCCTGACGAAGGGCTGGAGGAATAACTTTACGCTCCTTGTATAGTATCACACCATCAACAGTGTAGAGATGCTCGCGGAATTGAAAATACTCTCGAAGATATACAGGAAATTCTTGGCGAGACTCTGGTACTCCGCATTCTATAAGGCTGAGCAGTTCATGCATGTTATCGTCACTACTTGTGGCAGTGCGAACTCTGTCCCAGGTGACTGCTCTCACGTTAAGTGAGTCAAGTGAGCATACTGTTGATGCGGTGGTACAAGTATCAATATCATTGTCAGTGGAAACAGAATATGCTGATGGCAATTTGTGTAGGGGAACATTTCTCACGGAAGGTACACTGTCAACTGATGCAATGTCATCTTGAACAGATAGCTTTTCAGATTTTCCAGTTGGGTGGCGCGATACTCCATCTGCAGCGAGATGCTTGACCCCTGGGATATGAATCATGCGAAATCGATAGCGGAGGGACTTTTCCTTCAAGTTTCTGAGACGTGAATTTGATATGTCCTCCAATGATCTGTCACCAAATATTTTCAACAGGGGTTTATGGTCAACTGTGACCACAAGATCTTCACAGCCAAGAACAAAGTATCTTGCCTTATCAAGAGCATCGACGACTGCCAACGCTTCACCTTCAACTGGTGCATATCGAGACTCAGCTGCATGTGTGAACCTATTTCCGACAAGTGTGATCTTCCAACCAGTGCGACAACAAAATGGTCGGTTGTCTGGACAGTCGCAATGTTTCTGGAACAGCCAGAATCCAATTCCTGATTTTGACCAATCGGTGGCGAGACAGGTAGGTTTTGTCTTGTCAAAGATTCACACGCCTTCTTCAATTTCGTTGATAATGGCAGTTTTAGACTCCTCAAAGAGTGCATTAATATTGTCATTCCAGGTGAATGGTGTTCCTGGTTTCAATAACTGTCTGAAAGGTAGCATTTTGTCGGTCATGCTGACAGCATACGATACTTGGTTTACTAAACCAAACCAAGATCTGACATCGGTGATATTTCTTGGGGTTGGAAAGTCCATAATTGCACTAAGATATCTTGCACATGGGCGAACTGTGTCTGGGGTTATTTCGAATCCAGCGAATTCAGCTGTGTCTTCTGCGAAACGAAATTTGTCAGGGTTGAGTGTTATGCCGTGTCTTCCACATATGTCGAGCCATTGTACAGCTTGGAAAAAACTCTCCTCTATTGAGTCAGACCAAAGAAGAACATCGTCGACACATTTAGTTTTGTTGGGAATCTCGGCAACTATTTCATCATACCGTCGAGTATATCCGTCGCCAGAAGCAATGTACCCTTGAGGGGCTGTTTTATAACGGTAGCGTCCCCAAGGAGTGATAAACGTAGTTAAGTGACGGTCATATTCTTGAATCGGTACACTGTGGTATCCGTTCCAGGCATCAAAGACGGTTTTCTTTTTTCCTTGTGGTACTGACCTTGCTTGGTGAAATGGAGAAGGCGTATGATGCGTTTCTCTCTTAGCGTGCACATTGAGGGGCTGAAAATCAACTGTTCGTCGAGGTGAGCCATTTTTCTTAGCACATACAACCATCCGATGGCACCAAGTTACTGGTTCTCCGATTGGGACAGGTTCAAGGACACCAAGGCGGACGTCCTGGTCAAGTCCAGCTTTAACTTCCTCTTGCCAGTGTAACGGCACTGGCGCTGGTGTGTGACGAGCAACAGGATCAGCATTCGGATCGATCAACTTCATTGGGGGTCCATCCATTAGTGGTAACGGTTGGTGGTCACACACGTTGAATGTACTTGATTCGTAGTACTCCAAGAGGTAGTCCTTTAGTTTAGACCGGTTGGACTCGGTTGCACTGAACGGTAATTCTGTAGGCGGCGGAGGTGGTAGTTGACGTTTTGGGCAGTCACATTGATTGGCTAGTCCACTAACGCTTCCTACTTCATTGTTGGTGGCATCCGGAGTTTCCGATTGTGTGTCATAGATTTCACCAATAGTCGGAAAACTATCCGATATCATGCCAAGGGCGATGCAGGCTTCCCTACTGATGAAGAGCTTATACGAGTTGTCGGTGACATATGTCATTTGTCTAGTCTCAACAAGGTTCCCCTGCTCATCTGTTCCTGAGATACAAAGGATTGTGGCACCGAGGATTTTAATGCCTCTGTTATTTGCAGCGTGCATTTTCATAGTTACAGGAATGAGGTCACTTTACTTGAGGCCAAGTTTGTGGATGACCTTGATACCTGCGAGACAGCTTTGGCATCCAGTGTCTGCCATTGCAGATATACGAACAGCATGTGTACCAGCTTGAAGGGGGAAACCAAAGGCTTCGTAATCCTCAGGTGATGTTCTGATTGTCAGATTTATGAAAGGTTGAGATTTGGAAGGTCTCTTTATCCAAGTATCAGATAAGTTGTCATACAGATGGTGGTCCAAAGCCAATGTCTTGTCAGTGTGTCGTTTAGAGATTGATGATACGCTGCACAAGGTGTTGAACACCGCATTCTCGTATTCATTGGCATTGTGAGCACTGGGTTTCACTTTTGGTTTGCCCTTACTACGGCAAACACTCTCGAAGTGATTTTCTCGGTTGCAGTATTCGCATCTATGACTGTAAGCTAGACATTCTGATTTTCTTGCACGTGTAGGAGTGTTTTTACCATGTCCTTTCTTGCCACAGTATGAGCAGACTTCGTTTTTATCTTTGACAGCGGTTTGTTTTGCCTTTCTGTATGAACTACTGGCTGCTGCTTGGACCTCGTGAGAGTCTAATAGTCGGGAGGCAGATCGTTTACCAGATTCTTTAGCTTCGACAAACTGTGCAACTTCTTCTAATGACATGTCCTGATTCTTATCACCAAGTAGATCTAATTGTATTTCAGGGTCACATATGACGCGTGCTAATACGTCTCTCACTATTGTGTCAGTATAATTTACATCAACGTTGCATCCTGGACATTTTATCAGGAATTTGCAAACACTAGCCTGTCCTATAAGTCGTGCACAGAAACGTCGTACAGGCTCATCACGGTCTTGACGCATGTTGTGTAGAGTCACTCGAGCTACCTTGGTGTTTTCCTCTCGAACTGCCAGTTTTTTTATTGCTCCCATCACTTCTACTTCAGTCTTGTTAGTAAGACTGCCACCAGCTGATCGTGTTAAGTCTTTTCGAAGTTGTTCTTTGCAGCATTCTAGAAGCTGTACCACGCGATCACAGCCCTCAATTTTAGTTGCGTTTACATAGTCAGACCATCGTGATTGAAAATATGCCCATTCTTCACTTGTTCCCGCTGTCGATATTGTGGGTCTTTTAACTCTTTCTACT
Source organism: Palaemon carinicauda (assembly GCF_036898095.1). NCBI lineage: Eukaryota > Metazoa > Arthropoda > Malacostraca > Decapoda > Palaemonidae > Palaemon > Palaemon carinicauda. Next base: position 118,403,699 of record NC_090739.1, on the reverse strand, counting down.
TTGGCAGCTTGTCCAGGAGCATGTGTGGTGCAGTGAGCAGTTATGAGTGCAGCTACGATGGTGGCCTCAAGGTCATCCGTGACGTAATCACAGACTGGTATTGGACATCCTACTGCTGGCATTTTGATTAGTTCTTAGGATTTAGTCATTCACAATATCTGTTATCCTGAATCCATCTCTGGCCGTGGTCATAAATAAGAGCTTGGTCCATTTATTCAAATGTCTTTATTATTGAACAATGACCACGGTCAATCTGAAATGAACATAAAACATATTAAGAATAAATGATGAACAATGTATATAACTCAATGTTTATAACCCTCTTATATATATATATATATATATATATATATATATATATATATATATATATATATATATATATATATATATATATATATATATATAGCAACTTCTTAAAGTTTTCAGGTGTAAGTCTTTGGTTAAAGAAACGATGATTTTTCCGTTTCTTCATTTATTTTGTTCACTTCTGCACTGTTTCCACAAAACAATATTATGTCTTTATCAAGTGATTTTTAATTAATATAAATTTATGAATCCTTTTATATATATGCTACTAAATTATGATTGATTATTTCTAAAAATAATTCTATATAAAACTAAATATAAAAAGTTGAACATTTTTAGAATTTCAAAGATCTTTAAATTATGAAGAGGAAAATGAGGTAAAAAATATACATTGGATTGGACGAGGACATGAGAACAAGTAATTGATCCATATAAGACCGATATGTTAAAGTTACACCAGTTCTGAAAAATACACTGGACTACCAGGAATTAAGCTCATATAGACCTATTTCAAATCTATCCTTTGTCTCAGAAGTGCTTGAATATGTAATTCTTGAACAACTAGTCAGCCACTTAGAAGTAATAGAAGCTTTGCCTGACAACCAATCTGCGTACAGAAAACTATACTCTACTGAGACAGCCATCTGCTCTGTTGTAAATGATATGCTAGAAGTAATGGATGAAAATAAATGTGGTATCTTAATACTGCTCGATCTCAGTGCTGCTTTTGATACAGTGGTGCTGAACTGCTACTAAATGATCTACGGTCCATCGGCGTTGAAGATCAAGCCTTCGAATACCTAAAAGACAACTTAGTTGGTAGAAATTACTGTGTACAAATATTCTTATTCATCATATGAACCCTTAAACTGAGGGGTACCCCAGGGGAGTGTACTTGGCCCAATCTTATTCTGCATCTATACTATTGTTCTATCGAAAATACGACAAAGGCATGGCGTGAAGTCTAAATTATTTGCAGATGACACACAATTTTACTTCTCCATAAAGGATATATATGACACCACTGAAACTCTAAACCGAATCCTTGATAGTGTTACAGAATGGATGACATTTAAACAACTAACATTAAATGAGAAAACTGAATTCATGGTGGTGGGCAAGAGAAACAGCGTAAGAAACTTAGGTGATATTCAAATGAACATAAATAATGACTCGGTGCCGATAGCTAGTAAAGTTCGAGATTTAGGTGTATTTCTTGAGTGCAACCTATCTCTAAATGCCCAAATAAATAATGTAATAAAAAGTGCTGGTTATCATCTATGAAATATTGCGTTTATAAAAAAGTACCTGGACGAAAATTCTGTAAAGAAATTTGTGATAAACTGTGTTGTTACCAGGATTGACTACTGCCACTCTATCTATTAAAATTTACCAAAAGTGCAACTTAAGAAATTACAAAACATAATAAACAGAGGAGCAAGACTGATAAAAGGTGTCCCACCTAGAGAAAGGATCACCACTACAATAATCGATTTACACTGGCTGCCGATTAGACCAAGAATTGAATTAAAAATATGTACAATAACCGGCCAAGTTATCAGAACTGGGCATCCAAAATACTTAAGAGAACTGCTACACATTGCACAGCCAACAAATCGTGTCGACACGAGAATAGTTACAGATGGTTTCAAACTATTGGAACCTACTATGAGATTCAGGGCCTCTGTAACACGGTTTTTTCGCAATAACTTTTTTTCTATGAATTTCATAAATATAACGCTTATTCAGAATGCACATTATATCTACACATAAATTTTGACTATATTCTGCATTACGTAGGTTGAATAAATTTGGTACTTTATTAAGTAAAAGAGACGATTTTTGAAGACGGGCCAACTTACTCAGAGAAAAGGTTTCGAATGCACTCGTTACGTAACTTATGACGGCATTTCTTCTCTCTTTCTCGCTCGATGATTGGTTATACGTAACGAAGGCTATACCTCTGCCAACAATAACACAAAAGTGTAAATAAAAGCAAAGCAGTACACCTTTATGAACTCTGAAACCTCTCCACTGAGAATTGTCATAATGAACAAACGAACAAAATATGTTAATAAATACAAAAACACTTCGATTATTTGTCTAACTCCCAAAATAAGTTTCCTAAGAAATTACAGTCTACTTTATAGGTCACAATCAGATTGACAAGGTGTAGGGAATAGTTGGTAATTTTCCAAAACGTAGTAGACAAGCTTGATTTGGTAACTGCTATATCCAATGTCAAGCAATTTCTATTTATTGTTTATCTACCTACCTATTTACTGAAAAAAAAAAAACCGGTACCGTATTTCGGCTTTAAACCTTCACCAATAATTATCGTCAGAATGATGACTTCATAAGGCTCCACCCACTTTGGTCTCGATATAATTCAGGATAACACTGAAGGCTATCATGGGCATTGTTGGATTATAAAATTAAAATTCTGGCTATAAACACTCATTTCTCGAGTAGCTGTAAGAAGTGCTAAATGATCCTCAAGGATCCCAGCAGTTGGCCTAAACGTTTAATTCATGTATACTACTGTTGTGGCACTACTGCTACAGTAGTATTACTACGCTAGCACAGATAGCCCACCCACATATATGTATCGTTCCGCCATTCATAAAGTCTTTGTCATGTTTTTTCACTGTGCAATAAGCCATGACCTCCTCAGAAATTAAGTTTAACATTAGATGATAGGTTATTTCATTAAGCTGACAAATTATGGCAACTGGGTATGTTATTGCCGATGTTGAAGCTAAAGATAAAGTATGGTATCATTCCTTCATTGCTTTATCATCTTTACTACTATTTGTTTGGCTACATGTAGTAATTATTTTAAAGGATAAATGAATTATGTTCACTTTACTTCTATAAATTCCCATTAGATGTACAAATAAAACTCCTAAAACTATTCATGATTTATTTACAAAATGCAGTCATGCGCAAAACATAGCCAACACGGTCGTACGGCCTAAGAAGAAGAAAAAAAAATATATCGGATGATCTGTTGGTCTGATGGAGATTCTAGAACAAAAATCTTATTTTAACAAAAATAGTTATATAAAGACTGATTACATACAATCTCTCTCTTTCTTTCTCTTGTGGTGGCATAGTGAATAGTTAATGGAAATGTTCAAAAGCCTGAATGACATTACAAGTATTATAATCATGTTACGCTAAATCCAAATCAGACCATAAACATTCGATTTAAACTAGAAACTGAATAATTACCTATTCAGGCTATAGTAAATATGGCCACGGGCTTTCCCTTGACTGTATAAAGTTGCAAGTCGTAAGACAAATGCAGTTTTGCAACCACGGGGGCAATTCCAAATCCTGTTAGCCATTATTGACTGTTATGGGTTTCAGAGCCTATGGAAGAAGGTGAATGAGTGTCTGATGGATGGGCGGGGCAAAATTTTCTCAATAGGTGTTTACATTGCTTACGTAATGAATGTTTTCGACTCTTGGCTCGTTATCACTGGCCATGGCGTCAGCTAGATCATTTTTACTCTATAAAAATTAAAACTATCGGGTTTAGGTTATTGATAATGCTGACAAAATTTGTGTGTGGTTGTAAAATATACATATGTCAACTTTCAGCTACATCCGATGCTTTGATAAGGAGCAAAGTCCAAAAAACCGTGTTACAGAGGCCCTGAATCTCATAGTAGATATATGTCTACTGTAGGCTACAGAGCCTTTAAATACGCGGCCCCGAGACTATATAATAAGCTCCCACGAGACATTCGAATGATTGAAGACACTAAGGCTTTCAAGAGGAAACTGAAGACTTTCTTATTGCATGAGTCTTTTGACAGTGACGATTTAACAGTAAATGAACAATACGCGACATGAAACGTTAAATACTCTGAACGAACAAGGTAAAATGACAGTAGAGGTCCTGTGGAGAGTGGGGTTCCCCTGCTGTATGGGACCAGAAAAGCAGCCATCAAAATAAATTAAATAAAGTAAGATGGGGTACGCCATGAGATCAGACTCGTTCTCAACAACCTGAGACTCAAATACACTAAGGACAAATATACCCAAATATTATAAAGTAAAATGAGTACCACGGACACAGCCCAATTCTAGTATAGACAGTATGAGATAAAACATAACATATAATTAGCCTAAAATGGGGAATATATGTGGCTAAACGTATACTTGCACTCACTCAAACGTTCGGTGATTGGAGAACTTTTGTCCGGATAATGGCAATGTCGTAGCTAGGCCTAGTAGGCTGGTACTTTCAACTTGTTGTTGTTGTTGAAGATTGCCTGGCCCTTACGGCCAGGCACGGGCTCTTGCACTCTTGCAACCCGTAGGTGTTTTGGTTGGGTTTTTGGGAGTAGGTAATTTGGTTGTGGGGTAATCTGCAACTTTTATTTTAGGTGGATTTTGGGTTAGGATGTGGGTTTTGAGATGGTAACAAGCAATGGTTTCATGCCTGTTTGGGAAAAGGAAGAAAGTGACGGTGGGAAGGAGATGTCCTTCCCGAGAGCCCACTTGCTCCAGTCTTTTTGTTTGAGAAAAAGAGTTACAGTAGCTAGTCCCGATGAGTAGGGGAGCTCGGAAAGGAGTTTGAAAAGTTTTAGTTGGAGATATTGCTGTGGCACCACTATATATGTCGCTTACTGCTTGGCTGATTGGGGTCACTGGTTCAGATCCATAATCTGGTCTGGTCACCTGTCCAGCGGCTCCTAGAATTCCATCTCGAAACACATAGATTAAGGAAAGAACCAGCGTATGTCTTTTGTCTCGTGTTTCTATTGTCGTGACGTCATAAAGACAAGGCATGGATCAACGACAACTTCACCATAGTCTACCCATATCTCCGTAGAAGACAACGTAAAGAAAGACACAGAAAGAAAAAAGGGGAAACAATTAAAATATCATGAATGACTATGCGACATTTTGACTAAACGAAAAACATTCCGTAGATAAGAAGAAAAATAGGGGAAGATAATCCTTCACTATATTGATTCTTGAATGATTGAGTCTTATAACTTTATTAAGTGAACTAAGAATAAAGGATGGTAAAGTTTTACAGTTTATATGAGATAAGTGGTGATTCATAGATTTCGTGAGATCAGAAATGAAGCAGTAAATGTCCTAACGATTGGTTATGGACTTCAGATCCAAAATGGAAATACCTGAATGATTGTTAAGGCCTCTATTCTTTATGGAAGGGAAATTAGTTTAAAAGGTGTGTATTTATCTGATTATATATATATATATATATATATATATATATATATATATATATATATATATATATATATATATATAGTAAAAATATAACTATGTTATACATTAAAACATATCTACAAAAGGATACTTGCAAAGCTACACACACACAATATATATATATATATATATATATATATATATATATATATATATATATATATATATATATATATATATATATATATATATATATATATATATATATATACGAGGGGTAATCAAAAAGTTCGGTAAATGTGTGAATATTTATTAAATTACGAACATTATCATATTTTATCACTAATCTCCTTCAAAGTACTCTCCTTCGGCACATGCACACTTACTCCACCGTGCCTGCCACTTTTGAAAACATTCCTGGAAGTCCTCTTTCTTCAATAACTTTATTTGCTTTGTCGTGTTCGATTTGATGTCTTTAATGGTGTCAAATCGTTTCCCTTTCATCGTCGATTTAATTTTCGGGAATATATATATATATATATATATATATATATATATATATATATATATTGTACAAGCGAAGATACAGCTCTAGTTGGGAAAGCAAGGTGATATAAGACCAAGGGCTCCAACAGGGAAAAATAGCCGTGAGAAAATGAAACAGAAATAAATAAACTAAAAGAGAAGTAATGCACGCTAAAAATAAAACATTTTCAGAACAGTAACAACATTAGATAATGTCTTTCAAATATAAACTATTAAACCTTAAAAAACAATAGGAAGAGAAATAAGATACAATAATTACCTGAGTGTACCCTCAAGCACGAGAACTGTAATTTAAGATAATGGAAGACCATGGTAGAGAGGCTATGGCACTACCCAATGGTTTTATTTTGGAGTGCCCTACTCCTTGAAGACCTTCTTACCATAGCTGAAGAGTCTCCTCTATCCTTACCAAGAAGAAAGTAGTCACTGAACAATTATAGTAGAGTAGTTAACCCCTTGAACGAAGGACAATTGTTTGGTAATCTCAGTGTTGTCAGGTGTATAAGGAGCATAGCAGGATTAACCATTACGCAAAATAAACACGTGCTAAGGGCATCTAGGAAGGGGTAACCACAGCTTCATCATTCATTCCCTGCTAGGGTAACCGTTAAATTTGTGGATAAAACAAGGCAAAACCTATTTGAGCTATTTGAGGACACGCCTCTGAACGCTATATCTCAAACTCATCAATTTGTGAAAATCCAACTTTTTGACAATTCATAAGTCTGATTGGACGTTCTCAAGAAAGGTTTACGATCCTGATCACCAAGTAGGCCTACAGTAGGCTCACACCAGTAACCTTATCTCGACATCAGGAAATAAATTTTCAACCTATTTGTCAA
>NC_090739.1:118371809-118386809 GCF_036898095.1 Palaemon carinicauda | reverse complement strand
ATGTTTGAATTTCTTGGGCAAATACCGTAAACTAAACTTATTGCATTGCTACTTCGCTTGTTATATAGTCATTGATAACAAGATCTGCTTTGAGAGGAACAGGATGTAAGGCAGTATTACACTGTAATGCAGTTTTAAACTGGGATGTGATAAAATTTCAAATTTACTGTCACTGTTTTGTATCTCGTGTGGCCGTACGAGAACGCGACAGTGTTTTTGATAATATAAAGGCAAAAAGCATAGGCAACAAATTTCTTATCATAATTCAACTCAATGTATGTTGTTTGATCGGTTACTAGTATTTTAAAGTTTGGATGAGGAATGTTTTCTCAAAAATTATATAACAATAACATTATCTGCCATATAATCAACAGGACGTAAGCAGGGTGACGAGATTCTGAAAATTTAAATAAGGGACGCCTAAATCAATGGCGTAAGGAAAATTTTTCCGTTGGGGGGGGAGGCGGCGTTTAAAATGGCACTCTCGCAATTTCTGCGTATCTGACAGCAAATTGCAGCATAGAAAAATGCAATTTTGGACGATTTTCATAAGACCAATTGAGATTTTTACACAACGACTATCAACACCGGTAGGCCTACATTGTACATTTACCAAAAACATACTGACGATGTTGATTCTTTGCTATAAACTCAATCACAATATCTATCAAGTCAAGGCTATCGCTTTTCTAAGCATTCTGTGTTTTTTTTTTCTTACGATTTATAGCTATAATTTGGTCGTCGGTTCCAATTATATTGTTAAATCTTTAACGCCTTTCGTTTAATTGATATTTCACAGAAGACAATTATCTAATGTTTTAATTGATATTCAGCAATACTGCATTGGTTATAAATAAATCAAGGTTTCTAAAGTGCTTTTGTATTAGCAAAATAGACATACACACACGTATATATATATATATATATATATATATATATATATATATATATATATATATATATATATATATATATATATATTGCTTAGGCCTGTTACTCACAATTTCTTGGTGGCGTTCATAACTGGAAGATAGCTTTTCTCCTGACGAACTGTCCTGCAGATAGTTTTCAGAATAACATCTAATTTTTGATGGAGCGTGTAAGCTTCACGAATTAGTCTGCTTTGAATATGACCTGACTTTCGTCGAGAACTAATGTCAATCTCACTGTAAAAAGTGGAAATGTAAACTTTAGCGAAACAGTGGAGGGCATGCAAGATCGGCCATGATCTGTGAAGCCTTGTGAAAAATAATTCATGTATTTAAAATTAATCGTAAATTTCATCTCTACATGTTCAAGAACCTAAAACTTTCATTTTTCAGTTTTTGTCAATTAGTTTTGGATTTTGCAAATATTTTGGCATCAACATTTTCATCATCATAGCCTATATATTAAAGTGTAATTCAATCAGCCAGTGTAGTCCCGAAGAATCGAAACTCGTGTCGACACCAAATAATATATAGAGAAACTTTAATGCAATATCCTGTTATTCTGAAAATTATCTGCCAGTGTAATGGTCTGCCCCCCCCCCCCCCCCCCCCCCCCGCGTCCGAAATTCTCTACGGGGGAAATATGGCCCAGGATATATATCCCCCGGGGGAACTTTGTCCCAGGATTGAATTCCCCCTCTGGGCCAAGATTCCCCTTTTGCTTGGTGGAGGTAACCTTTATTTTTTTTTTTTCGTTTGCCCTTGAAATAAATTCAATCGGATTTCATAGAAAAGCTGCACAAATTGCAACACAATGAAGGGTTACATTTAGGCAATAAATTGAGGTCACGGTTAGGTTAGAATTTACTCCCATCATATTCACCAGTAAAACAAACATAATGGACAACAACGGTTTTTTTTTTTCGAGCAAATGTACAGATGTGTGGTATATCTGGTCAAAGCTGTCGACACCATCCTTGGTGAAGTGTAAAAGCTAATAATCTCGGGTAACCCAACTGAATGGGTATCATCTTTCTCATGCATAGTGTTTCTTAGCATCAAGTGTACTTTCTTTATATATATGTATATATGTGTGTATATATATATATATATATATATATATATATATATATATATATATATATATATATATATATATATATATATATATATTTATTTATTTATTTATTTATATATATTCCTCATATTTTGTTAAACTTACCGTTGATTATTTGATTCATCAAAATAGTTTCTCGGTAAGGGAAGGTGGGGGAGAAATGACCAGGGGGGGGGGGGGAAATAACAGCCCGGGCTGCTTTTCCCCGGGGGAAATCGATCCTAGGCTAATTTTCCCGGGGGGAATTTCAGTCTGGGGGGGAATATTTCCTGCTACACTGCATTGGTTATAAAAGATGAAGGTTTCTAAAGTGTTTTTGTATCAGCAATATATATATATATATATATATATATATATATATATATATATATATATATATATATATATATATATATATATATACATATATATATATATATATATATATATATATATATATATATATATATATATATATATATATATATATATATATATATATGTGTGTGTGTGTGTGTGTGTGTGTGGATATGAATTATATTTATATATATGTATGTATATACTGTGTGAGTATATAAATATATATATATATATATATATATATATATATATATATATATATATATATATATATTTCTGATACAAAACACTTTAGAAACCTTTATCTTTTATAACCAATGCAGTAACCATCAAATAAAATATTGAATAATTGTCTCAAGTAAGCTAATGATAAATAGTAAGTAAAAACAGTATGTTTAGATAAGCGATAGCCTTGACTTGATCAACATTGCGATTGAGTTTATAGTAAAGAATCAACATCATCAGTATGTTTGGTTTAAATCAACCAAATAGGCCTACATACATATATGTTGCCACATTGGTCACCAGTGTGATAACAACTGTAGGTGCTAGAATGTGGGCTAACCTTTAGTAAAAAGATAACAGGTTGTATACAAGCACTTGCAAGCAGGAATGTCAAAAAAAAAAAATCAAACAAACTAAGACATGATACAGCAAGCACAAACAGGTTGGTCTATTATCAGTGCAAGAAAGAGCGAAAGGTAAACCAAAAAAGTAATAACGTTGGAGGGTACGAGTGTGTATGAAACACGTGCGATACAATACACATCTCCTTTGACATTGGAACAATGAAAAACCCAACTGACATCATCGTAGCTAAGGAGAATCTTAACTGAGGTGTCATGTTACAAACTTTAGTTCATGTCTTATCATCATCTTATAACATTTATCATTGATTTTTACTCTAGTAGGTTATTTCTTTCGAATGTGCATTATAGCCTGGTTATTTTTTTGATTTTGCATCTTCACTGTTGCCAATTTCGGAAGGCCGCCTTTTCTTTACCTCGTATCTCACAAAAGTTCACTAGTATATAATATATTTGTTTTAAATATCAAAAATACGAGAAAAGGCGTCCCGGGGAGTGTTCATACGGGACACGGGATAAATGTCATAAATATGAAACAATCCTGTCAAATACAGACGTCTGGTCACCCTGGATGTTAGGCATTTTTGCACCGTAAGAAAACTGTAACTGGGATGTATTATCAAATTTTGAATTTACTGTCACTACTTTGGCCATACGAGAATGTGTCGGTGATTTATTAATATAAAGGCAAATATGATATGCAAAAAAAGGTCTTATCAATAATTTCTTGAAAATTATATTTGTGGAAAAAAAATATCATTAATATATTTTTGCTGATGCCAAGGTCATGCTGTGTGCCGGGATGTAAAAGTAATTATTCAAGATCAGATGTTTCTGCGTTCCGCTTCCCAAGGGATGAACAACGACGGCAGCTATGGATAAAAGCCATCCACAGAGAAGACTTTACACCTACCCCTAATACAATCGTGTGTGCAAAGCACTTCGAAGAAAGTTTTATCGTTACAGAAGACAGCATTACACGTCCTGATGGAACTGTGATCACCGCTAAGAGGGGGACGCCAACTCTGACCAAGGATGCATACCCGACTATCTTCCATAATCAACCAAAATACATATCACAGAAAGTACCACCAGCTCGTAGGAATCCGCAGAAAACAAAAGAAGAGGTACTTGAACGAGATGAATTAAAGTTTTAAACATGGATGGAAAATGACACTATAAATAGTTTCGATGAATTTGTTAAAAACTTTATTAATAGGCTTTCTAAGGATTGGTTGTTTGTTTCAAGAGAAGACTGTGTATCTTTCCTTAAAGTTAATTGTGAGGACCAACCAAAGCTAATTGTATCTTTTAAAGTGATGAAAGACTTGAAAGTTTTAGTATGGTACGAAAACACTGCTTTAAATTCTAACAAATTTAAATGGCTTTTAGGATCAGAAAACAAATGTGATCGGTGGTCAAAATTTGAAAATTTATTGAGTCACTTGAGTTCTAACCTTCAATCAGCTATTAGTGATGTTGACAGAGTGACCCAGTGTATTAAAGTTATTGAGGGGTTATTGGAAACTGAATCAGAAAATGACAAGTGTTCAAACGGGGGAGTGTTATGGTTTTGTGCTGAACAGTTAAGCATGTTTTGTAAAGAAAAAGTTGCATAAAGCTGTGATTTTTTGGTTTGGGCATATAGTGTCTATTTATCAAGGCCATCACTGTACATACATCTACGTGACAGCAAGGTCCTTATTCTCCCTCATCCTGATTACCTAAGGAAGCTTAATGTATCTGGTGCAAAGTCTGTGTGTAATGGAAATTCACATGAGCTCTTTTTAAGGAAAAATTTTGCAACACTAAAAAGTGAAGAAAAAATTGTAAATGTGCTGCTTGATGAGATACATGTAAACAAAGGCCTCTCATATAAAGGAGGTAAAGTTTATGGTGCTTCTGTTAACTCTAGTGAACCTGCAACAACAGTTCAGGCTTTTATGATTTCATCAATCCTTTCGAAAAACAAACATGTTGCAGCTTTGTACCCAGTCTGTAATCTGACAGCACAGACACTTCTTGAGTTGACGCACAAAGTTTTGGCGTTCCTCCATGATATAGGATACATTGTCGTATCATTAATCTCTGATAACAACAGGGTTAACAGAAATATGTTCGAGAAAATGTGTGATGGAAATCTTGCCTCCTCCATTCCAAATCCATATGATTTGACTGTGCCACTTTTCTTCCTTTTTGATTCAGTTCATTTACTGAAAAGCATACGAAATAATTGGTTAAATCAGAAAAATCCCATTCAAACTTTTGTAATACCTTCACCTTCCAATTTCCAAATTCAGGAAAATGCAAATCTTCTGCCACTGAAAGAACTCTACACAAAAGAACGTGATAAATATGTTAAACTAGCGCCAGGTTTGTCAGAGAAAGTTCTTTTCCCTACTAATTTGGAAAGACAGAATGTGCAGTTTGTTGTCAGACTGTTTGATGAAAAGAATGTAGCTGCATTGAAAACAATGAATACTTTTGATGTGTCAGGTACTATTAATTTCTTGGAACAAATAATATCCTGGTGGCATATTGTAAATGTGAAAACTCCAAAGAAAGGCGTCCACCTACGTCAGAAAGAATCTGACCCTATTAAGCAAGATTCATCTTCAGATCCAAACTTGATATTTCTCAGTAAATTTGATCACTGGCTTGGTGCTTGGGAAGAGTTGGATATGCCTCACCATGGAAGGAATGGTAGATTGTCAAGAGAAACATATTTTGCTCTCAGGCACACTACATCGACATTGATAAAATTATGTGATTATTTGTTGAAGCACCATAACTTTCATTATGTATTACTGGGGAAATTTCAAACAGATAAGCTAGAAAGTAGATTTGGACAGTATAGAAAGATGAGTGGTACAAATTATAATGTAGCTGTTGCTCAAGTAATGGAGTCTGAAAAGAAACTAAAAATTATGAATGTTCTTTCCATGGCTTCGTCGAAGTCTGGTCCATTAACCATCTTTGAGTTAAATTCCTCTCCATGTGAACTTGACTCTAAGTGTGATTCTGTCGATTGTTTAGAGAAATTCAAGGAGGCTGAGGAATATGTGGATGAAGAAGGCTTGTCAAAGGAAGATGAAAATGCTATGATTTATATTGCAGGTTACGTTGCTCACAGCACTAAAACAAAGCTAAAATGTCAATTATGTTTAAGTAGGGTCTCTCTTGATAGAGCAATTGAAGTTGATATTCCTGACAATTGTAAATATCTCAAAATCCTTGACAGAGGTGGCTTGAAATGGCCAACAGATTTTACACTTTCACTTTGTATTTCCACTTACCAAATATTTCAATCTCTCATTGGTAATTTCAAGAACGATTTTCTGCAATGCAATAATCAAAGAGAGGTTCTTGTTAAGCTAGCTTTGAATTTTCAGGTAAAGTCTTTTAATGTAAATGAATGTTGCTCATGTGGTAGATCAGTAAGTACACTACTTAGGATGTGTATCTGGCCTCTGTCCAATATATTATTAAATAATTATGCAAAGTGTTACAATAACAAAACAAGTCATGAAAAAAGTAAAAAGAGAAAACTTTCAACACTTGACAACTAAGGTAATTTTGCAGGAAAGTTTGTCTGTACTCTAATATGTCATTTTGAAATGCTATGAATTGTTTGTAATTTCCCTTAAAATGCAGTCTTGATGTGTGTAATATGTTTCATGTATGTTGCAGATTACTACTTTAATAAAATCTTAGGCTCTCAAGAGTGAGTCTATTGTTATTATCATAGAATGAGAACGAGGTGAAAAATGTATTGCTATATTATTATCATTACAGTATCATGACAATAAGGTGAAAATATATATTATTATTATTATTATTATTGTTATTATTTCAACATGATAATAAGGTGAAAAAATAATAATCTGACCTAGTCCAGGTCAATACTTCATGAATTTATGAAGTAACATAAATGGATAAAAACAGAAATAACTAGTAGAATACCACCATAAGGGGTGTTAGAAGAACGTAAGTAGTCGATACTGTTAAAGGAACAGGAACAAATAAATAAATGAGGGTAAGTATGTTTGAAATAGAGAACTCGGTAACGACGCAGGCTGTGACGTCATAATTCTGAGACCCAGGCCTTGTGTATTGGGACGGCAGTGGATAAAGGCACTGGAAAAAACAAGTTGAATAAAGTGTTGATAAGAAATAAAGTTGGATAAAGGAGTTGGGAAAAAGAAGATAGATGAATAAAGTCTTAAGAGAAATAAAGATGGGTGAAGGTGTAGGGATAAAGAAGGTAGATGAATAAAGGGTTGTGAACACGGTCAAGCTATATACCGTGGTTGTGAAGAAATAAAGCTGGATAGAGGCGTAGGAAGAAAAAAAATTGATAAATGGACGGGAAAGAAACAAAAAGATTAATACAGCGATGGGAAAAGATAGAGACGAATAAAGTTATGGGAAGAAAAATAGATGTGAATAAAATAGTTGGTAAGCTATTGTCATCTTCTCTTTCATTGACTGACTAAATCCATAGAGGATTCATTGGCTAGATACATCAAAGGATAGCCAAACTGATGACTAAAGTAATAGGAAGAAATGGAGTCGAAATAGAGGGTTAGGAAGAAATTTAATTATGTCTCAGGAGGTAGAACGAAACTGAGACTATTAAAGGGTTGGGTAGAAATAGGAAGTTAAAAATAAGGTTTGAAAATAGAGAATGATAGACAATGGTGTGGAAAGGAACAAAGAAAAAGATAAAGCAAAACAGAGAAAAGGCGAAGGAAGAATAAGGAAGAATAGGGAAGAGCGAAGCAGAGCCACCTGTAGCTGGGTGCTCCAGTGATGTCGAAATAGATGGAGTCTTGGTAAACTTCAAAGTTGGAATGTTTCTTGTAAACTGTGGTGACCGAAACTTACTGGCTCCATCAATTGATCGGAAACTTTCTCTAAAAAAAAATGTGACGTTGAGAAAATGCATGACAAAACGTCATTATTCAAATGCAAAGGTTAAAGGAATTTCATGGCTATAGTTTCTGTCGCTTTTTACTGAGAGGGGGGAAGGGGCGTAGATTTTATTTTATGGAATACAAGATGTGTTTCAACTCTTCTATTTGTTCGAGTTTTACATGAAAAACAACAACATTGATGAATATAACAATGCTAACAAAATTAATCATATGTATTCACTTTATCGTTATTATTGATGTGTTGTTGGTGGGGTTTTTCCTCTTGGTATTTAAAAGCTTGGTAGGATAATAATATCAGGAATAATTTATAAAACCACAATAATAATAATAATAATAATAATAATAATAATAATAGTTTCATTACAACCATTGTCAGTATAATTTTATTATCTTAAAATTGGTCTTTACTATAATATAATTTTATGACTAAGATTATAAATGATGATAATATTGATATCGCAAGTAAAAAAAAAAAAGAAAAAAAAAAGAGTAAAAACATGTGGTTAGTGGAAGAGACGGATTTGGAAAAGTTGAAAGAAGGTAAAGGCATGAAAGAAATACAAGAGAAGCTGAGGCAGCAGGGAATAGTTGCATAGTTGCATGTTAAAGCGTCTTTATGCAAGTGAAGCAAGAGAAAGATTCTTTCTTCTTCAATGAATAATTTGCTTCGGCTGAAAGAAGTTTCTCAAAATAGCCATGACACCCTTGGGAAGTCTTTAGGGAAGAGAGACTTGCGACAGTCTCCTTCCATTTAAATCAGATTTTTTGTCATTTTGTAAAGATTGTGATGTTTTCAGACTTCCAGTGTAGAGGATGACGTAAATTAATATTGGACTTCAATTATGAAAGGCAATTGTTTCTACATATTTCTTTGGGCATTACTTCCTTAATAGATATAATGCTTATTATTCAAGGTATATGTAAAGGTTAATGGTTTTATTTAGTCCTTCACAAGAAAAGGTCATAATAATTGACCATTTATATTCTTTATGAGTAATTGATAAGTCCTAATCCCTTTAATAATCTGAAATTTTCATTTCATCTAAAATTTTAAGTGACTTCAATTTATAAATGATAACTTCTTCAAAACTTCCATTTGGCAAAATTACAAGAAGTTAGATGGTTCTTTTTTACCATATCCAGGTTCTGTGACTGAATATAACATGGAATTAGTTTTGTATTTAAAAGACATATATATATATATATATATATATATATATATATATATATATATATATATATATATATATATATATATATATATATATATATATATATATATATATATATATATATATTCTTTTTTTATGCATTCCAGGCTAAAATAACTGAAGTTAAGTAAATGAATAAGAATTGCAAATCAAATAATTTAAGATTCTGTTATTTACCAATTATATCTTGGGTCTCTATAAACATAAAATAACTGAGGTTGAAAAAATGAACAAGAATTGCAAATCAAATAATTTAAAATTCTATTATTTACCAATTATATCTTGGGTCTCTATAAACATAAAATAACTGTAGTTGAGTAAATGAACAAGAATTGCAAATCAAATGATTTAAGATTCTGTTATTTACCAATTGTATCTTGGGTCTCTATAAACATTCTTAGCATCAATAACAAAGAATTCTTTAGCTTCCGTATAATGGTATTATTTATTCTATTTTCCCTGTTATTATTATGTGCGCTATCATCAAGCACTGTGTGCTGTTCTCCCTGGCATTTGTGTGCCATTGTTCAGGACACTGTGTATGCTATTTCCCCTGGTTTTATATGAGCTATTTTCTCTTGCAATATGTATTTTACTTTCTCTGGCATTTTGGATGCTATCTATACCCATGATACTACTTACTTCACCTAGATTAATTACATAACTAGATTTTCTTGGACGAATTTTAAAATGCAAAAAATTAATTGAATTTGTTTCCTTACTTTCTAACACTATCCCTATATTGAGCACGTATTTTACATCTTTTCCTTAGCAGACAAATCCGAAGGTTGCCAATACTCTCACAGTCCTTTCTGTATCACTTTACGTTAAATTATTTAAATCAATTATCTAAATAAATTTTATTATAAATTTCGTCTATTATTGATTTCGGACTTTCAGAGCAATGAAAGAGTTGCGCTAGATTTTCCTCTATTAATCAACAAACATTTCAAATATACCCTAAGGTTTTATCACTATTACAAAAGTATATATTTTTTACGTATCATAATTACCGAGACCAAAAATATGTTTACTGTAGAATATTTTTTATACTACCTTGAGTTTTCCACTATCCCATTGTATTTTCGTGGCTTATCATTTTGATTCCTATCTTTTTATTTTTTTGTGAAGGTGTTACTGTTTTTTTAACTTAACATTGATTATTATTCACCAACATTTACAACAGAAGACTTTCACTACCCTTCCTTCGGCTGTCAGCGTTCCCCATAAAAAAAAAAAAAAAAAAAAAAAAAAAAAAAAAAACAACTAATCACAATCAAAAACTTTCTCTTAAATCTGTATGGCTCTGGCAAAATTATCAAAATAAGCTATGAATTGCATTATCTATGAATTATCCTTTGGATGCACAGGAATAAACAATAGCAACACTAGCAAATTATCATTATTATTATCATTATTATTATTATTATTATAATTATTATTATTATTATTATTTGCTAAGCTACAACCCTATTTGGAAAAGTAGGATGCTATAAGCCTAGGGGCTCCAACAGAGAAAAGTGGCTCAGTGAGAAAAGGGAACAAGGAAAATTAAAATATTTCAAGAACAGTAAAAAAATTGAAATAAATATTTCCTATATAAACTATAAAAACTTTAAATACTGTAAACAAAAATTCTTACCAGAATCCGAAAAAACCAAATACTTAGAAATCCCAGCACCCATAAATGATACAGAGCACAAGCGTTATGGAAATCCAGTTGGGAAATATATAAAAGACCTTTGCATGAAAATAACAAAACTGCATTATGAGTCTCATAATGGCTATGTCAAGCAGTGCTAGGCTGGTTTGAGTATGCCATAAAGAGGCCTTAATATTCTCTTAGCCTTCACAGTGACGCGAGGAAAGGCCTCGTCGGTTTACAAGGAGAAACACACTAAATAGGAAACATTTTTAAGGCTTTTTGCTCTGGCCATTTGAAAGGGAAGCAAACGTTTCCTAATGGTTCTTTTATGCGAAAATTATTAAAATTATGACCTGTTCTGCACTTAGGTCCACATATTTCCTTTATTTGATTTTGTTGACAATTTGATAATCTTTCCAAGAAGATGCAGTAAATATTGACAGCATTAGATTTCACAATGTTTCATATGAAAAGACAGGAAACACATTGTTGTGTTCTATCGACGGAATATAAATTGATGGAAATAATATTACCTAGTAATAACATTTGGCAAACCAAAAAAAAAAAAAAAAAATATTCTGATTTTATTCATACTGTAGGTTAAATACCTTTCATTTGTCGGTCATAATGTAACTATAAAGATATTATCATTTTAAATACCTGATAATATTTGAAAAAAAAATAGTTATTGTTTTTATCTATAGGTTGAATATGATGTTTAATTCATCGTGAAGATTCAGAAATATTATTCACATATCATTTAATAATAGAAAAGTGTGAATTTCTTTATTCTTATCCTCGATATTAGACCACGAAAGGATAACGCCCTTTTAGGGGTTTCAAAACAAACGTCAAACTTTTTGACTTTTATGAAAAGGCTTCTTCTGATATTCATATTTTAGCAAGAGACTCTCTCTCTCTCTCTCTCTCTCTCTCTCTCTCTCTCTCTCTCTCTCTCTCTCTCTCTCTCTCTCTCTCTCTCTCAGAACTGTCTTGCTCGAGGAGAGCCGATGCCACTCAGAGAGAGAAAAAAAGAATTGGTGTTTTTAGCGAGAAAAAAAAATGTCTAAGGCTTTTTGATATTGCAGTGACTTTGATATTGTAATGACTGAAAAATTCCTTATCAATTATCGGATGATAATAATAATAATAATAATAATAATAATAATAATAATATCAAACTACAGCAACAATAAGGATAATGATAATAAATTAATTAGTGCTAATATAAATTCCCTGGACACAAGCTGAATTCAGTATTAAACATCACCCCCTTTAACAGATGGTAATATGATCTATAATCATCTTTTAACCTTTTGCAAAAGTATCAATTCGCAAAGCTTTAATCTCACATAAAACTCGTTCGATTGAACAGAGTTCGAAAGTTTGGTAATTGTTTCATGCACTTTTAACCAACAAGTATTTGCTGCACAAAACACAGCTTTAAAGCTTTCCTATTGAACTTCGGAAATTCTATTACGTTAAAATAATAATTTTTATTGTAATTTTACAAGATAATATGCAATTAGTTGCATGATTGGATCGCTGACTAGATAATTGACACAAATTAGTTTCATCAGACGAATATTTTTATATTTTTCCTGTCAGACATACCGACATATCTCTTAAAGGACAGGGGTTACGTAAATATTGAAGTCTTGTTAAGAAGACGAAAAGGGAGAAATATCTGTAGATATACAGTATGTCGGAATTAAATGCTTTCGAGCATTGAGTCGGATGTGTGTATATCGGGTCTGCTTTTAATTGGACCCTTCATATTCCAAGAGAATCTTTATCTTTTCTTTTTCTCCCATTCGTCTCCTCTCTTCTCCGTGTCTCATTTTCATTTACGCCTTCAATCTTGTGTCTTTCCGTTGATTATTTAATTGGCTGGATCCTTCGTTCTTTCCCTCCTCATCCCGTAAGCTAACTTTCGTTTTGACGTCCCTGGTGCGTGTTAGGGGCCGTGTGGTGACAGCAAACTTTTTCCTCGGAGTATTCCTTCAATGTTTTTATACACATCTGAGGGAACTTTTGCAAGCTATGTCTATTACCGGAGACCTTCTTTACCTTGTCACCTTTGCAAAATATACGGTTTTTACGAAATATCGCTATATATTCACCTTTTTGTTGGCGGCTTGTTCGCTTTCATTCAGCCATTTGTTTTTATGCTTGACAATGTGCGGTGACAAATTCGAAAAAACTCTCGTCGGCAACCTTCTTCATAAACACGTGTATATATATATATAAATATATATATATATATATATATATATATATATATATATATATATATATATATATATATATATATATATATATATATATATATATATATAAATGATCAAATAAATACGAAAAATAATTAATATTAACTTTTAACTACATATGAGCAAATACCTTAAAATTTTCTCTAAAAATGAAAGGCATTTTATCCTTTAGAATAAGCTTGGAAATTGTCAGGAGAAGGGACTGTCACTTGATTATTGGATTTATCGGTTTGAAACGGATAGAGAAATTTTGCTATTTATTTCTGTATAACGTTAACTTTGGCTATAAGAAATGTCAACATAGGCTACAATGAAAGCGTGTGTATCAAGGGGAGTATTTATAATGCAATATGTAATTAGAGATTAGTTATTTTTTCTGAGAGGACTTCGTTTGCAAAGAGAAATGTTAAAATCATGATTTTTATGGTTTGTCTGTGTTACAATTTGTATTGCTTTCAAAATATATATTATACTATCGTAATTTTGCTCCTTATATATGTTTCGAGATATATTGCAATAGTCCCTGCAAAATTTCACGAAAGTCTGAATATTTTTTGACCGCCCATATAAGGTTTAATGTAGATTTATGTGAGACGGAGTACAGCGTAGGGCGAAACGGGTGGTTTTGGTCCAATATACTATGTGAGATCGGCCCCGAGTTAAGGGTAGTTGCTATGTTCTTCAAAGACCAAGACATGAGTTTTCAGGAGGAATGAGTTAAAGAAAAGTTAGCAGAAAACATCGCAAGGGGTGGTCCTGTCCACACGGACCTACTAAGAGAACTTCTTGTATAATTTGAGTAAAATAACAGATCAATTTAGAGCGATTAGTGTAAAGTATTTGAGTCTTTTAGAAGGTTCTTTTGCACGAGTTCACAATCCTACGTGTTCCTCATTCATTATCAATGTATATCCTAATTCACCTCATAAAAAGACATATATTTTCTTACACTGTTCAATGTGCCACATTCTTCAGCTCATTCCTGTCAATCATCATAGGAGTACAAATCAAGAATCCCAATTTACAGTAACGAGATTCTTCTTATCGGACTCTCAAGTCATTTTTCATGGGGACTCGATTCCTTTACTTTGACACTTTAGAAATCGCCTTCGTTTGGGAAACAATACGACCAAGAGAGGTTATTCTCTCTCTCTCTCTCTCTCACTCTCCTCTCTCTCTCTCTCTCTCTCTCTCTCTCTCTCTCTCTCTCTCTCTCTCCCAAATGAAGAAACAAAATATAGCACTTCAAGAACTTAAAGGTATTTTACAATATTCTCTCTCTCTCTCTCTCTCTCTCTCTCTCTCTCTCTCTCTCTCTCTCTCTCTCTCTCCTCCTCTCTCTCTCTCAATTCCATTGTTTTATATAATATAATCTATCGATCTGCCAAATCGTATTGATATATATCAACGAATATTTTCAACATCTATAGTAAATAGAATCTATAATGACAGTAATTGCTTTTTAATGTGAAATATAATGAAACAAACAACTAAACATATCAAGAAATAACTCCTGCCCAGGAGAAATGAATATTTAGATATGAATATATTCAAAAAACTGCATGTAATTTCAAAACCCAATTTAGATGGAAAAAATCCTGTGACGCAGAATTTATTTGAACAAAGGGGGATGAATGCAATTTTGCATATCAAAACTAACTTTGGTATTAAGAGAGAGAGAGAGAGAGAGAGGTGATGGGAGAGGAGGGAGAGAGAGAGAGAGAGAGAGAGAGAGAGAGAGAGAGAGAGAGAGAGAAACGATGTCCCCTTCCTAATTCTATCTTCATTATCTTAGTTGTAACTTTGTTTGAATTTTCTTTTGATTTTGCTTGAAGTCATACGAAAGAGGTTTAATAAATGTGTGTTATATTTGCTGATGTTTTCAACATCATCAATATGAAATCTGAAAAGCTATCATTTTCTCAAAGGAAACAGAGAAAAAGAGTAAATATCTCTCATCACTCA
>NC_090739.1:118369180-118371309 GCF_036898095.1 Palaemon carinicauda | reverse complement strand
TGTGTGTGTGTGTGTGTGTGTGTGTGTGTGCGCGCGCGCGCTCTTGTGTATGTTTGTGAAGGATATTAGTTGGTAGAGTTGACATATGTGGAACTAATTTTCATGTATCCCTTAACAAACCTCTTTAGTGATAGGGATAGCATAAAACATCCACACATCTTTCATTTCATATTCGGAAGTTCGTAAAATTATACGGCAACGGAACATTATAAGTAATATGATTAGCTGTATTGCCGAGGAATAGAGATCAAACTCTTCAATTTCTTAAAAGGATAAAGTAAATGTATATTGTTAATTGTTTTTTCTCTCATCAATAAAGTAAACCGTGCACTACAATCGAATAAAATGAAATATATTGTTATTGTTATCATTTATACCGTAAATCTTAATATTGTTACAGATGCTCTAGTTGTTGTTATTATCAATATAAGCAACGCAAAATCATGGCGCACATTTCGCTACTTAAAAAAAAAAAAATGGACAGAGAGATGGGTACTTTTCCATAGGGTTAAATTGAAGGAATGTGGTCAGGGGGGAGAAGGGTCTCGTTGGTCGACTTCAAGATTCCCTTGATAAGGACAAAACTCATCTTACTTATTGTGAATACTCTGTCATCACATCAGTATCGCGAAATTGCGCACTGGGTTGTATTTATAATACAGAAAAGTCCGGTAGAAAACATTATATTTTTTGACCCATTGGGGATGCAGCCAAAAGATCATTCGGTATACTTTACTGATTTTCTACGAAGGTATTCTTCCATGAAGTGTTTCATAAATAATATGCGAGTGCAAAATTACAATTTGGCTTTGTGCACATTCTTCTGCCTATATTTTACGCATAGCGTCAGTCTAAATGGGGTTTGCGTCGCCCTTAGGAAAAATCAGGGAGCATTTATCCACCACTGACTTAAAGGAAAATGACGTAACAGTGTTATTATATTACCTTCTCCATTTAAATTCAAGACCGCGTATGTACATCTGGAAATATACAAAACCTGAATTTTCAATGAAGATTTGGCAAGTGCTAAGAGAACGTAATCAATAAAAGTTTTCCTACCGCTTTTAAGCGTGCAAATGTTAGGGTTTCAAATGAAGGTTTTTAGGGTCAGATTTTTTTTCCCACTAAATGCCGTGTCTTTATTCACGAAATGTTATTTTGCATGTATGCTTCGTATCATAAAAGAAACTTAAGTTGTAATACGTTTTCTATTCCCCATATCTGTCAATGTAAGTGATTATTACCCATATATGTTAATGTAAGTGAAAGGCCTTAAAACAAATGGACTTAAAGATGAGAGAGAGAGAAAGAAAGAGAGAGAGAGAGAGAGAGAGAGAGACAGAGAGAGAAGAGAGAGAGAGAGAGAGAGAGAGAGAGAGACTCTGATTCTCCGGCTGTGGCCATGGTCTGCGAAAAGGAAGCGGAGGAGGACAGCAGGAAGAAGAAAAAATCCAAAGGGGTAAGCAAAACCCCCAAGGATGCTTTGCGGGTATCGTTATCTCGTCCCTTAAAAAAGGGTGGGAGTAGTAAAATCCCTCAAATGAAATACGGGGGAATCAGTTTCCCCGATGACGTGGATTTTCAAACGTTGTAAGTTTTCATATAAATAAACTAGTTTGGTAAAAAAAAAAAAAAAAAAAAAAAAAAAACACCGTCTTTAAATAACTTGTACTTCCTTCCATTTGATATTTTTAGCTTTCATTGGAAGTTAGGTTGACTGTTTACAGTAATTTTGATGTTTTCTTTAAATAAACAAATATTAAGTACTATGTTTCTTATATTATCTACCCACGTATTTTGGTGTGTGTGTGTGTGTGTGTGTGTGTGTGTGTGTGTGTGTGTGTGTGTGTGTGTATGAAGCCATCTTAGGCCTATCCTCAAATATGCCAGGTAACAGTTGGAAGGTCAAATACCTTCTCTGAAGAGAGAGAGAGAGAGAGAGAGAGAGAGAGATGAGAGATGAGAGAGAGAGAGAGAGAGAGAGAGAGGGGGGGGGGGGGTAGGGACAGGTGCTTAGGCCTATCAACAGGTAGCGAACGGGGGCCGCGGGTTAGCCCTTTGATTCGGCTGTAGGGACTGTCTGGGCATGTTTTACCCTTATCATTACAAATAATTAATCATTACAAATA
>NC_090739.1:118361680-118364180 GCF_036898095.1 Palaemon carinicauda | reverse complement strand
TTTTTTTCCATAAAAAGACTGATTTTATAGTGTGAATGCTCTATCCTTACCTAAATCCATATTTTTTTTTTTATTTCTCACTATTTATTCATATTACGTTAAAAAAGAAATCTTCCTTACAGACAGGAGCTTCTTTTACCTAGATCGTGAATACAGAACCTAGAGTATGTTCACATTCATGCATACAAACAAATGCAATACACACCTGCATATATATAGTACACACACACACACACATATATTTATATATATATATATATATATATATATATATATATATATATATATATATATATATATATATATATATATGTATATATATATATATATGTATATATATATATATATATATATATATATATATATATATATATATATATAATCAGTTAATAGTGCATTATACATACATACATATATATATATATATATATATATATATATATATAAATATATATATATATATATATATATATATATATATATATATATATAAATATATATATATATATATATATATATATATATATATATTATATATATAATATATGTGTGTGTATATATATATATATATATATATATATATATATATATATATATATATATATATATATATATATGTATGTATGTATGTATGTATAATGCACTATTAACTGATTAATGCTTTTATCTCTCTCTCTCTCTCTCTCTCTCTCTCTCTCTCTCTCTCTCTCTCTCTCTCTCTCTCTCTCTCTCTCTCTCTATTTAATTTTGACAATTGATAAAAAAGGAAATTTCAACACTATAGAAAATAAACAATAATTACACCTTTACATATAAGTAACTGTTAATCTTACGACCTTTGGGCTCACACAAGGTTACCGAAAGGTTAATCAGAAAATAAATGTACTTCACTTTTTAACCAAATCACACAGGGCCAGGTAAAAAAAAAAAAAATAATATTTTACAATGTAAACTGAACTTAAAAATTTACTTCACTTCTTTTTAATCAAACACAAAATAAACCAATTTTTGAACAAACACTATACACGTTTAAGAAACACCTAGTGGCAGGATAGATGCTGGTGAGAGGAATGTCGGAATGTCAGGCTGGATCTGTCTACCCAAAGTGGTTGTAGGCCCTTGTATGACATCCTACTTTATTCTGGAAACTTCCAGCTGATTCAAGCAAAGCACTCTTGAAGCATTTGTCAGAGGTGCCAACGTTGCTGTAAACTGGCAGTTGAAAGTATGGTACTATCGCCGCCTAACGATGGCAACACTTTCAGGTAACTCTGCCCACCTCCTCTCGTAACATTGAAAAGAAGAATAAGTTTAATCTAGAACCTTCATGCAATTTCCAACCACGTGGAAACATGATGCAATCTCTAGCGTTTTATACTTCATGTGTGTTATACAGCATACCTTTTGACAAAACTACATAAGACTTCGTAACCAAAACTATACAAAATAAAAACTTAATTCTTTAAAATAACGTAAATTACATATATGGAACTGAATGAAAATATAACTAAAGGAATGGCGACAGTCTTATGTAATTTATATACATTTACATAATGCTACATGAGTGGAACCCACCTTACGAGCTGGCTATATATATCTTGAATACACAAAGGAAATGCAGGAATAAAATAGTCCAGTCTATATAAGACCGGCTTCATAAGAATATATATAAATATATATATATATATATATATATATATATATATATATATATATATATATATATATATATGTATATGTACATACATATATGTATATATCTATATATATCTATATCTATATATATACATATATATATATATATATATATATATATATATATATATATATATATATATATATATATATATATATATATATTCTTACGAAGCGGGTTTAATATAAGATATTTTATTCCCGCATTTCCTTTGTGTATTTAAGATATATATAGATCATTATATACACACACATACATATATATATATATATATATATATATATATATATATATATATATATATATATAAATCATATGTATAAGAGACATAATTAGAAAATATATATCAGGGCATTTCGCCTTTTAGCTACATTTTTTTTTTATTCAATTAAAATAGGGAAGCCATATATATCCTACTAAAAAGTATGTTTTTGGAAAGAGATTGTTTTACTGCACGCTGAAAGAACGAAATGAAATTACGTTAATATTCCAAAGATGGAGTATTTACTCGATATATAAGTATGATTCACACGAACGAACGTGAAGAGGTAAGAGGTATAATATATTGCATGGAAAAATTAAACCTTTCTCGTATATCCCTTTCTTGTTACTGAACTCGGGAGGATCAGAGAACAATTTATTCTGCTTATCCCAGACTTCGTGTATCTCATAGATGATGGAGGACTTTAAAACTGCACACATTTTCAAAGAACAAAGAACAATTAGCCTCGTAAAATTCTAATATATTGCCACCTTCAAGAGAGAGAGAGAGAGAGAGAGAGAGAGAGAGAGAGAGAGAGAGAG
>NC_090739.1:118351680-118356680 GCF_036898095.1 Palaemon carinicauda | reverse complement strand
CTTGAAGAAAATACATCGAAGTACAGGTGTGCAGTGGAGTTAACAGTAAAATAAGACCGATTGGCGTGCGAAAGTATGCTATTTACTGAGTGCCTCTCAAGTCTTATAAATATTTTTGAACGTTTGTCATCCCCAGATTTTTCTCAAAAAGGCGAAACTAGTTTCTTTATTGTCATTTTCATATACAATTAATCTAAAGTATATTTTCCTTTCACACACACACACACACACACACACACACATATATATATATATATATATATATATATATATATATATATATATATATATATATATATATATATACACATATGCAAGGGGTGGGGGAGCTAAAAACAGGTCAAAGAACTTCTAATGCTAGGGGTATGGGAGCTGAAAAGAGGTCAAAGAACTTCTAATGCAAGGGGTGGGGGAGCTAGAAAGAGGTCAAAGAACTTCTAATGCAAGGGGTGTGGCAGCTAAAAAGAGGTCAAAGAACTTCTAATGCAAGGGGTGTGGGAGCTAAAAAGAGGTCAAAGAACTTCTAATGCTAGGGGTGTGGGAGCTAAAAAGATGTCAAAGAATTTCTAATGCAAGGGGTGGGGGAGCTAAAAAGAGGTCAAAGAACTTCTAATGCAAGGGGTGTGGCAGCTAAAAAGAGGTCAAAGAACTTCTAATGCAAGGAGTGTGGCAGCTAAAAAGAGGTCAAAGAACTTCTAATGCAAGGGGTGGGGGAGCTGAATAGAGGTCAAAGAACTTCTAATGTAAGGGGTGTGGGAGCTAAAAAGAGGTTAAAGAACTTCTAATGCAAGGGGTGTGGGAGCTAAAAAGAGGTCAAAGAACTTCTGATGCAAGGGGTGGGGGAGCTAAAAAGAGATCAAAGAACTTCTAATGCAAGGGGCGAGGGAGCTAAAAACAGGTAAAAGAACTTCTAATGCAAGGGGTGTGGGAGCTAAAAAGAGGTCAAAGAACTTCTAATGCAAGGGGTGGGGGAGCTAAAAAGAGGTCAAAGACCTTCTAATGCTAGAATTGTGGGAGCTAAAAAGAAGTCAAAGAACTTCTAATGCAAGGGGTGTGGGAGCTAAAAAGAGGTCAAATAACTTCTAATGCTAAAGATGTGGGAGATAAAATGAGGTCAAAGAACTTCTAATGCAAGGGGTGTGGCAGCTAAAAAGAGGTCAAAAAACTTCTAATGCAAGGGGTGGGGGAGCTAAAAAGAGGTCATAGAACTTCTAATGCAAGGGGTGTGGGAGCTAAAAAGAGGTCAAAGAACTTATAATGCAAGGGGTGGGGGAGCTAAAAAGAGGTCATAGAACTTCTAATGCAAGGGGTGTGGCAGCTAAAAAGAGGTCAAAGAACTTCTAATGCAAGGGGTGGGGGAGCTAAAAAGAGGTCATAGAACTTCTAATGCAAGGGGTGTGGGAGCTAAAAAGAGGTCAAAGAACTTCTAATGCAAGGGGTGGGGGAGCTAAAAAGAGGTCAAAGAACTTCTAATGCAAGGGGTGGGGGAGCTAAAAAGAGGTCATAGAACTTCTAATGCAAGGGGTGGGGGAGCTAAAAAAGAGGTCATAGAACTTCTAATGCAAGGGGTGTGGGAGCTAAAAAGAGGTCATAGAACTTCTAATGCAAGGGGTGTGGGAGCTAAAAAGAGGTCAAAGAACTTATAATGCAAGGGGTGGGGGAGCTAAAAAGAGGTCATAGAACTTCTAATGCAAGGGGTGTGGGAGCTAAAAAGAGGTCAAAGAACTTCTAATGCAAGGGGTGTGGGAGCTAAAAAGAGGTCAAAGAACTTTTAATGCAAGGGGTGGGGGAGCTAAAAAGAGATCAAAGAACTTCTAATGCAAGGGGCGAGGGAGCTAAAAACAGGTCAAAGAACTTCTAATGCAAGGGGTGGGGAGCTAAAAAGAGGTCAAAGAACTTCTAATGCAAGGGGAGTGGGAGCTAAAAAGAGGTCTAAGAACTTCTAATGAAAGAGGTGTGGGAGCTAAAAAGAGGTCAAAGAACTTCTAATGCAAGGGGTGGAGGAGCTAAAAAGAGGTCAAAGAACTTCAAATGTAAGGGGTGGGGGAGCTAAAAACAGTTCATTATTTTAATCTTTATCCTCAATATAATCATTATTGACATCTTTTGGACAGATGATCAATTAATTTTATAGACGGTCCAGTAAATATGTCAAAAAAAGGAGTCATTAACAAAGGAAATGGTGACCTAATATTTTGGTTATGAACGGACAGAGCTGTCGAGTTAATTCCTTTAATTTAGCTCTGTGAAACGTTCAACATAATAGTACAGTAAAACATTCCGTGATACGTTTAACAAAATTGTATTAAATGATAAACGTCTTAGCGCCAGTAATAACATTCGGAATGGAAAAACGTAAATGATGGGAGAGAATATTGAGAACAGAAAACGATTACGTCTGATCTACCATTGAACAAACATCTATTAGTTATATGGAAATACAAAAAGTTTTTGCGATACATGTTTTACATAAGTAGCAACACTAATAATAAAATTCTTTTGAAAAATGAAAGGAGAATGAAAGTTCCGTTACTCTATTTGCCAAATCGTTCCTTACATCGCTTGGCAAAATCCTGAAGCATATAATGACTTTCAGCCCATCAGTTTTAAAAGAACGCAATATATTTCTTGTTTATAATTTTTTTTATTTAGGTCATGCCCTGGCTACCTATGGTCGATATAATGATGCAATTTGATACCAAAGGAAGGCAGTGACATTACTCGTGTTAAATGGCGTTAGCAATGGACTCAGCTCCCTCACTTCCTCTATCCTTATACGGTGTATGTATATATATATATATATATATATATATATATATATATATATATATATATATATATATATATATATATATATATATATTGTAGGTAGTAGGTTGGCCAGGGTACCAGCCGCCCGTTGAGATACTACCACTAGAGAGGTATTGGATCCTTTGACTGGCCAGACAGTAATGCATTGGATCCCTCTCTCTGGTCACGGCTTATTTTTTCTTTGCCTACACTTACACAGAATAGTTTGGCCTATTCTTTACATATTCTCGTCTTTCCTCATACACCTGACAACAATGAGATACTTAACACTTCTTCACCCAAGGGGTTAATTACTGTACTGCAATTTGTTCAGTGTACTTTCCTCTTGGTAAGGGTAGAATAGACTCTTTAGCTGTGGTAAGCAGCTCTTCTAGGAGAAGGACACTCCAATATTAAACCACTGTTCTCTAGTCTTGGGTAGTGCCATAGCCTCTGTACCATGGTCTTCCACTGTCTTGGGTTGGAGTTCTCTTGCTTGAGGGTACACTCAGGCACACTATTCTATCTTATTTTTTTTTCTTACTCTTGTTTTTTTGAAATGGTGTGTTGGGCAGGCTTAAGAGAAGGGCCATGGATGCCTGGTGGTTTATCAAGAGGTTGTCTTTTCCTTTTTCTGATTCTTTTTCTTCTCAAAACCATCCTTACTGTCCTCCCTTCAGTTGAAGTGGCTATCCTGGAGGGTATTTAGCCTTGCATGGTGTATCGGCTCCTCCATGTTGACCAGTTTTTCCGACTTTTTACTATAGTCTATGGATATCATCAATCACTTTTATTATTATTCTGTACATATTGTTTTTGTTTTAATTCTTGTTAATCTAGTTTTTAAGTATGATGTCTCTTTTTTATTTCTATTAATTCTTATGCTGTCTGGAGACATTGAGCGAAATCCGGGACCAGTACATCCTAGATTTCGTCAATGTCGTCTTCTGTATTGCAATATTCGTGGTCTTCATGCAAATATCCGAGACCTTACAGTTGCGTCCAGACAGTATAATATTCTTTTGTGCTCAGAAACTTTGGTTTCTAATATGAGGCACTCATCTGAGCTCCTTATAACTGGTTTTAAGAAGCCAATAATGTTGAAACGTGATGCCATCGCTAGGGCCAGGGGAATGGCGGTGTATATTAGGACCGAGTACCCTGCTTCTCATAAGTCCTGCTATCAATGTGGATGTCATGAGATTCAGGTAATAAAAGTTTGTGGCAGGCATAACAACTTTTATTTATGTTCGATCTACCGGAATCCAGACATGGATGATTCTATATTTGATTGTCTTCTTACCATTATGGCTAAGATAGAAGAAGATGATAGAAAGGCTTTTTTTGTCTTTTTTGGTGATTTTAATGCTCACCATAGGGAGTGGTTAAGTTCTATCTCTCCTACCGATCGCCATGGCTTAAGAGCTTTAGACTTTGCCTCTGAATCAGGCTGTGAGCAAATCATAAATGAAGCTACTCACAGGTCTGGTAATTGCTTGGACCTCGTATACACTGACTCCCCTGGCGTTATAACTGGTAAGGTTGGTTCTCCAGTCGGGACATCTGATCATGCCTTGATTTCATTATTAGTGAAGACTGAGCAGCCTGTCCCTGATATATCATATTCTTGTAAAATTTATATGAAATCCCAAGCAGACTGGAATGGGATTTTACATGATCTTTTGTGCTTGAATTGGTCACAATTATATAATAGTGTAGATCCTGTTGTCCCTCTGAATGAGAATCTAGTCAACATAATTGATAGGCGTAAGGTACCGAGTGAAGGACAAACCGTGGTTCAATGATGATTGTAGACGTGCTTTTTTGGAGAAGCAGGAGGCCTATCAACTTTGGAAGGGTAACAGATCAGATTTGACCTGGAACAACTATACTCAGCTTCGAGCTTTTGCTCAGAGAGTTTATGCCTCAACTGAAAAGGAGTACAATTTAACCATAAAAGAAACACTTTCTGGTACAACTCAGGAACATAAATGGTGGTCTACCCTTAAATCTGCACTCTTTGGTGTAGATGCAACAGTTCCTCCTTTACTTAAACCAGATGGCTCAGTCACTCACTGTCCAAAAGAAAAGGCAACCCTTTTGGCTGATGTTTTTGATAGTAAACAGAGTAATGAAAAACTTGAACTTCCTCATTCCTGTTTTCCTGAGGCTAAACTAACTAGTTTAGCTTTTCGATCCCGTGAGATTAA
>NC_090739.1:118344180-118346680 GCF_036898095.1 Palaemon carinicauda | reverse complement strand
CAACTTCAACGTTTGCCAGTTACAGAAAATAAAATTCAAACCCGAGAACCAAAACTGGAATCGATTATACATTAACACTGATTCTAATTAACAATTATTTACGCCGTTCATTTGATTAATGGTAATTAAAACTAGTCATTAATGCATTGCTAATAACAATATACTAACTTATTATTGAGTATTAAT
Organism: Palaemon carinicauda; assembly: GCF_036898095.1. Lineage (NCBI taxonomy): Eukaryota > Metazoa > Arthropoda > Malacostraca > Decapoda > Palaemonidae > Palaemon > Palaemon carinicauda. The sequence continues at coordinate 118,346,494 of NC_090739.1, read as the reverse complement.
GGCTCTACGATCATTGTAATTACGGACAGATTAGCTTCCATTTTAATGATTCAGACATCGATTCGAAACTTTTGATGCATTTCTAGTATTTCAAAAACAAATATATTTCAAATGTTCATAATGAGGACCATATATAACCTGTGTGTACCCTATTGCACAATGTCTGGTAACAGAGATTGAAGCTTTTCATTTAAATCAGCCACAGACTGACAGATACAACACACACACTACATACAGAAAATCCTAAAACAAAGCTTACATATATTCTTTTACCTATGTAATTCACACATGTCAGTTGAATTGCAAAACGTCTGTATGTAAGAAAGAGACGAAGAGACAGAGAAACACACACACAAAAAGTAAACACACATAGTTCTATGAATGTCATTCAAATCATCATCAATAAAATATTAAAAACATTGAGAATTCTGGTTGTTTGGGATGAGACAAGATTGTGTTTTCAAGTATATTTTCACTGTGTTGGAAATGTAAAGGACAATTTCTCAAAAAGGACTAATCCAAAAAAGAAAAAGAAATGTACTTCCTCAAATTGCTCTTCAGTTTATTTCAGAAGTACACACTGATGCAAGAAAGGAGCACAGACATACTTATAACCACAAAAAAACACACCTATAAATATACTGTATATATATATATATATATATATATATATATATATATATATATATATATATATATATATATATATATATATATATATAGTGTGTGAGCTTAAAGTAAGGTTGCAGTTACTTCATTGTCTTGTTCACCTTCACAAAATCGTTTCAAATATTAAGTAAAAGAAAAAAAATGCTATTTACTCATTGTTAAATGTCTAATGTATGTAAATATGATGCATGTAAACAAATGTCTAGATGTTTTTTAATATAAAAAGCCCAAGTGTTAGCTGTAACCCTAATTTGGGCTCACCCTATATATATACATACATACATATACATACATATATATATATATATATATATATATATATATATATACATAAATAATATATATATATATATATATATATATATATATATATATATATATACACATATACATAAATATTATATATATATATGTGTGTGTGTGTGTCTGTGTGTATAACATACGTGTGTCTTTTATATTTTAACTGGTTCTTCTTTATAGGGTAAAGTTCATCATGTATAGACAGACATCGTCAAGTATTGTAGCCTATGTAGATTATTGTTATATTAATCACAGTTGATTTTTCTGTATGTAACTTGTAGAAGGAATTGATTCAAGATTCATAGTCACGAAATATTCGCTCCTTTAAAAATGTTCCCATTATTATATTTCTTATAAAATTCGAGAGATGTTCATATTTTTACCTTATTGTAATAAGCTGATTATATATTAGTCCAGTAATAGCTGGGATTTATTTTGCATATTTAGTATATGATACCCTTCACTTTATACATAACAGGAAAGGTTAGGTAAATATTCATAATGCAATGGGAAAAACATTTTTAATACAAAATTTCTTACACACCCTCAGGCGATATTAACTTTCTTTACATGCGGCTGAAGTTTTAAGATGTAAAGGCCGCTCAAGAATGGCACAAGCAAGGGCCAGTGACATTGACCTAACAAGCAGGACAATGCCCTAGAGACTGACCATATATGCATACGATCAGGTCCAAACCCCTCTCCATCCAAGCTGGAAACAGGGAGGGCCAGGCAGTGGCTGATGATGACTTATGGGCTCCCACAAAGCCCCATCCTTTGCTCACAAGGATGATGAAGTTGCAGACACTGTGACTTTGGGAACTAACGAGTTTGAGCGGGACTCGACCCCAGTCTGGCGATCACAAGTCAAAGACGTTACAACATAGGCCATGGTACATGTAACAAGACGTACTTTATAGAGGATTGATGTATATGATTGGGCCTATGATAAGCTAAAACGTATTGGCTGCAGACCTAAATATATCTTATTTAAATTTTGGTTAAATTTTAAATACTAAGAGTTCCAACTCTTTGCTTTTAGAATATTAAGATATGCACTATATATTTCTTAATACAGATTATCTGTATTTTACATATAATTGCCACAATTTAGAGCCTACCAATCAGAATAAAAAAGTATCCTTGAAATTGTGAATTCTTTATGCATTAATTGAAAAAACTATCATGAAATTGTGTTTTAGCAATCACACACTTCAAATTTGAATAGAATCCGAGTGTCAACAGATGGCAGCACACGTACCTTGGTCCATTCATGTGAATGATTCTATACAATGGGAAAACGGTGATAGATTGATACTTATGTAGAAATATGTGTGGCAGGTAT
>NC_090739.1:118331680-118336680 GCF_036898095.1 Palaemon carinicauda | reverse complement strand
GAACAGATTCATCCTGGATCTCCCTGAACGGCACCTGAAGAAAATTTTCCGGGATCTTCAGAAGGCTTCAGAAGACATAGCCGTTGACTTAGCATAGAGTTCTGAATGACTTCAGAACAGAATCTTCCTGGGCAGTTCTGAACGGCTCCGCCCCGAGCTTCAAATGATTTCTGAAGACCTGAGCTTTTCTTTTTTTCATACTAAGCATGCAACGCAGTGAACATTGTTAATGGCTATTTTTGGAACAGGAATGACTGTGAGATACACAGGAGGCTCTTCGGGACACATTCATCTATAGCTAGTTTTGGTGATTGCTGCAAAAGTTGTCGAGTTGTAGAGTATAATGTACACGCGGAGAAAATTTGTAGTATTCCTGTCTTTACCCTTTGGACAAAGACATGGATGCCATCGATTTCTCTGAGGAATCTGACGAAGTGAGGACACACGGCACTGAAACCTCTCTTGAAATCTAGAAGGAAACTGACGAACTAAGAAAGAATACGATGAAATCTTGAAGGAAATTGACGAACTAAGGAAAGTGGAAGATGAAATATGAAAGGAAACCGAAAAAATAAAGATCTTGAAAAACTATACTAGACAGAAGAGAACAGCAACGAAGAGACTTTAAACGAACACGTAAAATAGCCTTTAATGCTAGAGATAAATCACCTTGAAATAGAGGTAAAGCCCTTAATGAGAGAAATAACGCACCACAAAATAGAGGTAAAAAACCCTTAATGCTAGAAATAAGGCACCAAAATAGAGGTAAAAAATCCTTAATCCTAGAATAAGGCAAGTAAAAATAGAGGTAAAAAAACTCTTAATGCTGGAAACAAGGTACCTAAAAATAGAGGTCAAAGAACCTCTAAGGCTAAAAGTAAAGCCCCGCTAAATCAAGGTAAAAAATCCCCTAATGCTTTATATAAGGAACCTAAAAATAGAGGTCAAGAGCCCCTAATGCTATAAACAAGGCACCTAAAAATAAAGGTCAAAGAGCCTTTAATGCTAAAAGAAATTCACCTCAAAATCGAGGTCAAAAGCCACTAATACTATAAATAAGGCACCTAAAAATAAAGGTCAAAGAGCCTTTAATGCTAAAAGTAATGCACCTCAAAACTCGATGTCTAAAAGCTCCTAATGCTATATTTAAGGCAACTAAAAAGCGAGGTCAAAGAGCCTCTAATGCTAGAAGTAATGAAACTCAAAATCGAGGTCAAGAAGCCTCTAATGCTATAAATAAGGCACCTAAAAATAAATGTCAGAGAGCCTCTAATGCTAACAGAAATGCACCTCAAAATCGAGGTCAAGAAGCCCCAAATGCTATAAATAAGGCACCTAAAAAGAAAGGTTAAAGAGCCTCTAATGCTAGAAGTAATGCACCTCCAATTCGAGGTCGAAAAGCCCCTATTGCTACAAATAAGACACCTAAAAAGACAGGTCAAAGAACCTCTAAAGCTAAAAGAAATGCACATCAAAATCAAGGTAAAAAATAAGGGTCAAAGAGATCCTAATACTAGCAGTAATGTACCTCAAAATTGAGGCCAAGAAGCCCCTAATGCTATAAATAAGGCACTTAAAATAGAGGTCCAAGAGAAGAGCCTCTAATGCTAGAAGTAATTCATCTCAAAATCGAGGTCAAAAAGACCCTAATGCTATAAATAAGGCACCTAAAAAGGGAGGTCAAAGAGCCTTTAATGCTAAAAGAAATGCACCTCAAAATCGATATCAAGAAGCTCCTAATGCTATAAATAAGGCACCTAAAAAGAAAGATCAAAGAGCCTCTAATGCTAGCAGTTATTTTGTGACATGCGTAAAACTGTTTCGTTTAAAAAATTGAAATTAATTGCTAAAAGAGTTTTTAAATAAAAATAAAGGAGTGAGGCGAGAAAGATATATCAATTATTTTTCAATAAAATGGGTCATATTTGATTTCACAAGTGAAGATTAAGGAGTAGCCTATATAAGCATTCAAATTGGTCATTTGACTATTTTATATGTGGTATATCATTAGTTTCTTGAATAATTGGCATCAAAATATTCGATAAACCCAACCAAATATTTTAGAATGATTCAGGAAACGGCCCCACTAAAGTATCTAGTCCATCATTTGAAAATTGAGGATGCATCTAAATGTTCAGTTCTTTTAAATATCTTTCTAACCTAAAAGGTATTCTATTGAATAAATTCCTCTACATGGTGGATACGAATTCCAATGGAATTATATTCATTTACATGATCACAAGGTCGAAGATGAATTTTAGAAAGTGCGTATAACTCTTGTGTCTACTGCACTCAATATGCAGTCTCATGTTCGATGATATGCAGATATGCAGGTGAAGATGCAACACGGAAAGCCAATTAATCTGCTTCCAGTACCTGGAGTCTCATCCCCTTCGTCTCTCCCCAGTTGTTGGCGAATTGGAAAGAGATCCATCTCTGGTGATTAGTCCATCTTCTCGCCTTCGGCCTTGTTTCGTTTCCTTAGGGAAGAGAGGTGCTATAGTGCGCGTTTCCTTTTTTATTCAACTGATTTTATATTGTCAGAAAAACAAAATCTAAAGGTTTCACTTTGAACTTTAAAAGTTCAAACTAGCAGCGAATGTTTTTATATTGAACAGGCTAATTGTCTCTTTTTATAGTTTTTATATGAAATATCTATTTTAAAGTTGCCACTGTTCTTAAAATATCTTATTTCAATTGTTTATTATTTCTCTTCTAGTTTAGTTATTTTCTTATTTCCTTTTCTCACTGGGCTATTTTTTTCTTTTGGTACCTTTGGGCTTATAGCATTCTGCTTTTCCAACTATGATTGTAGATTACCTAGTGATAATAATAATAATAATAATAATAATAATAATAATAATAATAATAATAATAATAATAATAATAATAATATGCAGCATATTGTACATGTGAATGATATTTCTATTCAGGCAATAAATATGGAGGAATTATAAATCAAATGTTAACTGTGAAAGCATAGGCACATTTTAACAAAGAAATAGCTATAGTGGTGTTTTGGATTAAAGAGATGAAATGGTTTAAGAAACACAGAGTAAAGAATAGGATTCCAAATTCGGCGATTGAATGCACAGAAGGGTTATCAAACCAATTGACCTTAGGATGAATAAGTCCCCTTCAATGTCTGTTTGTATAGTGATTGCACAAGAGTTCAGCAACGTTGACAGACGAGTTAACACGGTTATGATAAAGAATTTATCAAGATTCTTGAATAAGATAAAAGTAACTGGTAGCTCCAAGTTTAATAGATTCCTCATATCACCGAAATGAGTTTATTTCAGATCTAGTAAGATCTATAAATGCCATTAATATTATTATTATTATTTCGTGGTAGGAGACCCTCTTTTAGGCAGGTTGAGTTAAAAGTAATGGCTGCATCGGCAGAGTTTATTTTCTTATCCGATTTTGTCATTCACCTGACTGATGAATTTTTCAAGTCTGCTGGCTGATTGCAGCGCTCTAGAGAAGAGAATTATCCGGAAAATAGAAAAATTGGATAAGAAAATAAACCCTGCCGATGCAGCTATTATTATTATTATTATTATTATTATTATTATTATTATTATTATTATTATTATTATTATTATTATTATTATCATTATTATTAACTCTCTTCATAGCTCAGCGAGTCTGTGAGTCAATGGGGTCGATTCATGTCAGGGGAAAAGAAATTTCATCTACTTCCTACTTAAATAAACATCAGTAGATAGAAGTGAATTGAAATTATGTTAGGAAGCCATGTAACTAGAAGGTAATTTTGATTATGGATATTATATATATATATATATATATATATATATATATATATATATATATATATATATATATATATATATGTATGTATGTATGTATGTATATATACATGTGTGTGTTTATACATAATATATACGTATGTATGTATGTATGTATTTATATGCAAATATATATATATATATATATATATATATATATATATATATGTATGTATGTATGTATATATATCCATAAAATCAAACAGGAACAACAGAGTGCAATTTGTCTAAAATATGTCCTCTAATAAAACCGGTCATATCTAACGAGGTATTATTCTATGAATGTCATAAAAGCTTTACTAACGAGCAGTCCATTAAGTTTTTTATAATGTTGGTGGTAATTGAATTTTGGGAACATTACAACCCTGAAAAAAATGGAAATTAAGTGTTTTTCCAAACCTAATTCATACTAATTTTATTTTATTATTTAGTGGGTAGGTTAAAAATGTTTGATATACACATTATAGTCACTATATATACAATTCTTCTTTCATTCATGGCAAGAAATTGATCAAATGAAAAGCATGGCATTTATTTTGTGATATTTAGTCTAGTTATATCAATCTTATATGACACTTTAAACCAAATACAGTAATATGTTACCACCATCATTTCATCTCATGCAAGAAAGAGAAAATAAATGAATGTGACATCGAAAAAAATAGATAATAATCAACGTGATTACTAGGATTTATTTCAAAAACTTAAAACGAGAAAACCACTGAATATTACGATATAAAAAATATCTAAATTAAATCATTACTTTTGAAATAAAACTTAAAACGTCAGCCAAGATAGCCAGTAATCATTGTTTATGCCAATCAGCGCCAATGAATAGTTCACCAGAGAAAAACTTTTTTTTACTCGATGAGGGTATGTGAGGTTAAGTTCGTTTTCTTGTACGCTATTTTTTCCCTCGATGTTTAATTTCCTATTTGGTAAAATAATAAAAATACAATGATACGTCTAAGATGAAATATGATTGAGTAGATACTTTCAGGCTGTTCTAATAGGATAGCATATTTTTTACATGTTAATGAAAATATAGACTTGAACTGGTGAAACTATTACATGCTATATAAATATCTGTATATATATAATCACCAATACGGAAAAAAATTAGAGCATTTTCATTAATATTGGAGGTGCTTCAACTCCATTTAATTAAATTCAAGGTTTTCATGAGAC
>NC_090739.1:118304180-118324180 GCF_036898095.1 Palaemon carinicauda | reverse complement strand
AATCGGCGCAGTTTTTACTACTACCTCTCCAGATTCAGGGCACCTATTTAACATGTTCAGTATGTCATTTTTAGAGGGGGAGCCATGTACTAACCGTGTGTCACACAATTGTACATAATTCCTTTTGTATATATTATGCTTGTATCTGCGCTCTTCCCTCGCACTAAAACTAACATGAAAATTCATGTCTGGTTTTCCTCTGCAACATTGTCACTTTCTCGAACATGTATTTTCCTGTTGCCTTGAGGTTTTGTATATAAAGGAGAGTGAGTTCAAGGCCGGATGCAATCGACTGAGTACTTTATTAAGGAACACTCTCCTTTATATACAAAACCTCAAGGCAACAGGAAAATACATGTTCGAGAAAGTGACAATTTTACAGAGGAAAACCAGACATGAATTTTCATGTTCGCTTTAGTGCGAGGGAAGAGCGCAGATACAAGCATAATATATACAAAAGGAATTATGTACAATTGTGTGACACATGGTTGGTACAAAGGTCTTAATAACCGCTGTGATTTCGTTGCACGTGGGTCATCTATCATTTCCTGGTTGCTTACTAATTTCTCTACAGCATTTTATGTGTATGGTCTGTTCAGTAACCCTAAGAAATATTCTCCCCATCTGTTTTTACAATCACTTCCAGTAGTTAACAGCAATCTTTCCATGTTCTTGATCATACCCAGCCCAGGCTGAAATCCTTTTCCGATGCACTTTATTCCTTTAAAATACTCTCTAGCATTATCTCTCCTTATTTTATTTTCAATATCTGTCAGATTACTATTCAGAGCTTTCCTCTACTTCCTTCCGCTTATTTAGTTAGTCCTATTCCTAGTAATATATATATATATATATATATATATATATATATATATATATATATATATATATATATATATATATATATATCACAGCTTGATATTACAACAGTATATCCACTGATCTTGCTAAGTTCCTTACATTATCTGTTTAAGGCCAAATTTTATTTTCGCGTTTGAATAAGTTTCAGTTTTCCTCTTTTCCTCTTCAGTCAATGCGTGATTGTATGGGCCTGTAACGCTATCAAGTTATCAGTTCCCAATACATTTACTACAGGTTTATGTATTTTCTCTTTCAGAATAATTATATAGTCTGTCATGACCACGTGATCAAGTATGGGTAGATATCATTATGAAATACATTCATGACAGTTTGAGTATACAAGAATTGACATTTCAAAAATTTCCCACCAGGAGGTTTCATAAAAAAAAAAAAATTCATCGTGATATGCCTTGTACGGGCACGAACCGTATAAAAAACAGCGTAATTAAAACAAGCGTAAAAAGTAATAGACTATGCAAATGTATAGCCTAGTTTGAAAAAAAAATGCCTTCATAGGGAAATGGAGCGATGACTAACAAAGATAAGGTTTCTTAGGCTAAAATTCTAGTGTATTTTTTTTTCTTTTAGAACATTTTTAAACTAAATCGAAAGAGAGTAACAAATAGATAAGAATTTTTTAATGATGTCAAGGTTGCAGAATTAGCTTTTTCATTTTTATTCTGTCCGTGCAGAAAAGCTGGGTAAGTGTACGGATTGCCCACCGGACAAGACCCTGGTCAAAAAAAAAAAAAAATTCTTTTAAAGTCTTGTGTATCTTTTAGGTTCTAATGGCTATTATTCTTTTTCAGATCCTATCATCAATATTTTCTTAAGCCGACCCCGCACGTGTCTGCCAGAGGGTGTCCTCCAGTTCGCTCGTATGGCCTTATAAAACCAGAGGGGTCAAAGTAAATGAACCAACAACCCTGTGTTTGAAAACATTGTAGTTTAGTCGATTTTAGTCTATTTCAATAATGATGCATAGCCTGGGATAGTTTTAAAGAATATGTGCAAATGTGTAGTAAGTTATAATAATAATAATGATAATAATAAAAATAATAATAATAATAATAATAATAATAACATGGGATTACGATTATTCTCCCTTTGTAAATAGATAGACCAGAGCTCTGGAAGATATACGTTCATAAGAATCAGTAAAACGAAACAAAAGTAAAGGAAAAAAAATATTAATAGCATTTGGAGAGAATTAACTATCGTTATTTAAGTGATCTTTGAAATAAGTATAGTTTAAAACTTTGACTTATTAGTGGCATTTCAGTTGTAATACCGATACTATGTTAAGGTATACCATCGATGAAAAAAAAAAATACAAAATTAACTTCAAGTGTTTTGCAATAAAAAGAATTTTGCCAATATCCAACCTATAAAAAATCAACTTCTTCATTCTATGAAAATACTTCCTAAAATGTAGACCTTTTTGAACTTCATTCTATTGAAAACTCTCACTTCATTCTATTGAAAACTCTCACTTCATTCTATTGAAAACTCTCAGAAATATCTAAACGTAGAATGCCACAGCACAAGTATAGATTGAATTAATCCAGTATAGTTTTATTTAGTGCTTCCTTGAAGCTTCTCCCGTAAAATGTTTGTATTCGGTTCGGCATATATAGAGCCTATAAAACGGGAAGGGAATGACAACTATTTATAAGAAATGGAGGGAAATATGAGTAACAGCAAAACATTAATTGACTTTTATTGGGAGTTCTCTGTTCTAAACACAAATGCCTTTTAAAATTAAAATTTCTTAGTGACAACGCAATGCACAGCATAGTTTGAATAGGAATGGCATCTGTATTTTTTTCTTTTTCTTTTTTTTTTTTTGGTTGTCGAATGATATACATTAATTTATGCTGAGATTTGAAAGCAAGCCATAGATTTCATCCATCAATTCTTTCGCCACTTTTCCAAAATATATAAACAAATATATTACACACAGACATGCATGCACACAAACACACAAATATATATATATATATATATATATATATATATATATATATATATATATATATATATATATATATATATATATATATATATATATATACATATATATATATATATATATATATATATATATATATATATATATATATATATATATGCATATATATATACACCAGCCGCCCGTTGAGATACTACCGCTAGAGAGTTATGGGGTCCATTGACTGGCCAGACAGTATTACTTTGGATCCTTCTCTCTGGTTACGGTTCATTTTCCATGTTGCCTACACACACCAAATAGTCTGGCATATTCTTTACATATTCTCTGCTGTCCTCATACACCTGACAACACTTAAGATTATTACCAAACAATTCTTCACCCAAGGGGTTACTGCTCTGTAATTTTTCAGTGGCAACTTTCCTCTTGGTATGGGTAGAAGGGACTCTTTAGCTATGGTAAGCAGCTCTTCTAGGAGAAGGACACTCCAAAATCAAACCATTGTTCTCTAGTCTTGGGTAGTGCCATAACCTCTGTACCATGGTCTTCCACTGCCTTGGGTTAGAGTTCTCTTGCTTGAGGGTACACTCGGGCACACTATTCTATCTTATTTCTCTTCCTCTTGTTTTGTTAAAGCGTTTATAGTTTATATAGGAGATATTTATTTTAATGTTGTTACTCTTCTTAGAAATTTTATTTTCCTTTTTTTCCTTTCCTCACTGAGCTATTTTCCTTGTTGGAGCCCCTGGGCTTATAGCATTGTGCTTTTCCAGCCAGGGTTGTAGCTTAGCAGTTAATAATAATAATAATATATATATATATATATATATATATATATATATATATATATATATATATATATATATATATATATATATTCGTGTTTGTACACACACACCCACACACACACACACACACACACACATATATATATATATATATATATATATATATATATATGTATATATATATGTGTGTGTGTGTGTATATATATATGTGTGTATAAAATAAAAAAAAATTCAGTGTATTAATAGTGGAAAACCTCCAGATTTTGGATGCAATATATGCACAAAGTGCATCATGACCGAAATATCTCTCGATTCTGTTTCCCTTTCACTTGAAATTTCGAATAGGAATATATCATTTGTCGCTTCCCACTCCATCTGTTATGATGCAAATTGATGCAGGAAATATCCTATTCCATCCTGGGAAACAGCCTTCCACTATCTCAAAGTCTAATCATTGGAGAAGTCGTGGGTTACTTTCTTGAAATTCCATTTGAAAATTAACAATATTTCCATGGAAGAGTTCTTGATAGATAAGCATTTTGAAAATCTGACTTAATACTTATTAGTATTGATGTTCATTCATTGCTAAGTTTATTATCATTCTTTATTTTAACAGGCTTTTGGTCTACACCAGAACCATGTGAATTTACAAAACCTCTCTATAATGACTTTTTTTTTTTTTCATTTTTCCAAAGGCCCAGATACCTTATCAGTGAATGCCTTTATTAACAGTAAAAAATAAGAGACAGCCATTGCCAATAATAGATGTAATTTAAATTCCAGTTACAGCTATACATAATTTTCACTCAGAGAAGAGTGAAACAGAATCACAAATGAGCTACATCAATAGAATGGAAAATCTACATAATATCCAGAATTCCTCACGCGTTCAACATTCGTTTCATTTATGAAATGATTGAAGTTAATGATCTCGAAAATTTTTATAAAAAGGCTGTCAACTCATTGTCTAAAACTAAGACTAATAGACTAAATATAAAGAATATTATGTATCATTGGGATCTTTATATCTTTGTAATGGAGAAACATAATTTAAAGACTAAAAATGAGCCTATATGAAATTGGGTTAAATTCTGTTTAATTAGAGTTTCTTTTGTACTTTAGTAACGTTTAATGCGATGTTTGTGCTATTACCTTCCTTTTTCAATCTCTAACTTATACGTTATATGCTTCACTTATGTATATGAAGACAATCTTATGCAAAACATTACCGAATATGCTTTTATATTTGATGGAAGAAGTTTTTGTATGCAACTATATTATCCTGATGTATAATTATTGTCATCGTTGGCAAGAAGGGATATAATAATTACTTAATAAGTCTTACCTTATTGCCTTATTTTTTGTTTGGGTTCCCCCAGGTCCCTCAGTGTGAGGCACCTCGTATATCCACCAGAGTTGCTAATACATCTTCCGGTGTATTTTGCATCTTCCAGTCTTGGATGGTCTGGGATGCATCTTAGGTATTTATCGAGCTGATTTTTAAACGCATCTACGCTCACTCCTGATATGTTTCTTAGATGAGCTGGCAGCACATTAAATAGTCGCTGCATTATCGATGCTGGTGCGTAGTGGATTAATGTCCTGTGCGCCTTTCTCAGTTTACCTGGAATGCTTTTTGGCACTATTAATCTACCTCTGCTTGCTCTTTCTGATACTTTAAGCTCCATGATGTTTTCAGCAATTCCTTCTATTTGCTTCCATGCTTGTATTATCATGTAGCGTTCTCTTCTCCTTTCTAGACTGTATAGTTTTAAAAATTGCAGTCTTTCCCAGTAATCAAGGTCCTTAACTTCTTCTATTCTAGCAGTATAGGACCTTTGTACACTCTCTATTTGCGCAATATCCTTTTGGTAGTGTGGGTACCATATCACATTGCAGTACTCGAGTGTACTACGCACATAAGTTTTGTAAAGCATAATCATGTGTTCAGCTTTTCTTGTTTTAAAGTGTCTGAATAACATTCACATTTTTGCTTTACATTTAGCCAACAGTGTTGCTATTTGGTCGTTACATAACATATTCCTATTTAAAATTACACCAAGGTCTTTAATTGCTTCCTTGTTTGTGATTGTCTCATTATTAGGTCCCTTGTATGCATACACCATTCCTTCTCTGTTTCCATAATTTATTGATTCGAATTTATCGGAGTTAAATACCATCCTATTTATCTCCGCCCATTCATATATTTTGTTTAGATCTCTTTGTAGTGAGTTCCTATCTTCATCACAAGTAATTTCTCTACTTATTCTTGTGTCATCGGCGAAACTTCTCACTACGGAGTTTTCAACATCACAGTCTATGTCTGAGATCATAATAACAAATAGCAGTGCAGCTAATACCGTACCTTGGGGCACACCAGATATTACCTGGGCTTCATCTGATTTCTCGTCATTTGCAACCACTATCTGTTTTCTGTTTTGCAGGAATTCTTTTACCCATTTTCCTATCTTTCCCACAATATTATGCTTTCTCATTTTTTTCTCCAATATGTTATGGTCTACCTTGTCAAAGGCTTTTGCAAAATCTAGATAGATCACATCTGTGTCTTTTTCATTTATCATATTATTGTATATGTTTTCATAGTGAGCTATCAGTTGGGTCTGTGTACTTTTTCCAGGTACGAAACCGTGTTGACCCATATTAAACAAATTATTTTTGACCAAATGGTTCATTATTTTCTTTTTAATTACCCTCTCATACACTTTCATAATATGTGATGTTAGACTAACAGGTCTATAATTGCTTGCCTCTAGTCTTGATCCACTTTTGAAGATAGGGGTTATATAAGCTAATTTATGTTTAACATATATCTCGCTCATATCTATACTCTGTCTTAGCAGTATTGCAAGTGGCTTCGCGATAGTGTTTGCAGTTTTTTTTAACAAAATCGCTGGAACTCCATCTGGTCCGGCTGCCGATCCATTTTTAATTTCGTTTATAGCCGTAACAATATCTGCTTCATTAATATCTATATCCGTTAGATATTCAACATTTTCTTCTCTCATTTCTGTTACATTATTCTCATTCGCAATTCTTGGCGTGAACTCACTCTTATATTTTTCTGCTAATATGTTGCATATTTCCTTTTTTTCATTCGTTAGCCGTCCTTCAATTCTTAGAGGGCCTATTTCTATTCTCCTTTTATTCATCTTTTTTGCATAGGAGTAAAGTACTTTGGGGTTTCTTTTTATATTTTGAAGTGTCCTTTCTTCTAAGTCCCTTTTTTCATTTTCTTTCGACTGTATAATCTTTTGTTCTGCATTTTCTATCTTACATTTTATTTCCCTCATTTTCCACACATTTTTTTCTTTTGCAAGATTTTTCTTCCACTTTTTAATTTTCTGAAATAAGATCCTTCTGTCTCTTGGTATGTACGTCTTTTGTTTATTGTTTTTTTTCGGTACATATTTTTCAACAATTTTCTCCAGCATTTTGTACAGTATATCCGTATTTACCTGTATATTATCACTTATAAATACATTTTTCCATTCTTTATTCAGTTCTTCATTTATTTCTGACCATTTTATATTCTTACTGTAAAAATTATATTTTCCATATCCTTCCCAAAGTTTTGTGCTTTTATTAATTCTGTGATCACTTGCTTTGGAATGAACTATCAATTCTATCACATTGTGGTCTGAAATTCCCGTGTTATACACTATTATTTCTTTAACATAATTCACCTCATTCACAAATACTAGATCTAGGACATTTTCCTTTCTTGTTGGAATGTGGTTTATTTGTTGCATATTATGTTCTAATAGCATATCTTGAAGCTTTTCAAATTGCCTCTTATCTTCTGCGCTACTATTACTATCTTTTTTATATGTATACATACAACCACTTTCTTCTATCCGTTCTTTCCAATCCACGAAAGGAAAGTTAAAATCTCCGGATAGGAGTATATTCCAGTCTTTATGGTTTCTACATATATCATCTATTTTTTCTATTATTATGTCAAACTCCTTAGTGTTTGGGGGTCTGTAAACTACAATATTCATTAGTTTTTCAAATTCAAATTCTACCGCAATCAATTCACATTCTGTGTTGCTGTATTTTTCACATACTTTTCCTTGATTTATGTCTCTTCCATATATTGCGGTTCCCCCTTGATTCCTATTTTTTCTGTCTGATCTATAAGTTTGGAAACCCTTTATCTGGTCATCACTGCCAGTCTCTTGGGAATACCATGTTTCACTTATATTTAATATATCTATTTTTTCAATTTGGGTTAGTTCTTCTAAGAACTCTATTTTCCTTTTAGAGTTACTCGTGACTAAACCCTGTGCATTCATTACTATTATGGTTTGTGTTTCATCCCCATTATTTAATATTGGTAATAATATGGATTCTCCCATGCTTCCTTCCTGTTCTGATATGATGTTCTTTTCTTCATTTCCCGGAATTCTGCCATTAAAAAATCCAACTTTTATATTATATTTGCTCTTTCGCCTTCATATTTATTTGTGTGTGTATACCTGCAACTGTCCCCATATCTGCACCAACCCCTGGCATTATAGATGCATTCTTTGTAGTTGGGCTCTAAATGTGCAGGTTTGGGTTGAAAGGCCTCATATCTTGGGGCTCTTGGTTCAAAGCGCGGTATATACACGGCCTGCTTTTTTGTTTCTTTTTTTGTTTCTTTTTTGCTTTCATTTTTCTTTTCAGTTTGCTGAGTTTTCTTACATTCATTCATGGTTGCAGGATGCATATATCGACATTTTTTGTTGTAAATGCATCCTTTTCCTTCTTTTAGGTTTTTGCATATTTTTGGATGGAGATCTCTGCATTCGTCTCCATATCCGTCTAAATACGCACATTTACCATATATTTCACAATTATGGCATATCTTTGGATGCTTGTAGTAGCATCTTTCGCCAAATCTGCAATTCCCTCTTTTCAGCATATTGCAGACTATATCCTTCTTTTCTATTTTTTCTTGTTCTTGCTCTTCCCTAAAATTATGTAGGTCCGGGTAGAGTCTCTTGGGTCTATTATTTGTTTCCATCTGGTAATTTATTTCTTCATAAGTATGTTGTTGGATGGCATCATAGGTTATATCAATGATTTCTTCTGCATCCTTACACATATCCTGTTCATTGTTCTCTTCTTCTTCTTTTTCTTCTTCTTCTTCTTCTGTTTCTTCTTCTTCCTCTTCTTTATCTTCAACTATTTGCAGATTTAGTCTCGACTTAATTATATTTTCTATCCAGACTAAGCATGTTGAGCAGAATACCTTTGTGTCTTTATTTTTTATTTTTTGCTGTATTTCAGCACACGTGGGATGTGTTGGGACATGACAGGCATCACATTTTCTAATCAATTGTTGAGGATTATTAATGGAATACCATATCTTACATGTATTACACCCTTTTGGCATTCTTTTTCCCATTGCATCAATCAGCATATTCACCATATTGGACTTCTTATTGTTCTTTGATGGAATGTGTTGATTGATGTAGACTTTCTTTATAAGTCTCTTTAACACTTGGATTTTCTTTGGAATTTCTTCTATTATTTTGCTGATGTTTTCCGCAGATTTGCTCCAGTTTATTGGATCATATTGTTTCAATATGTCTGCGAATATTTTTCCGTCACATTGGTTGACGTTACTAGTGACCTCTGTTATCAGACGGTCGAGCTCCTGTTTCGCCAACTCATGGAATTTATTTTTGCTGAGTCCAGCGATGTCTCTCCAAGCCTTGCCCGTGTTGTACATAGCCATCTTGATTAGATTTTTAGTAATTCACAAGATAAATATTCTATGCCGACGTTTTATCCCACTTCTCCGACCTCAAACTAATCACTGACTATTCACGAAAACTTGTAGCTATATTGCACTCGATAGCCTTTTGTTATCCGCGTTAAATCATGATATTTATAAGGTTGCAAAAGTGTAATCACTCACTGGCACACAGATACAAAGAGAGAGAGAGAGAGAGAGAGAGAGAGAGAGAGAGAGAGAGAGAGAGATAATATTCATCGATTGTTTTAGACTATGCATTAATTTTTGAGAAAGATGATAATGTAATCTATTTTTAGTAACAAAATAAATCAAAGGCATAAGTTTTATGTTCATTCTAATAAAATAGATAGAATTCTGTACATGTATTTTCATATTCTTAAAACAGTCTTATATTAACTCCTATTAAGAGGATCTACATGAAAAAGGCAATAATAAAGAAATTATGATATCAAAGAATGCTACATTAGGAAACGAATGCAATAAAAAACGATGTTGAAATTATGAGAAATTTCTTATCTAAAAATGTGTTTGATGTTTTCAGATTAAATCTTCGATAAGTTTAAAATTTGAGCGACTTGTTTCGAATAGCGCATAGGCTTCATATCAAAAGATTCAAGGATTCACAATAGCCGGTAAATATAGCATAGCATTCCTTTCAGAACAGGTAAATATTGGGTCATTTGAGTTTTCTCACTAAATGTATTAAACGTTTTACGAATAGCTTGGCTATCAAATGACATTTGCACCGAACAGAATGCAATTTTTAATTTGACTAAATTCATCCTTACCGGAATACAATAAATGGTTGGCGGATGAGTATTGGAAAGCCTGTTAAAGTTTTATGTTTTTTTTTTAGTACTAAAAGCCGTTTAAAACTCATCACACTTTTTCACATTACATACTTTCTCCTCCCTTGTTTTTTTTTCTTTTTTTTTTTTGCTTAAGAGTTAGAAAATACACAAAATTCTTCAAAGGAACTAGACATATGATCCATTATTTTTGGTATAGAAAATATACACTAGTGACGTTTTTCGTCCAACATACTTGAATATTGTACTGCAAGATAAAAAAAAATATGGTCAAGATGCCTAAAATAGCAGGCCAGAGAGAGAGAGAGAGAGAGAGAGAGAGAGAGAGAGAGAGAGAGAGATTGAGAGAGAGAGAGAGAGAGAGAAGAGAGAGAGAGAGAGAGAGAGAGAGAGAGAAAGAGAGAGAGAAATGAGTGTGGAGGACATCATAAACTGATGAAATAGAAATTGTTAGTAGAATCATAAAGAGAGAGAGAGAGAGAGAGAGAGAGAGAGAGAGAGAGAGAGAGTGGAGGACATCATAAACTGATGAAATAAAAATTGTTATTAGAATCGAAAATATGTAGAGAGAGAGAGAGAGAGAGAGAGAGAGAGAGAGAGAGAGAGTGAATTAGTGTGGAGGATATCATAAACTGATGAAATAAAAATTGTCCGTAAAATCAGAAAAATGTAAGCGAGAGAGAGAGAGAGAGAGAGAGAGAGAGAGAGAGAGAGAGAGAAATGAGTGTGAAGGACATCATAAACTGATAAAATAAAAAAGGTTAGTAGAATCAGAAATGTGTAAGAGAGAGAGAGAGAGAGATTGTTTTGTTTTAATCAATTTATTGCGCCCATTAGCGTCAGACATTTGAGTACATGGTAGTACAGTAATATTGTTTACATCTACATTGTAATTCAGTTTTACCTAAAGAATAAAAAAAAAGTATATACAGACATTTAAGTACATATTTAAACAGTATACTGTAGTTTACATCTATAGCATATAATGAAGGCTATACAAAGGAATACAAAATAAAGTATAGACAGATATTTAGTACATATCAAAAATAATATTGCTCATTTCTATATATTTATGGTTATGCAAATGAATTCATATGGAATACAAATTAAATTTAGTTTGATTTCATAGGTAGGTTGTACCTATCTTTGATTAACATTACAAAACAGCTGATTATTCAGTATCCACCAAAGTGAGGATGGCGCATGAGGATCTCATCGAGCAAATCATTATCTGTCAATAATCTTTTACATGTATCAACTACTGTGAGTCTTTGGGGTAATATGTCACTAACAAGAGGACATTCCAGGCAATAGTGTTCCAGGGTGTTGGCGTTGGGTGCGTCACATAACCTACAGGAGGAGAAGTGAGGAACTCCATCTTGCTCAGCCACCTGCCAAACTGGTCGCCAACCCAGCCGAAGACGCGCACAAATCACGTTATTTTGACGAACCATGAGTCCACTGCGGCGATATTTATGTTGGTGAGGAAAGAAGTGATCATAATGCTGTATTGATATACTGGTGGCTCTCTCAGCATTACTACGATGACGAGTAGCTGAGCGAGCAGCTTGGCGCACCATTTTTCTGCAGCACAGGAGAGATGGACTGGGAGCATCAACATCGGGAGGATCCAGTTGACAGGCAGCCTTTGCGAGATGGTCAACGGTGTTGTTAGCCAGAAGACCCACGTGAGAGGGAATCCATAGGAAGTGCACTACCAGTGAACTCATGTTGGCCATGTCTAGTTGCCTATGTATTTGTGTAACCAGGGGCTGGTATGCTGGCTTATGTGAAGAAAGGGCTTGGAGTGCTGGTTGCGAGTCGCAGATGATCAAGCCGTTGTTTCTGGTCCGTGTGATTAAAATAACTGCATCTAGAAGTCCATGTAGTTCACAATACGTGGAGCTTGATGACTTTGGGAGGCGACGGCCTGTCCAGCCCTCTGGCGGGGGTTCCAAAGTGGTGGAGAAAACAGCAATCCAGCACTGCCATCCTGCTGTAGGGAGCCGTCTGTGTAGAGGTGATGGGCTACACTGAGGGACGAGGATAGTCTGTCGATGGTCTCCAATGCACGTTGTTGTTGAAGTTGAGGCAAGTCAGTCTTAGAGACTGGAGTGTAATAGATTGCTGGCACAGGAGTCTGCCAGGGTGCAAGGCCATGATCCACATTCTCTGCCACGATGTTGATGTCAAGCCCCCGAATGCTTGAACAGACAGTGCTAACTAGTGTACGTCCCCCCTGGCGTAGTTGTGGACGAGGTGCATCTAGATCGAGAGAAGTTCTGATGATGTTTGAATAGTGAGGAGACAGGTGAGGGTAATACAGGCATTTGATACTGAAGTAGGTGACATTGGAGTATATTCTCTCAACGAGTGGAGGGAGACGGAGTTCGTGTTGCATGTTTACAATTCTAGTGGATGCTGGACAACCTAGAATGAGTCTCATTGCTTGGTTCTGGAATTTTTCAAGCAGCTGTAGAGTTGATCTGGAGAGTTGACATAGTGCAGGGGAAAGATAATCTATCACTGAGCGGATGAAAGCAATATATATGGTTCTGGCAACTGGGATAGATACTCCTGCAGAATAATTAGTAAGCCACTTGAGAGGAGTCAGGCGTCGCTGTAACCGGGCCAGCAGATCTTGAACAATGGGATGTACTCTCTATCTCGCTGGAATGGATGGTGTAATTCGCACTGGCGCTCCCAAGTACATATATTGTGTGCATAAAGGTACAACATTGTTCCCCACAGTAAATTCTGGTAGATTCCTTGCTGGCCTTGGGGAGAAGATTCTACTTATTCCTGGGGAGATGATAAGACCACAGGAGGATGCTGATTCGTAGATGGAAGAAAGGAAGCGTTACAAGTGATCCGGAGAGGTTGAATGAATGCAAATATCGTCTGCGTAGCAAGTGATGGTTGTGTTATCATTATCAGGAAGTAAGGAAAGAAGGCGATGTAGGAGGATATTAAATAAAAATGGACTAAGTACTCCCCCTTGTGGAGTACCAAGTTCAAGTTCCTTTGCAGTGCTCAATGCTCCCTTAAACAGCACACGAGAGACTCTATTTCGAAGATATCCACGTATCCACCTCAAAAGGTTTCCCTTGATTCCAAAATCAATAAGCTGGTCTAAAATAATGTCTCTACTTGCAACGTCAAATGCACTTTTCAAATCAATGAAGGCTACAACACTGGTTGGGGAGAGACGAGTGTAGAGCTCCATGAGACAATGATGTGTTCCTCGTTGGGGTAGGAAGCCGTATATTCTAGACGAAAGCTTATCTTGCAGCCGTAACATAAGGCGTGAGAGGAGAATACGTTCAAATACTTTGCAGAAACAGGAGGTGAGGGAGATAGGACGAAATTTGTCAGTGCTAGGCTTGGGAACGGGTACAATTGTACTATGAGTCCATGCTAGGGGCACATATCCCAAGCAGAGGCAGAGCTTGTAGAACCGGAGGAGAGGGTTGCCAGGTATTTTTATGAGTGTGCAAAGGAGCTGACTTCTTACTACTTATTAAGGCACGTCGTAGCTCTTCCTTAATTATGGGTACATCATCCTCTTCATCACTGCTCAGTAAGGCGGAACTGAGACGTAAGGCACGATGGTTTTTTTGTGAAGAGAGAGAGTCTTGTATATGAGCTGGAAGGTTGATGGTTCGTGACTGTGCTGACCACTCATCAATAAGGTCCTGTGCATACTGAGCAGGGCTGTGGTGGAGGACACTTGGGGGTTTCTTCTTCACAATCCTGTTGATGAGGTGCCACATGGAACCAATGCTTGTTTGATGGTTGATGCTGTCTGTTAATTTGTGCCAGGAATCTGTTTGTACACATTGCTGTAGAGCAACTAGATCATCTCTCGATAGTTGATACTGGTGCAGAGTCTCAGGACTTGGTTGTCTCATAAAGGCAAGGCCATCATCCATCGCCTTCTTTTCTGCCTGAAAAATTCGATTATCCAGTGTCATAGCGCTAACACGATGCCTGATATGAGGCTTTCTGATATATTGTGTGTGGAAAGCATGTGTGGTACTAACAAGTAAGGAGTAAAGTTTCTCCGGACAGTGGAGGTCAAATGTAGGTCGAAGATTAGTCATATATGAAATGTACGTAGGCTGGTACTTAGGCGGAATTGTGATGCAAGTGCGATTGTGTGTTGGAGTAGGTGTAGCGGGAAGGGAATATTGGATGCTAAGACCAATGTGATCAGAGAAGAGCGTAGGAACCGTTACACAATTGACTCGGGAAGGTACGAGTCCACAGGTCAAGATGTGATCCAAAGTACCACCTTGTGCATGCGTAGATCCACCAGTGTCCCAACGTGTCAGTTGATTTCTACGAATGTATCCTAGAAGTAGGTTCCCGTTGCGGTTCACAGTGCCAGCAAGATCTCCCAAGTCTGGATGACGAGCATTAAAATCTCCCATGTTAACCATACCACGAAGGGTTGGGGCTGGAAGCTTGGCTGTATTTATCCTACCTGGTGCTGCATATACATTGCACAGTCGTATGGTCCTCCGCAAACAGTAATCTCAAATAATTGGAATGTTGTATCTTCATCCTCAGAGTTTGGGAGAAGTCTATGCTGAATTGAAGTGCGTATATAGGTGATGAGACCATGTCTTACTAAATGGACGTAGGACACATAGCCAGTGAGCGAGGGAGCTTTTTCCCTTGGCTGAGCATTACCAACAAAAGCTTCCTGAATTAGAATAACATCTGGGTGGTGACTATGTACAATTCCCTTAAGTGCAGAAAGTTTTGCCCAGTTTGTAATACCACAGGCATTCCACGAGATGATATTAAGCTTCACTTGGTTATCGAACATGTCCCTTGGAAGAACGGTGACTAGATGAAGAGGCGGTGGTGACACGGGTATGCATTGGTGGTGTATCACGTGGCAAAGATCCTGTATGGGGATTAGTAACACTCTCAAGATGTGTAGCAAGTGAGTCAAGTTTCTCAGTTAGTGTAGTAACTGATGTGATAACAACCTGCTGAGCTTCAACAAGGGATTGTAGTGTGTTATCATTAGTAGCAAATTTAGAAGTTAGATTGTCAAAGGAGGTTACGAGACTGTCAATGCGATTGTCCATGCTCTCTAAACGAGATTCAATGGCTTCAAAACGTGATGTAAGGGAGTCACATCGAGACTTGAGGACATCTACAGCATTACGAAGTGTAGTCACTTGTGAGGAGGCAGTAACAGTGGGTTTGATTGATGGCACTGGAAGCTGTTGTGCAATAAGCTGGTTCGAGACAGAGCCTGAAAGCCTGGTACAGCCATGCCACACATTGACTCCAGGCTCATTACATCTCGGGTATTTCCAATGCGAGGAGTCCGGTGTAGATAGAGGTAATGGGGTTGATGTTGATGCTGAAGAACTGTCAACCACCGTGGGTGGTACAGGGGGCCGATGAGGGCAGGTCCGACTGTCATGCTCAGCAGCACAAAATGCACACTTTTCAGGGGCAGCACAGTATCGTGAGATGTGACCGATACCCCAGCATTTGAAACACCATGGCTTTTCGTCTGGCATTCTGCGTAGTTCACATGATGGTAGACAAGGGAGGAAGGAGAAGTTAACAAAAGGCGGGGGTGGATCTGGGTGGCTCCAAGTAATGACAATACGATTGATGGACTTCCCATCCTGTAGGAAACGACGTACAGTGTGCACCCCTGTCAGTTCCTTAGCTAATGAAGGGTCTACATCCACAGGATATCGAGTGATGAGATATGTAGGGAACTTACGGGGTCTGTCTACAGCATCCTGAACATCTAATACAAGTGACAGAACCTCACCACCCTTGACCCTATTTATGATATCCAGGCGATGCCTCAAAATGTATATAAATCGAGAAGTGACCGCAGACATTTTAACTTCAGCCAATTCCCGATCGAGGCTGAAAATCTTGGTAACCTCTGATAGCCAGCGAAGCTTCACATTAACCCCGGATTTTCTCTAAATAGGAGCTTTATGTATTCAGAACGTGGAGCAAAGGCAGGGAGAACAGTTTTTGTAGCCATGGTAGGTATAATCTGAATAGTAGGTCTAGGCAGGGAACTATTTAGAACTTTATTTTGAGAGGAAGAAGCATCACACTTTGTAGTTTTAGCAGCAGGGGATGATGGCTCATTACTGCTATCTGAATCATGCTCCATACATCGTTTGTTGGAGGTAGTGGTATGGTCCATGAGACTAGGAGCTGCACCAGCAGGGATCAACTTATGAGATTTAGTAGAGACAAGTCGTGGCCAATGTTCCTGTGTAAGCAGATGCTCTTCAACATTATCATCACTTAGAGCAAGGTCCTCCTCAACATCAGCGAGAGTACCAGGTCCAGAGAATTCCATAGTCATTATCTACTGGTTTTTAACAATGCCCGTATCTGATTTCGTTCGTCTGGCACAGTAACGTTGCCATGACGGGGCTAACCACGTCACACACACTGCACTGTGCATGCGCGGATTAGGAAAAACTTGAACGTAGTGGTGTGGCAGAGTGAACGAGATTTTTAATCCTAAATAAAGTCTAAGTTCAAAAACTCGTAAACACTCTAATGTCACAGCACTGATCACTAAGCACTACCACAGCTTTCAGTCAATTCTAGGTGATGTAGATCTTCGTATCTCCTAAATAATCGAGAAAGTTTTCAGAGCACAAAAATGCGCTTGTTAACGAGAGAGAGAGAGAGAGAGAGAGAGAGAGAGAGAGAGAGAGAGAGAGAGAGAGAGAGAGAGAGAGAGAATGTATGTGAAGAAGGAAATCATAAACAGATAAAATAAAAAATGCTGGTAGAATCAGACTTATACAAAGAGAGAGAGAGAGAGAGAGAGAGAGAGAGAGAGAGAGAGAGAGAGAGAGAGAGAGAGATAGAAATTTCCTGTCTCCACGAAGTTTATTAGTCGTTTGTGTGTTTGAGGGCCTCTAAAGGGTACCTTTTTCTGTGAGATTCGAAGGACTACATGTAAAAGGGTCCAGGAACCGACTCTACGATGTTCTCGAAGTATCTGTAAAGAGGGAAAAAATCTGTTCTCTTGAGGTAATAACACTTCAAATGCAGATCCTGGCAATTAAGGAAATGCTTTAAAATAAAATAAAATGGTTAAGACTATCCTTTGACAATTCTCTCTCTCTCTCTCTCTCTCTCTCTCTCTCTCTCTCTCTCTCTCTCTCTCTCTCTCTCTCTCTCTCTCTCTCTCTCTCTATATATATATATATATATATATATATATATATATATATATATATATATATATATATATATATGTACACACACACACACACACACACACACACATATATATATATATATATATATATATATATATATATATATATATAAAATAAAGAAATCCAATATTATGAAGAAGACTATGATATTGGGTTGAATTCTGCTTGATAGAATTTTCTATGTACTTCAGTAATGTTTAATGTGATTTCTGTGCTGTTACCTTACATTTTTAATCTTTAATTTATATATATGTTTCACTTATGCATATGAAGACCATCGTATGCAAAACATTACCGATTATAATATTTTTACAATATATATATATATATATATATATATATATATATATATATATATATATATATACAGTATATATATATATATATATATATATATATATATATATGTGTGTGTGTGTGTGTGTATTGAAAAATAATACCGGTAATTAAAAAGAAAAGACGAAAAAAATCTTCAAAAGTTTGTAGTATCTAAAAGAAGTCATAAATATGGATTGCGTAAGAAGAGTAAATTCGGGGAAATGTTTAAGGGAAAATAATTTCATTTGAGGATAAAAAGAAGCAGTATATACAGTATGCAATTCATGAATAACGATTCGTTGTATTTTGTGTAAGCTATAAAAATCACAAATATTCAAAAGGTTTTTCTTAAACATTGATTTAATTAATCATTCGCTTTACCTCCTTCAAAAATTATCATTTCTTCTCCATCGGCTTATTCCCATTAATATATGAGGTTGCCTTTTCGAATAAGGCTTTCCATCTCTTCCTATATTGCGCCTCTACTTCATTA
Organism: Palaemon carinicauda; assembly: GCF_036898095.1. Lineage (NCBI taxonomy): Eukaryota > Metazoa > Arthropoda > Malacostraca > Decapoda > Palaemonidae > Palaemon > Palaemon carinicauda. The sequence goes on along the minus strand of NC_090739.1, from coordinate 118,305,934 downwards.
ATTCCCTTCTCTCTCAAGTCCTCCCACACACAGTCCCTCTACCACCTTCTTGATCTTCCCCTTCTCCCTCCACTTTGAACTTCGATTACCAAAATAGGCCTCCCTACATGATCCTCCTCTCCTCACTCGATGTCCTTACCATGTCAATCTTCCTTCTTGAACTTTCCATGATATTTCCAAAATCTTTCTTGATCCTCTTATAGTTTTATTCCTAATTCTCTCTTTTTTTGCCACTCAAGACATCCCCCCAAGTATTCTCTTTTCTGCTACATCCATCTTTATTTGAATAGTTCTCCTTAGGTTGCTGTTTCTGTACCCGTAAACTATTTCTCAGAAACAATAGTGCCCAAAGAGATGAAGCAAGGCATCATATTTGTATATTTCGTATATTACTAATAGTTACCGTTTAACTTACTTTCTGCTGTAATAGCCAATCAAGGAGGTTATATTTTGGAGTATCTTTATCTATTTTCATTATTGTTTTCTTTTATTATTTCACCGTTCCATAATACTTGTAATTAGGCCCTTTCTTTAAAAATTAAGATTGACATTGTATAAATGAATACCACCAGTCTTAACTAACTGTTCTTTGTCTTATGTACTTTAAAGTTCATTAATTTTGAAAGTCACATAACGACCTTTATTTGATAGGACTATATATATATATATATATATATATATATATATATATATATATATATATATATATATATATATATATATATATATATATATATATATATATATATCCTTTCACTTAAGCCTGTTTATGGATTTTCTGTGCCACTCCACTCCCGCAAACTTTTTAGTTTGTTAATCCATCGTCTTCTTTTCTTTCCCCTGCTTCTTTTACTATCTCTACGGTTTTGCTCTGTTATTCTTAATGTCCATCTATTATCTGCCATTCTCCTTTTATGTCCTGCTAATGTCTATTTCTTTTCCTCTACTTTGGTTTGCTCTCGTTTGTGTGTATGTGTTTATATATATATATATATATATATATATATATATATATATATATATATATATATATATATATATACATATATATATATATATATATATATATATATATATAAATATATATATATATATGCATATATATATACATATATATATATATATATATATATATATATATATATATATATATATGTATATATATATATATATATATATATATATATATATATATATATATATATATATATATATATATAATAAACATGACATATTTTTCATAACATATCATTGTTATTATTTTCCTGTCTGGCACATATTTTCCCTTCACTGTAAAACAATATCTGTTATAAAAAATAAACCCATAAATACAATAAAACGATCAAAGGGTAGATATAACTAAAATCACGAGGGCGAACAGAATGCTCAATTTCACGTGATTATAAATTCATAGAAACCGTCTTCATAAACTCCTGAGAGTTAAAGTCAATCCTCCCAAATTTCTCGCCTGACTCTCCATGAGCCTCATAACCTTGCCAGAAGCTGCCAAAGTTCATGAGGAGTCCTGCTTTATGCCTTAATTCACGCAATTTATGGTAGCCAACGAACCGCAAATAAGATTGACGGAAAAATGCTATCATGAATAAAATTGATATCCGATGCTGGTGAGGAACAAACCGATTAAGGTAAAAATTTGATAGATTATATTAGGATTTAATTGCATTATGTTTGTTGTTATTATTGTTTGAAACTTTGTTGTTCATGTTTCTATTATATTTGATTTTTTTTTCACT
>NC_090739.1:118289180-118291680 GCF_036898095.1 Palaemon carinicauda | reverse complement strand
CTACTCGATGGTTGTGGCCTTTTCAGTATTTATAGGTAGTAGGTTGGCCAGGGCACCAGCCGCCCGTTGAGATACTACCACTAGAGAGGTATTGGATCCTTTGACTGGGCAGACAGTAATGCATTGGATCCCTCTCTTTGGTTACGGCTTATTTTTTCTTTGCCTACACTTACACAGAATAGTCTGGCCTATTCTTTACATATTCTCGTCTTTCCTCATACATCTGACAACAATGAGATACTTAACACTTCTTCACCCAAGGGGTTAATTACTGTACTACAATTTGTTCAGTATACTTTCCTCTTGGTAAGGGTAGAAGAGACTCTTTAGCTATGGTAAGCAGCTCTTCTAGGAGAAGGACACTCCAAAATTAAACCATTGTTTTCTAGACTTGGGTAGTGCCATAGCCTCTGTACCATGGTCTTCCACTGTCTTGGGTTAGAGTTCTCTTGCTTGAGGGTACACTCGGGCACACTATTCCATCTTTTTTTTTCTTCCTCTTGCTTTTTTCAAATGGTGTGTTGGGCAGGCTTAATAGAAGGGCCATGGATGCCTGGTGTTTTATCAAGAGGTAGTCTTTTCCTTTTTCTGATTCTTTTCCTTCTCAAAACCATCCTTACTGTCCCCCTTCAGTTGAAGTGACTATCCTGGAGGGTATTTAGCCTTGCATGGTGTATCGGCTCCTCCATGTTGACCAGTTTTTCCGACTTTTTACTATAGTCTATGTGTACCATCAATCACTTTATTTATAATTCTGTACATATTGTTTTTGTTATAATTTTTGTTAATCTAGTTTCTAAGTATGATGTCTCTTTTTTATTTCTATTAATTCTTATGCTGTCTGGAGACATTGAGCGAAATCCGGGACCAGTACGTCCTAGATTTCGTCAATGTCGTCTTCTATATTGCAATATTCGTGGTCTTCATGCAAATATCCAGGACCTTACTGTTGCGTCCAGACAGTATGATATTCTTTTGTGCTCAGAAACTTTGGTTTCTAATATGAGGCACTCATCTGAGCTCCTTATAACTGGTTTTAAGAAGCCAATAATGTTGAAACGTGATGCCATCCCAAGGGCCAGGGGAATGTCGGTGTATATTAGGACCGAGTACCCTGCTTCTCATAAGTCCTGCTATCAATGTGGATGTCATGAGATTCAGGTAATAAAAGTTTGTGGCAGGCATAACAACTTTTATTTGTGTTCGATCTACCGGAATCCAGACATGGATGATTCTATCTTCGATTATCTTCTTACCTTTATGGCTAACATACAGGAAGATGATAGAAAGGATTCTTTTGTCTTTGTTGGTGATTTTAATGCTGACCATAGGGAGTGGTTAAGTTCTATCTCTCCTACCGATCACCATGGCTTAAGAGCTTTAGACTTTGCCTCTGAATCAGGCTTTGAGCAAATCATAAATGAAGCTACTCACAGGTCTGGTAATTGCTTGGACCTCGTATACACTGACTCTCCTGGCGTTATAATTAGTAAGGTTGGTTCTCCAGTCGGGACATCTGATCATGCCTTGATTTCATTATTAGTGAAGACTGAGCAGCCTGTCTCTGATATATCATACTCTTGTAAAATTTATATGAAATCCCAAGCACACTGGAATGGGATTTTGCATGATCTTTCGTGCTTGAATTGGTCACAATTATATAGTAGTGTAGATCCTGTTGTCCCTTTGAATGAGAATCTAGTCAACATAATTGATAGGCGTATCCCTTCTCGTGTGCTAAGGTACCGAGTGAAGGACAAACCGTGGTTCAATGATGATTGTAGACGTGCTCATTTGGAGAAGCAGGAGGCCTATCATCGTTGGAAGGGTAACCGATCAGATTTGACCTGGAACAACTTTACTCAGCTTCGAGCTTTTGCTCAGAGAGTTTATGCCTCAACTGAAAAGGAGTACAATTTAACCATAAAAGAAACCCTTTCTGGTACAACTCAGGAACATAAATGGTGGTCTACCCTTAAATCTGCACTCTTTGGTGTAGATGCAACAGTTCCTCCTTTACTTAAACCAGATGGCTCAGTCACTCACTGTCCAAAGGAAAAGGCAACCCTTTTGGCTGATGTTTTTGATAGTAAACAGGGTAATGAAAAACTTGAACTTCCTCATTCCTGTTTTCCTGAGGCTAAACTAACTAGTTTAACTTTTCAATCTCGTGAGATTAAAGCTCTGTTGATGGACCTTGATGCTTATGGAGGTGTAGACCAAAGTGGTATTTTTCCTTTGTTTTTTATAAAGACAGCAGATTTCTTAGCTCCAAAGTTATCTGTTATTTTGCGCAAGTTAGCAAGAAAAGGAGCTTTTAGCACTTGATGGAGAATTGGTAATGTTATTCCTCTATGTAAATGTGTTTGTGGTAGCTCAAGTCCCACTGATTACCACCCAATTTCCATAACTCCCATATTATCTAAAGTTTTTGAACGTCTTCTGGAAAAACGTCTTAAAAGGATTGCTGAAGGTAATCAGCTCTAGTTTGCAATTTGGT
>NC_090739.1:118281680-118284180 GCF_036898095.1 Palaemon carinicauda | reverse complement strand
TTAAGTTGCCATAAAAATATATACAGTATGCTTATTGTCAAAGGACTAGATAAAAAGTTTGATGAACAAGGAGAACATAGAAAAGGTCGAAGTTGTACTGGCCAAAATTTCATTTTGAGACGTTTCACAATGCGTAGAATATAGTAAACCAGTTTTGATGGAATTTGTGGACTATGAAAAAGCCTTTGAAACTGTGCAAAAGCCAATTCTGTCTAGAGTATTGCGTTATCATGAAATTCCTCTTGGATAAGTAAATTTGATTACATTTGTTCATGAGTATATCAAGTGCAAAGTTAAAGTTAGCAGAGTCCTATCAAATGAAAAACGGAGTACTCCAAAGGAATGTGTTATCACTTATGTTGTTTATCCTCCTCATAGATTTTGTAATACGTAGAACAATTGGGGATGGTGGAGAAGGATTGGACTAGATTGGCAATAGGAAATTAGCTGACCTAGAGTATGCTGATGATGCTGTCCTTATTAGTAGAAAACCACAGGATTTGCTATGCTTGCTTGCCAGAATGCATGAAATATCACATGAGGTTGGGCTCAAAATAAATAAAAGAAAGATATTGTTGATGAAAACAGAATATGCAATGGAAGATGAAATATCATTGGAAGGAGAAAGGATTAATAAGGTAGAATCATTTAAGTATTTGGGAACTATGATTTCCAATACAGGGTCTTTAGAATTGGAGTTTAGTGAAAGATTGGTAAAAGGAAATCAGACAATGGCTAGGTTAAGTAAAACTTGGAAATCAAATCCCCTTAAATTACATATAAAACGCAGGCTTTATGTCAGTTTAGTGAGATCTGTGTTAATGTGTGGACACGAGTCGTGGTATGACAATGAATAATTCTACAACAGATTTAGTAGATTTGAAAACAAAGCCCTCAGAACAATATTGGGAGTTAAATGGCAGTACAGGTTTAGGAATGAAACTATAAGAGAGATTACTTGAGGGCCATATATGGATGAGATCATGGTGAGGGGTAGATGGAAATGGTTTGGGCATGCTCTTCCCCCTCCCCAAGAGAGATTAGCTCACCAAATGTTCAACTGGCACGAGAAGAGTTGGAAAGCCTAAACGTACATGGCTGAGGGCTATGAAGCGTGAAGTAGGAGAGGATGAATGGAGAAGTATTGAATTAAAAGCTCAAGATAGAGACGACTTGCGAAATCTAACCGAGACCCTTTGCATCAATAGTCGTAGGAGGTGATGAAGTTGATGATAATCTTGAAATAGTATATATCTTGTTTTCATAAAAAGAGATATATACTCGTATGTCACAAAAATAGCGATTTTCATAATCATCCTAAATCATTTATATTTTTGATGCAATTTATCCAGAAAGAAGATGAAAAGTTGAAGCATTTGCAATGCCTCATCGAGAGTCATTGAAATTCAATTGGAATCTCATTAGAATTTAAAATGGGAAGTAAGACCAAAATGAAATTCAGAAGTAAAGAAAAAATCGGTGATTGATTTAAGAATATATTACCGTGTCATAGAAATCACTGAATATACATACCAAAATGTATATCTTTTAAATGTGCTACTTAAGATATATTTCATAAGCAACTTCATAGGATATCAATTCTTATTATTCGTCCTTCTTGTTTTCTTCATATTCTCTTTCCTAGCATTTGTTTATTTATGTCCAAGTAAGAGAAATACTTGATAGCATTTCTTATTGTAAATTATTTTTGATTAGTTATGGTAACCCTTTACTATAAAAAATTTCAACAACAGAAGATTCTGTTAATGATGATTGTACAAGGTCTATTTTTCTTTTTAATCAATAGCTCACCCTATTATTATAAGAATAACTAAATCGTGTAATTCATTGGTGTTTTGTTATTTGATTTGATTCACGTCATTAAAATTTAATTATTCCTCTTAATGATATAAATTGTCTCCTTCATATCTCTCATTTTGCTTTTCAAGAAGTAATAGGGGAGAGTTCTCTTGTTTGAGGGTACACTCAGGCACACTATTCAATCGTATTTCTTTGCCTCTTGTTATCTTGAAGTTTTTGTTGTTTATGTGTGAACGATTTATTCTAATATTGTTATTGCTCTTAAACATTTCTTGTAGTTTATTTCCTTATTTCCTTTCCTCACTGAGCTATTTTCCCTGTTGGGGCCCTTGGGTTTATAGCATCGTCCTTTGCAAACTAGGGATGTGGGTTGGAAAATAATAATAATAATAATAATAATAATAATAATAATAAGAAGAAGAAGAAGAAGAAGAAGAAGAAGAAGAAGAAGAAGAAGAAGAAGAAGAAGAAGAAGAAGAAGAAGAAAATAGATAATATTTTTTTTCTGTATTTCATCTTTATAGTAATTAATCGAACTGCCTTTCATAGTTTAGTAAATTAAATATAGCCAAGATAATTTCCTACATCTACTTCATATTCCTTTCACTAAAAGTAAGTGACAGATTACCTACTAATAAAATCTACCTATCTATTCCATGTAAATATATATACACACATA
>NC_090739.1:118269180-118276680 GCF_036898095.1 Palaemon carinicauda | reverse complement strand
CTGAATGATTCCAGATGCAAATCTGAACGACTTTGAAAGAAAACCCTGAATCTCCATATGTCTTCAAAAGAAATAGCCGTAGACTTAGTATGGAGTTCTGAATGTGTCCAAAACGGAATCTTCACGGAGCTGTAAATCAAATCACGTAATTTATCTTTATTATTATTATTATTATTATTATTATTATTATTATTATTATTATCATTATTATTATTATTATTAGGGCCTATTGAAAGCAAAGAAAAAAATAAAATTTTCGCGATTCCTAAACGGCTTCGGGAGAAAATCTTCGTGCATCTCCAAAAGGATTCAGAAGAAATTTCCATAGACTTAGCATGGAATTCTGAATGATTCCAGAAATCTCTGAACGATTTCGGAAGAAAATCTTCCTGAATCTCCTCTCCAAATGACTTCAGAAGAAATAGCCGTAGACTTAGCATAGAGTTCTGAATGACTCCAGAACGGAATCTTCCCGGAGCAGTTCTGAACGGCTCCCCCCCCCCCCGATGCAAAAAGACTTCTGAAGAACTGATCTCTCTCTCTCTCTCTCTCTCTCTCTCTCTCTCTCTCTCTCTCTCTCTCTCTCTCTCTCTCTCTCTCGTTTAAACATACCTTGCAACACCTCACGATCTGTATGTACTGTAGCTATGGAAGCAGTGGACATTGGGAGGAGGATTTCACTTTACTCACAGATCTCGCGTTCTGGCGGAACAGGTAACTGACTGTGAGAATTTTGTTACAGCTACAGGATGAACTGGAGGTTATTCGGGACACCTTCATATACAGATAGTTTGGATAGGTGATGCCGAAGTTGGCAAGCTTTAAAGAACATAATGTAAGCGCCTTGAAGGATAATTTGCTTACGGTTTAGCAACGATGTCCTATAATTGGATTGCATTAGTGCAAAGTGGTGAGCGACGTGTGTTTCTTCAATATTCGGCATTGAACATAGAACATATCAGGACGGCATTGGTAAATATATTGTGTTGCTCTTCGTTGACTTTAGTATGATGGCGTATAGTGTATGCCGAGAAATCACTGGCATCCATGTCCTTACCTATCGCACTTATAGGTAAAGACATGAAAGCCATCAATTTCTCCGAGGAATCTGACGAACCAAGGACAAACAGCGCTGAAATGTCTCTTGAAATCTCGAATGAGACTGGCGAACTATGCAGAGAAGATCTTGAAAAACTATAAAAGACAGAAGAGAATAGAGAAGGAAAGCCTTTATATGAAGTATAAAAAATAGCCTTTAATTATAGAGGTAAGTCACCTAAAATCTGAGGTCAAATAGCCTCTACTATTAGCGGTTAGTCGCCTTAAAACAGAGGTTTCAAAAAAGCCTCCAATGCTAGAAATAAAGCACCCAAAAATAAAGGTCAAAGAGCTTTTAATGTTAGAGGTAAGGAGATTAAATTAAAGCTGAAAGAAACTCTAATGCTAGAGTATAGCACCTCAAAATAGAGGGCAAAGAACCTCTAATGCTAAAAGTAAGGAGCCTCAAAACAGAGGTTAAAAAGCCTCTAATGGTAAAAGTAATGAGCCTCAAAATAGAGCTCAAATACCCTCTAATGCTAAAAGTAAGGAGCCTCAAAACAGATGTCAAAGAACCTCTAATACTATAAGTAAGGAGCCTCAAAACAGAGGTCAAACACCCTCTAATGCTAAACGTAAGAAGCTTCAAAATAGAGGTCAAAGAGCCTCTAATGCTGAACGTAAGAGGCCTCAAAATAGAGGTCAAAGAGCCTCTAATGCTTAAAGTATGGAGCCTAAAAATAGAGGTGAAAGAGCCTCTAATGCTGGAAGTAAGGAACCTCAAAATAGAGGTCAAAGAGCCTCTAATGCTAAAAGTAAGGAGCCTGAAAATAGAGGTGAAAGAACCGCTAATGCTAAAGATAAGAACCCTCACAATAGAGGTCAAAGACCCTCAAATGCTAAATGTAAGGAGCCACAAAATAGAGGTCAAAGAGCCTCTAATGCTAAAAGTAAGGAGCCTCAAAATAGAGGTCAAAGAGCCTCTAATGCTATAAGTATCGAGCCTCAAATTAGAGGTCAAAGACCCTCTAATGCTAAAAGTAAGGAGCCTCAAAATAGAGGTCAAAGACCCTCTAATGCTAAAAGTAATGAGCCCCAAAATAGAAGTCAAAGAGCCTCTAATGCAGGAGATACTGCACCTCAAAATCAAGGTCAAAGACCCTCTAATGCTAAAAGTAAGGACCCTTAAAATAAGAGGTCAAAGAGCCTCTAATACTAAAAGTAAGGAGCCTCAAAATAGGTCAAAGAGCCTCTAATGCTAAAAGTAAAGAGCCTCAAAATAGAGGTCAAAGAGACTAATGCTAGAAGTGAGCAGCCTCAAAATAGAGGTCAAAGAGCCTTTAATGCTAAAAGTAAGGAGCCTTAAAATAGAGGTCAAATACCCTCTAATGCTAAACTCAAGGAGCCTCAAAATAGAGGTCAAAGACCCTCTGATCCTAAAAGTAAGGACCCTCAAAATAGAGGTCAAAGACCCTCTAATGCTAAAAGGAGTCTCAAAATAGAGGTCAAAGACCCTCTAATGCTAAAAGTAAGGAGCCTTAAAATAAGTGGTCAAAGAGCCTCTAATACTAAAACTATTGAGCCTCAAAATAAAGGTCAAAGACCCTCTAATGCTAAACAAAGGAGCCTCAAAATAGAGGTCAAAGACACTCTAATGCAAAAAGCAAGGAGTCTCAAAATAGAGGTCAAAGAGACTCTAATGCTAGAAGTGAGCAGCCTCAAAATAGAGGTCTAAGAGCCTTTAATGCTAAAAGTAAGGAGCCTTAAAATAGAGGCCAAATACCCTCTAATGCTAAACTCAAGGAGCCTCAAAATAGAGGTCAAAGACCCTCTGGTGCTAAAAGTAAGGACCCTCAAAATAGAGGTCAAAGACCCTCTAATGCTAAAAGGAGTCTCAAAATAGAGGTCAAAGAGCCTCTAATGATGAAAGTAAGGACCCTTAAAATAAGAGATCAAAGAGAATCTAGTACTAAAAGTATGGAGCCTCAAAATAAAGGTCAAAGACCCTCTAATGCTAAACAAAGGAGCCTCAAAATAGAGGTCAAAGGCCCTCTAATGCTAAAATTAAGGAGCCTCAAAACAGAGGTCAAAGAGACTCTAATGCTAAAAGTAAGGAGCCTCAAAATAAAGGTCAAAGACCCTCTAATGCTAAAAGTAAGGAGCCTCAAAATAGAGGTCAAAGACCCTCTAATGTTAAACGTAAGAAGCCTCAAAATAGAGATCAAAGACCCTCAAATGCTAAAAGTAAGGACCCTCAAAATAGAGGTCAAAGACCCTCTAATGCTAAAAGTAAGGAGCCTCAAAATAGAGATCAAAGAACCTCTAATGCTAAAAGTAACGAGCCTCAAAACAGACGTCAAAGAGACTCTAATGCTAAAAGTAAGGAGCATCAAAATAGAGGCCAAAGACCCTCTAATGTTAAACGTAAGGAGCCACAAAATAGAGGTCAAAGACCCTCAAATGCTAAAAGTAAGGAGCCTCAGAATAGAAGTAAAAACCCTCTAATGTTAAACGTAAGGAGCCTCAAAATAGAGGTCAAAGACCTTCTAACGCTAAAAGTAAGGAGCCTCAAAATAGAGGTCAAAGACCCTCTAATGCTAAAAGTAAGGAGCCTCAAAATAGAGGTCAAAGACCCTCTAATGCTAAAAGTAAGGAACCTCAAAATAGAGGTCAAAGACCTTCTAATGCTAAATGTAAGGAGCCTCAAAATGGAGATCAAAGACACTCTAATGCAAAAAGGAAGGAGCCTGAAAATAGAGGTCAAAGAGACTCTAATGCTAAATGTGAGCAGTCTCAAATTAGAGGTCAAAGAGCCTCTAATGCTCAAAGTAAGGAGCCTCAAAATAGAGGTCAAAGACCAACTAATGCTAAACTAAGGAGCCTCAAAATAGAGGTCAAAGACCCTCTAATGCTAAAAGTAAGGAGCCTCAAAATAGAGGTCAAAGACCCTCTAATGCTAAACGTAAGGAGCCTCAAAATAGAGATCAAAGACCCTCTAAAACTAAAAGTAAGGAACCTCAAAACAGAGGCCAAAGAGACTCTAATGCTAAAAGTAAGGAGCCTCAAAATAAAGGTCAAAGACCCTGTAATGCTAAAAGTATGGAGCCTCAAAATAGAGGTCAAAGACCCTCTAATGTTAAACGTAAGGAGCCTCAAAATAGAGGTCAAAGACCCTCTAATGCTAAAAGTAAGGAGCCTCAAAATAGAGGTCAAAGAGACTGAGACTCTAATGTTGAAAGTGAGCATTCTCAAAGTAGAAGTCAAAGAGCCTCTAATGCTAAAAGTAATGAGCCTCAAAATAGAAGTAAAGGACCCTCTAATGCTAAACGTAAATAGCCTCAAAATAGAGGTCAAAGACCCTCTAATACTAAAAGTAATGAGCCTCAAAATAGAGGTAAAAAATCTCTAATGCTAAAAGTAAGGAGCCTCAAAATAGAGGTCAAAGAGCCTCTAATGCTAAAAGTAAGGACCCTCAAAATAGAGGTAAAAAACCCTCTAATGATCAAAATAAGGAGCCTCAAAACAGAGGTCAAAGAGCCTCTAATGCTAAAAGTAAGGACCGTCAAAATGGAGGTCAAAGACCCTCCAATGCTAAAAGTAAGGAGCCTCAAAATAGAGGTCAAAGAGCTTCTAATGCTAGAGGTAAAGCACTTCAAATTAAAGATCAAAGAACATATAATGCTAAGATTATAGTACCTCAAAATAGAGGTCATAGAGCCCTTAATACTAAAGATGTGGCCCCTCAAAATAGAGCTTAAATATCCTCTAATGTTGGAAGTATGGCATCTCAAAATAAAAGGTCAAACAGCCTCTAATGCTAGAGGTAAGGTACCTCAAAATAGAGGCCAAATAGTTTGGCCTATTCTTTGTATACTCACCCTACGCATTGGTTTCCTACGCGCCAGCGCTTTTCTACGCCTTCACCAAAAACTGTGCTTCAGCAGAAACTGAACACCAGCAGCATCCTGTGCGGCAACGCTCCAGTACTCTCCTTCTCACTCGCGCGAGAGGCAAAAAGAATGAAAACTTTTTGACAGGTTAAAATTGCCCTGTTCCCCTCCCCGCAAACGCTTGGCAGCATGCCCGCCGGGCAAAAAGGGAAGATGCTTCACAGAAGAGTTCAAGATCCCGAAGATTCCATCTTCCAAGACGAATCAAATGATTCCCCTGAAGAAAGGAAAGATGAATACTGTGAAGAACTGCAGAGTATAATAGGTGAGAACCTAGAGAGATATGAAAATTGTGATTAAAGACTTCAATGCTAAAGCTGGAAGGAATAATCAAGGGATAGAAAATGTGATGGGTGTTGAGGTTCATGGCGAAGTTGCAAATGAAAATGGGGCACATTTTATAAGTTATTGTTCAACAAACAATCTTGTGACTGGAGGTACTCTTTTCCAGCACAAGGAGATCCACAAATATACAAGGACTTCACCATGTGGCAATTACAAATATCAAATAGATCACATAGCCATTGATAAAGAGAGAAGGAGGACTCTTGGAAATGTAACAAGCTATAGAGGTGCAGTTATTGGTAGTGATCACTAGCTCCCCATTGCCACACAAATATCAAAACTGAAAGAACCCAACAGAAATGTAGATAGAATACCTAAGTTTGATACAACTAAGCTTCTAGAGGATGAGCACAGAAATCTTTGTAACTGAATGTAGGAATCGATTTACAGTCTAAGAGACTTTAAGAGACGAATTTTTGGGACATGCAGTTACAAGGAGCAAACCATGGATATCAAATGATACTTGGGATACTATAAAAAGAAGACAAAGACAGAAATTGATTTCTTAAAGTTTTCGAAGAAGTAATGAAAATTACAAGGCACAGCATGCCAAGTATTTCAGTATTGATAGTGAGGTCAAAAGAAATATCAGGAATGATTGGAGAGAATATTTAGACAGGAAAGCAGATGAGGCTGACAAAGCTATGAATTCAGGGAGTGGCTTTGTTGTAGAAATTGCTTTTGGAATTATTAATGAAATCTCTACGGGAAAAAAGAAGCATATACCCATCAAAAAAAAAAATTGGATCTGTTATAACAAAAGAACATGAAGAAAGGTAACGTTGGATGGAACACTTTAGCGAGGTCATGAATAGGAAATACGAAGGGATTAATTTGGTTGATATACCTGAAACTGATGAAGACTTTGATGTGCCCATGAATGAATTAGGTGTGTTTGAAGTCGAAGCTATTCTAAAAAAAAACTCAAAAGATGGAAAGCCCCTGGATACGAAGGAATAACTGCTGAGATGATATTGCCTGAAAATGAAGTGACTCCCAGATTACCTACAAGATTATTTTGTAGAATGTGGCGTGAAGAGGCAAAGCCTTATGTATGGGAGCTAGGAGTGCTGGTGAAAATGACAAAAAAAAAATCTGACTGATTGCAATTATCACAGAGGTTCACACTTACGTCAGCTGTCATGAAAATATATAGAATGCTCATTCTTAAGAGACTAGAGAGAAAGATTGATGAAAAGTTGAAAGATGAACAAGCAGGATTTAGAAAAGGTAGAAGTTGTACTGACCAAATTTTCATTTAAGACATGTAGTACAGCAATATGTAGAATATAGAATTCCACTTTTGATGGTATGTGTGGACTATGAAAAGGCTCTTGATTATGTGCTCTAGCAAATTTTGTGGAGTCCTGCGACATTATGGAGTTCCTCTCAAATATGTAAATTTAATTCTCTGTTCATAAGCATAGCAAATGAATAGTTAATGTTAGTGGTCACTTATCAAACGAATTTCCAGTGAAAAGTGGAGTACTCTAAGGGAATGTGTTGTTACCTATGTTATTTATCCTCCTCATAGATTTTGTAATGCATAGATTGGTTGGGGATGGTGGAGAAGGATTGGACTGGATTGGTAACAGAAAATTAGTAGACCTAGAGTATGCTGATGACGCTGTCCTTATTAGAAGAACACCACAGGGCTTGGAAAGCTTGCTTACCAGAATGCATGAAAAATCACATGAGGTTGGGCTCGAAATAAATAGAAGAAAGACAGATGATCAGAACGGAATATGCAATGGAAGATGAAATATCTTTGGGAGGATAAAGGATTAATGAGGTAGAATTATTTAAATATTTAGGAACTATAATATCTAATATAAGAGCTTCAAAATTTTAGTTTAATGAAAGATTGAAAAAAGCAAATCAGAGGATGGCTAGGATAAGTCAAATTTGGAAATCAGGTCGCCTAAAATTACATATAATAATCAGGCTATATATCAGTTTAGTGAGATCGGTGTTACTGTATGGTCGTGAATCTTGGTATATTAATGAACCTCATTTTGTAGATTTGAGAACAAAGCCCTCAGAAGAATATTGGGTGTTAAATGACAGGACAGGATTAGAAATTAAACTATGAGAGATTACTCGGGCGCCACATGTGGATGAGATCATGGTGAGGGGTAGATGGAGAAGGTTTGGGGATGCTCTTTGT
>NC_090739.1:118244180-118264180 GCF_036898095.1 Palaemon carinicauda | reverse complement strand
ATTATCTTCATCACTATCATTATCAACATTTCTTAGGTATAGAAATGCCGTATATTGAAAATTTACACGAGATGTGGAAGTCCTTTACAATTGTAAAAGATTGAACAAGGTAATTTTCGGTAATCTACAAAACTGTTAAACTGTTTGTATAATCCAAGCTGCAATGTAGTTTTATCGTCTGCACCTGCAGAACCCCACTTGAACAAACACCATCAAAACTTCTCTGAGACTTAAACATACCATATGCAGAAAGTCACTTTAGCAACCGACTACAAATTATATAACAACAACAACAAACAACAAACGCAGCCGTTTCTAGTCCACTGCAGGGCAAATGCCTCTGACATGCCAGTTTTCATCATAACGCTGGCCATTGGGGATTGGTGATGGTGGAAGAATTTCGTCTGATCGCTCACAGCAAACTAACCTAGTATGACTTCTAAAATCTATGATAATTTTTGGTACCAAATCATTTTTTTTTCTCTACACATGGAAACAGAAGTTTTTATAATCTATTAATAGAAATCACTCAAAATTCCTAGACTTAAAAAATATGGTATATAGAACGCCATTCCCACAAACCCGCTCTCAATTTTTCCGGCAACTGTCGGTAAGGTTTTGCAATACAATTTATATGAATGTGGCCGAAAAAGCTGTGGCCATTTTTTAACTGCATCTTAACTGAGGATACGAAAGCATTACAGTATGGAATCCACTGCTGCCGAGGAAAAATCTTTCGAACCTCTGGCTGATTCTGTCTCAACGTTGGGTCTATTTCTGGCAACGTCTTATTTGTCATATTTCTAATTTCGTAACTGTTTTTATTGCTGTTTTAGTTCGCTTGGTGGCGGAAGATTTTGTTTGGTATTATATCAGTAAATTTGATTTATAACTATCAAAAAATAAAATGCTTGAGTGTTCCATCATTGTTCTTTAAAACACACTCACATTGTTATCATTACTTGCTAAGCCACAACCCTAGTTGGAAAAGTAGGACGCTATAAGCCCAGGGGCTCCAACATGGAAAATAGCCCAGTGAGAAAAGGAAACAGGGAAAAATTAAATATTTTAATAACAGTAACAACAGTAAAATGAATATTTTCTATATAAACTATAAAAACATTAACAAAACAAGAAGATAAATGAGATAGAATAGTGTGCCCAAGTGTACCCTTAAGCAAAAGAACTCTAAACCAAGATAGTGGAATACCATGGTACAGAGTCTATGGCACTTAATACAACTAGAGATCAATAGTTTGATTTTGCAGTGTCTTTCTACTAGAAGAGCTGCTTACCACAGCTAAAGAGTCTCTTTTACCCTTACTAAGAGGAAAGTAGCCACTGAACAATAGCGTGCAGTAGCTAACCCCTTGGGTGAAAAAGAATTGTTTGCCAATCTCAGTGTTGCCATGTGTATGAAGACAGAGGAGCATCTGTAAAAAATAGGCCAGACTATTCGGTATATGTGAAGGCAAAGGGAAAATGAACCGTAACCATAGAGAAGGATCTAATGTACTACTGTCTGGCAAGTCAAAAGACCCCATAACTCTCTATCGGTAGTATTCCAACGGGTGGCTGGTGCCCCGGCCAACCTATTACCTACCTACCTACTTATATATATATATATATATATATATATATATATATATATATATATATATATATATATATATATATATATATATATATATATATATACTTTCCACTGTCAGTAACATCATCCAAAAAGGAATTTTATGTTTAATCCTATCTTAATAATAGGACATAGGCTTTAATTCCCATTATCGAATTACTCAGATTCAGGAGTCGTATAAATCATCTTTTGTGGATATAAACGAATCAAGTCTATTACCAAATGTATTGAATGTTAATCTACCTTTCCAAATGACAGGTGTCGATGCTCTTAAGTATTTTCCAATTATGTTGATGAGTAAAATTCTCTGTATTGTACGTGAAACAAACATAAACATAATCACAATCACGTGCATAAACACTCACACAGCTTCTTCGTTTTTCTTCCCTTTAGATGATATTCAGGTAAAGTTTTGAACAGCAATCGGTTATGTGTGCACAATATTCCTCAACCACACCATTGTTAGAATTGTTTTAAACAAATATTTATTGCAATGCCTTATTAAATTATTTGTATTAAATGTAATGTTCTTTGATATCTAAGGATAAACTAACGAGGAATATTAACTAAAATTAGAGGGAAATTGTTCACAAAATGTACAGTCCTGAAATATAAATTTGCTGAAGTTTGGACACCATAACAAATATTCCTCTTCCCACAACAATAAAGATAAAAACATCGGCATTATTACACCTTCAATCAGATCCGGATATCTACTGTATTATCTTTTTTTTTTTTACTTGTTATCGTAAATTTTTTATATGGTTCCTGCAAAAAAGTTACTCAAATCTTTTAAAAATTATCCAATTAACTACGATTTTGGAATTCATTCTTTCCTTCTATAAAAGAAGTGTGTGTCCGTTGACAGCCAGGGATTCCGTTGTGCAGAAGCGCAGTACTTGATGCTTTGCTTCTCTTATTCTGAGGTTGTTGGACGTTTCCCTGGACATTACAGTGACATTCCACCAGAAGTGAATAGGTTACTGGGTGGGCATTCGGTGCTACCAAAAAGGGTCAAGTGTCCCAAGTGTTTCTATTTAAGGTAAGTGAAGTAGCTAACCCAAATATGTATTTTGATTTGTAGAGGAGTTTCCCACCATCATAAGTGAGGTAAAGGGTCAGGGATACCAAGTAGGCCTAACACCAAGGTTAGGTTAGGTGGGTTTGTTTAGGTTAGACAACTTTGCTTATTGTTTTCTGTTTCCTCCCACACAAAAAACTGCGATTTCCCAATGTAGAACCCCATTATTAGTCCATTTTATGTCCACAAAATTACCCACCTGATTTTGATAGTGGACCACCTTGGACACATTTTTAGCGAGGGTGTTTGTTCTGAAACCCGGCAGTAATGGAGATATTCACTAGTTTGTTAGAAATGCTCTGATGCAAAATCGCTCCAAAAGTTAGGGGTACGGGAAATTAAAATTAACACAACATTGCACACAATTAACCTATGGTTTTGTGTTGGTGCTTAAATTGAAGCTAGTTTAGTTATCTACAACATGAAAACAAGTTCAAGGTCATCAGATGAAAGTCAAGGTCACCAGAGGTCAAAGTGTGACGTAATTTTACTTATGCTTGAAATTAAGACTTTCTTTCATTTGAAGGCCAACAAAAAAACTCATGATGATATAACTGTTTATTTGAATGCACATCTGAATACCATACAATATTAGGTAATTTTAGAAAAAGAATTGAAGTCTCTAACACAAATAGTAGTCCTTTGAGGTTGAGTTGAAAATAGCGAAAATCGGCAACTTTTGCCAATTACATACATGCAAAAGACAGACATACGGCAATGCACAGGAGCATCATTTAACTTAACAGATATGATAAGAAGGGTACAAAAATCATTTTCCATCAACCTTTACACCAACATTTTAGAAGAATATCAGTTGCATGCATGAAACCTATTTACTAGAGAAACGATTCTATAATACCGGATTTCTACAGCCTGTGTTGTTTGACTGGCAGCTGCAGTAGGGACAACATGTAATTTGATTTTGTCTGCAAGGACAGCGCTGGGTAGCACAGGCAGAACATTTGCATGGGAGTGGAAAATCATTTGGAAGCAATAACTGCATTTTCTCGGGCAGCAGAGCACAGTAATCCTGATAGAAGCCGAACTCGCACGGGTTTAGTTCTGCATTGTCAAGGCAGTGTAACTGCAAGTATGTCCCATAGAATGCTCGAAGTATGTGTCCTGTAACTGAGCGACTAGTTGGAGGAAGGTCTAATATGGTCTTCTTGCTGTGATAGTAGAGATGATGCCTCAGCTGGTCCATTGATTTACATGGTGTTCCAGATTTGAAGACGTTCACAAGATACTCTTCAACTGCCGCAAAGTCAATATTGGTTGGATCCTTCCCAAATTCACAGAGATATTGAGCAGGCTTTGCTTTCAAACCAGAAGATTTAGTTCCAAATTTGCTTGATGAATCACAACCAGTAAGGTGATGGAGTGGTAGTATGTCTTTGCGGATTTCAGGGTCCATCTTCTCTGCCAAGGTATGCAGTGGTATGTGTCTGGTTGCATTTCCCACACCTGCTCTTATCCACAGTTCCTTGAGGCCATAACCTCTCAAGAGATTCCAGTAATGAAGTCCAAGTACCAGGACATCTGTGTCATTTGACAATAAGATGATTCTTGAAGCTCCACCCTTGACAGCATGCAGGGCATGTGGGATCATTCTCACGTCGGCCTCTTCAATTCTGTGATTTAGTTCAGGCAGTTGGATGCTGATATCATTAAAAACACCTCTGCATGGTTTGGTTTCACTAAGTCCAAATGCACTCACCACTATGTCTGCTGTTTGCATTGGGTTCTCCAAAATGTGCTCCCGAATTAACCCTTGGAGCTTTGCTTTGTTCATATATGAAACCCAGAATGATTCCATGGTGACTGCTAATGGTGTTCCAGGTGACATATCATTCAGGTCAATTGGACTATTTTTACATCTCCTTGCTCGTTCACTGTCTTTAACTGAGCCCTCAATATATGTGTCTAACACAAAGTCGATACGATTTGCATTGTTGCAAAGGCCATGCACATAACCCAGAAAATTTGTGCAGAGATCACCAAAGGTATTGATATTAACCGTTCGCATTCGACGCAAGTAACCCATGACATCCACAATTGCAGCAGTATTCGCAGGTGTCCATGCTGGTGGCTGCAGGTAGTCCTTTGCATCAAGCAACTTCTCCAATTCATGGCAGAGGTTACTTTTGTTTGGTTTGACCATTAGCCCTTCTGAGTCGAAAAGATAGTTTGTGTCGATCAGGTCATAAGTGAGCAGGTCTTGTAAGTCATACCCTCGAACTCTGGCAATGTTAAAGATCTTCTGAGTTTCTGCCAACTGCTTCTGGTTCTCTTTGGCTTTTGTTTGGCGAGTGTGCTTTGCTGCTGTGTTGCTTTTAAATGTTTTCAGATTTCGGCGGTGGATGGTGTCAGAGATTAAACATTGTCTTGTCACAAATCGCTCAGTCCGAAAGGTCTCATAGAGTGTCTTGCATGTAGCATCGAACTACAGAAGATCATTACGGATTTCCTGTGACATTAATTCCTGTGATATGATATTGTGTAGGGTCTGTACATCATCCTTACTCTTCTGCGCAGAAGATCTCACAGGATTGTCATGTTCTTTGACATACCTAATTATTTCATCAACCAAGGCTTCAGAACTTCGAGTTGCTGGGAGATTGAACTCCTGATTCACCAGAAGTTCTCTGCTGGGTGTGACAACACCACTGATCTTGTACTGCAGGTTGACCACTGCCAACTTCTCATGGTGGATAATTTCCCATTGAGCAACACACTGCTTCCTCTTTGTACTCCCTATGATACCACCAGCACTCTTCTGAGAGCGATTGATTGTCTGTTCAAGACACATGTCTGCTCCAACAGAAGTGAATTGACCTCCTGTCCGCTTCACAACAAACTTTCCAGCTTTGAAGTTTTCAAACACATTTGAGGCATCTTGTGGTAACTTCCTCATATCCTCCAGATAAACTGAAGCCCATCGCAGGTAGTTTATCCTATCACATCCAGCAAACAGGGGGAGGGTGGCTTGAAGACTCTGGAGATGGAGATCCCAGTTTCTCTCACGGTCGGCCCTGACAAGGTTTCTCAGGATGGATACCATTTTCACAAACTGATCCCAAAAGGCAAACGTCTCGGATACCTCACATCTGTCTGACCTAAAGGCATTGAAGTCATCAATCAATTTTGATGAAATTGAAATTAATGCCTCTAAGTGTGCCCTGCTTTCTTCCTGTTTTTTCTCTGACACAGAGGGCTTCATCAACAGTATCAACGAAAGCTCGTTCATGTATGGTTCAACACCATTGATTCTGAAGAATTTGGCCCACTGTAACCTCTCAAGGCTCTCACTGAGCAACATCAATCCTTTTAGTTACCTCGTATAGTGCGTACCATCAAGCACTGACCTAACAACATTTCTACCAAAAGCCTTTGACTCAGCCAAGATGGTTTCAGCACCACTTCCATCAATATATTTGCCAATAGCTCCCATGACAACCTTGATTAGGTGAAACGATCCCAAACAAAGAACCAAGTTGCTGAATTCATCAGGGTTGTGCATGATGATCTCTCTGACAATGTGGTATACCCCCTCATCACACGTTATGGGCAAAGGAGGCTGATCTAACTGACTGAGGATATCTTGAAAGTTCTTGAGGGCAGTGTACACAGTAGCGTACTCTGTGACAGGATATGGAAGAACAGGAAGAAACCCTATTATCTTTTGAGGAACATTTTCATGAGTAACAAGGGAATTAAAGGCACTCCATGAGGGCATCTGCTGTTCTTGGCTTGTTTCTCTGATGCCTTCCTTCATATCTGACATGTTCATTCTGCCTAGTATCCATGCAGCATCCTTCATCATTGTAACATTTCTTCGGCATTCATCTGCTTCATACAGATCTTCCGGAACCTCATACACAGTTAGAAGATTGGGTTTCTTGGCAGGTTTTATGTAGTTTCTCAAAACCTGACAACTTAGTTCCTGTTTGAATTGTCTTTCTCTGTGTGTTACCTGAGTTTGGGACATATTTGGTTTACTATTCCCTAATGTACCAGCTGGTTTGTCCTGCATTAGGATAGACACAGTGTCATGACTTCCACCAATTCCAGACAAAGTGTTTTCCTCATGATCAAAGTTGTCAAATGCGCCAATAGTAAATCTATTTCGATCAAACTGACTGGGAAGAGGGACCTGACCCCGATTTGATTCAGTGATATATGAAGCCATATCACAATGATAGCAAAGAACCTCATCATAACTGGTTGCAAGTCCAAACCGATTGAAACTTGAGATGAGAGTTTTTGACCTGCAAGCATTGTATATTGCTTCTGAGTTCAGCATGTGCAGAGGAATGCGCTTTCTACCATTGTTCACTATGTAAAACATGACCTGATAAACAGAGAGTATTTTTCTCATTTTTCCATCAGAAATGTCACAGTCATCCAGGTTTTTATGCTGTGAGTTGTCAGGGTCATTGTAATTGCGCTTCACATCAAATTCAAACAGTGTTGAGAACACTTCGGCAACTTCATCCGGAATTGCTATGTCTCTGTATGCTTTCTCAAGTTCATTGGCGTCACAAAATTTGTCATTGAGCTCAAAGTCCTCTTTCAAGAAACAATTCCTTAACAATAAACCACGCTGTTTTAGTATATCTGAAGTCATTTCCCTATCACAGTGTTGTGGCATACTATCTACAGCACTATTCTTGAAGAAGATTGTAGGGGCCTTTGCACTTTGACGGGTGAAGAATGATACATCATTACCACACATATTTAGCAAATACAGTTTCACATCCCTGTTTCTGAAGGCAGTGACATCTTGATCACCACTCTGTACCCCTTTATTGAAACTATCAGATACATATGACAAGTTGTAGCACCTCCCAGAGTTCAAACCTGGTTCAATGTTCTTCATTACATCTGCAAATATATCCAGCTTCTTTTGACCAATGGACGGCAACGCAGACTTGGAGGACTGCCTTTCTCCTTTCAAGATATATTTGCGGATGCAGTCATTGTGACAGTACAAATCTGCCCCAAACACAGCATCTGCATCTTGCAAGTCACTGGTTCGCGTGTATACTTCATCCTGAAGAGACAGTGCAGCTCTCAGGAAGGACTTTGCATGGCCTTCCTCCGAGATTCGCCACTTCTTGTATACATTGTTGTGTTTTACATGGCCACATATGAAGCACGGCTTGGAGAAGATGTCTACATTTTCTGCACGTGATGCTGGATCCCGTGCTGCAGTTGAGAAACGTCTCCTCATCTGACCACCAGATGAGGTACTCTGCTGTCCACCTGCGTCAGATGTTGCTGCCAGCTGCAATCTTTCAAGATTCCTTTTGTGTGTGTACCATATGTAGCAATCATTATTAACATGGTAGACAAACTTCGCCTGATCAACATGATTCAGTCTCTCTAACACACAGTCCCCTCTAATGCCAGCAGCTTGGATTACTGCTAATCTGCCATTCTCTGTCCCTGATGTATTAAGGTTGGGTTCATCTCTTTGGCATATGATGCACCTCTCAGGATCAGTGGATTGGCTAGGTATCGGTGAAGCTGTCCGTCTCCGTTTTCTTGGGATATCTGCCATACTTGATGATGTCCCTATGTACTCGTCAGTCCTGAAAAGAAAAAAAAAGAGCATTAACCCTTAATCGGTCACATATAGGAAAAGTGTATGGTTTACTTTTTTGCCTTGGTATTATAATTCAATGATACTAGCTAAGATATTTTTGCTAAAAATGCTTTTTTGATAAATTAAATATTAAAATTACAAATTGTTACAAAATTAAAGTAATCAAATTCTAACAAACTAGTAAATATCTCCATTACTACCGGGTTTCAGAACAAACACCCCAACTAAAATTGTGTCCAATGAGGTCCACTATCAAAACCAGGTGGGTAAGGGATGCAATTGAGAAATTTTGCCAATTTTCGCTATTTTCAACTCAACCTCAAAGGACTACTATTTGTGTTAGAGACTTCAATTCTTTTTCTAAAATTACCTAATATTGTATGGTATTCAGATGTGCATTCAAATAAACAGTTATATCATCATGAGTTTTTTTGTTGGCCTTCAAATGAAAGAAAGTCTTAATTTCAAGCATAAGTAAAATTACGTCACACTTTGACCTCTGGTGACCTTGACTTTCATCTGATGACCTTGAACTTGTTTTCATGTTGTAGATAACTAAACTAGCTTCAATTTAAGCACCAACACAAAACCATAGGTTAATTGTGTGCAATGTTGTGTTAATTTTAATTTCCCGTACCCCTAACTTTTGGAGCGATTTTGCATCAGAGCATTTCTAACAAACTAGTGAATATCTCCATTACTGCCGGGTTTCAGAACAAACACCCTCGCTAAAAATGTGTCCAAGGTGGTCCACTATCAAAATCAGGTGGGTAATTTTGTGGACATAAAATGGATGCAAACACCCCTTGGCTCCAGGACTATATTGTAATCAGGGTAGCCCCGTATCTCTAAATCTGATTATTTGCGCGAGAATTAAAGGGGAAATTCGTTGTAAACACACTATTTAAGCCAGAAATATAAGATTTCATAACAGATATACGAGTACGGCTGAAACTGTAATTTTACCAGAATATCAATAATACGGAGAAAAATGTATAAAACAATATAAGGAAATACAAATACAGCAACACCTTCTTCATGAGAATATGGTATTTTAGTTAATAAAATGCGTTTTGTTCTATTCTTAGTTGATGAAATTTCTCTATTATTATTACTAAAATTGATGTTGTGGCTTATTGTTTCGAATCGGAGCACTGAATATTTTTTTTTCTATTCTGAAGTATTTGAGCATATTCATATAAGCATAAGAGAGAGAGAGAGAGAGAGAGAGAGAGAGAGAGAGAGAGAGAGAGAGAGAGAGAGAGAGAGAGAGAGAGAGAGAGAGAGGGAGGGTGGTATCGAAACTTAGGCAAACGAAACAATAACAAAACTTCCAAGTCCAATCTGCATTAGGTTTTTTTTTCTTCTTTTTTTCTTCCTTTTGCTGATCTGAAAAGTGTGATATTTCTGTGTAGATAAGTTTAGTATGTTTCAGGAATAGATCATTTGATCAGGAAAGGCGAAACGCATTATTCTAAGCCTCTTGGTCTTACCAAGTATTTTAACTTGCTGAGTTTAACGGCTTTTGTCAGTGAAATACATTTGTGAGTTTTATGTTGCCTGCACAACTTGTTGTCCAACTCCGAGAGGTACAAATATCTACAAGAGTTTAGTTTGGCAGTAAGTTTGTAAGCTCTTAATTGTAAGTTTATGTCGGTTTGAGCTTTATAAGAATTTTAAAAAAAAAGTTTTCTCCCTAATTTCTATTCATGTTAAATTATCTGTAAGAATGAACATGATTCTTTAATGCATATATCAACTGTTAATGTCATAATTCGTGAAATGTTTAAGAAGAGCAGTTTGTACATGAATTTTGGGTTATTGAGAGTATATATATATACATATATATATATATATATATATATATATATATATATATATATATATATATATATATATATATATGTGTGTGTGTGTGTGTATGTATGTATATATATATATATATATATATATATATATATATATATATATATGTGTGTGTGTGTGTGTGTGTGCATGTGTGTGTGTGGTATGTATGTATGTATGCATGTATGTATGTGCTTTTTATTTGAATCTCAAATATCTACGAATAAATATTATAAAAACACCGTTTAATAAGTATCACATTCACGAATAAAGAATACAGTGGAAGTTAAATATATCGACTTATCCATCCTTTGCATTTTATATTTACTCTTTTCCTTTGCTGGTTTGAGAAAATAATAGCTTTTCATATTTAAAATCATAAATGATGATGTTGAAAACATCAGCAAATATAACAAACGTTTATTAAAACCTCTTTCGTATGACTGCAAGAAAAATCAAAAGAAAATTCAAACAAAGATACAATTAAGATGATCAAGATAAAATTAGAAAGGGGGACTTTGTTTCTATTCCATATTCTCTCTCTCTCTCTCTCTCTCTCTCTCTCTCTCTCTCTCTCTCTCTCTCTCTCTCTCTCTCTCTCTCTCTCCTCTCTCTCTCTCTCTCTCTCTCTCTATTAATACAAAGTTAGTTTGATATGAAAAATTGCATTCGTCCCCTACTGTTCATATATATTCTGCGTCACAGGATTTTTGTCATCTAAATTGGGTTTGAAATTACATGCAGTCTTTTGTATACATTCATATCTAAATATTTATTTCTCCTGGGCAGAAGTTATTTCTTGATATGTTTAGTTATTTGTTTCTTTATATTTCCCATTAAAAGCAATTACTGTCATTGTAGATTCCTATTCACTATAGATTTTGAAAATATTCATTGATATATATCAATACGATTTGGCAGATCGATAGATTTTATCATAAAAAAACAATGGAATTGTTAATGGACGTCTATTAGAAATCAGACCATTTTTCTGGTTATATGCATTCCTTGAGTCTTATATTATGATTCACCTACTATTTTCTAGTTTCATCATAATGACTTTCATATTAGTGATAAACTTCATTGTGATATAAGGGTTCTTTTGTTTATTGATTTTAACTAAAAGATATTTACAATTAGAATTATATAGCCAGCAAAATCATCACTTTTTTCTAAGTTTCAATCTAATGGAATGAGAGAGAGAGAGAGAGAGAGAGAGAGAGAGAGAGAGAGAGAGAGAGAGAGAGAGAGAGAGAGAGAGAGAAAATATTGTTGAATCGCCTTTCATTTTCTCGAAGTGTTTGATTTTATTTCTTCATTTGGAGAGAGAGAGAGAGAGAGAGAGAGAGAGAGAGAGAGAGAGAGAGAGAGAGAGAGAGAGAGAGAGAGAGAGAGAGATTATTGGCGAATCATC
This sequence comes from Palaemon carinicauda, assembly GCF_036898095.1. Taxonomy (NCBI): domain Eukaryota; kingdom Metazoa; phylum Arthropoda; class Malacostraca; order Decapoda; family Palaemonidae; genus Palaemon; species Palaemon carinicauda. The sequence continues at coordinate 118,252,599 of NC_090739.1, read as the reverse complement.
TTTCATGTTCTCAAAGTGATTGGATTGATTTTATTTCTTCATTTGGAGAGAGAGAGAGAGAGAGAGAGAGAGAGAGAGAGAGAGAGAGAGAGAGAGAGAGGAGAGAGAGAGAGATTATTGGCGAATCATCTTTCATGTTCTCAAAGTGATTGGATTGATTTTATTTCTTCATTTGGAGAGAGAGAGAGAGAGAGAGAGAGAGAGAGAGAGAGAGAGAGAGAGGAGAGAGAGAGAGAGAGAGAGAGAGAGAGAGAGAGAGAGAGAGAAAATATATTGTAGATTACCTTTCATGTTTTCGAAGTGCTTTATTTTATTTCTTTATTTAGAGAGAGTCTGATAAGAAGAAACTCGCTACTATAAATTGGGATTCTTGATTGGTATTCCCGTAATGATTGACAGGAATGAACTGAAGAATGTGGCACATTGAAAAGTATAAGAATAGAGATTTCATTTTATGAGATGAATTAGGATATACATTGATAATGAATGAGGAACACGTAGGATTGTGAAACTCGTGCAAAAGGACCTTCTAAAAGACTCAAATACTTTACCCAAATCTCTCTAAATTGATCTGTTATTTTACTCAAATTAGCAAGAAGTTCTTTTAGTAGGTCGTGTGCCAGCCTTACCTTGCCTTATTGCCTTATTTTTTGTTTGGGTTCCCCCAGGTCCCTCAGTGTGAGGCCCCTCGTATATCCACCAGAGAGTTGCTAATACATCTTCCGGTGTATTTTGCATCTTCCAGTCTTGGATGGTCTGGGATGCATCTTAGGTATTTATCGAGCTGATTTTTAAACGCATCTACGCTCACTCCTGATATGTTTCTTAGATGAGCTGGCAGCACATTAAATAGTCGCTGCATTATCGATGCTGATGCGTAGTGGATTAATGTCCTGTGCGCCTTTCTCAGTTTACCTGGAATGCTTTTTGGCACTACTAATCTACCTCGGCTTGCTCTTTCTGATACTTTAAGCTCCATGATGTTTTCAGCAATTCCTTCTATTTGCTTCCATGCTTGTATTATCATGTAGCGTTCTCTTCTCCTTTCTAGACTGTATAGTTTTAAAAATTGCAGTCTTTCCCAGTGATCAAGGTCCTTAACTTCTTCTATTCTAGCAGTATAGGACCTTTGTACACTCTCTATCTGCGCAATATCCTTTTGGTAGTGTGGGTACCATATCACATTGCAGTACTCGAGTGTACTACGCACATAAGTTTTGTAAAGCATAATCATGTGTTCAGCTTTTCTTGTTTTAAAGTGTCTGAATAACATTCCCATTTTTGCTTTACATTTAGCCAACAGTGTTGCTATTTGGTCGTTGCATAACATATTCCTATTTAAAATTACACCAAGGTCTTTAATTGCTTCCTTGTTTGTGATTGTCTCATTATTAGGTCCCTTGTATGCATACACCATTCCTTCTCTGTTTCCATAATTTATTGATTCGAATTTATCGGAGTTAAATACCATCCTATTTATCTCCGCCCATTCATATATTTTGTTTAGATCTCTTTGTAGTGAGTTCCTATCTTCATCACAAGTAATTTCTCTACTTATTCTTGTGTCATCGGCGAAACTTCTCACTACGGAGTTTTCAACATCACAGTCTATGTCTGAGATCATAATAACAAATAGCAGTGCAGCTAATACCGTACCTTGGGGCACACCAGATATTACCTGGGCTTCATCTGATTTCTCGTCATTTGCAACCATTATCTGTTTTCTGTTTTGCAGGAATTCTTTTACCCATTTTCCTATCTTTCCCACAATATTATGCTTTCTCATTTTTTTCTCCAATATGTTATGGTCTACCTTGTCAACGGCTTTTGCAAAATCTAGATAGATCACATCTATGTCTTTTTCATTTATCATATTATTGTATATGTTTTCATAGTGAGCTATCAGTTGGGTCTGTGTACTTTTTCCAGGTACGAAACCGTGTTGACCCATATTAAACAAATTATTTTTGACCAAATGGTTCATTATTTTCTTTTTTATTACCCTCTCATACACTTTCATAATATGTGATGTTAGACTAACAGGTCTATAATTGCTTGCCTCTAGTCTTGATCCACTTTTGAAGATAGGGGTTATATAAGCTAATTTATGTTTAACATATATCTCGCTCATATCTATACTCTGTCTTAGCAGTATTGCAAGTGGCTTCGCGATAGTGTTTGCAGTTTTTTTTTTTAACAAAATCGCTGGAACTCCTTCTGGTCCGGCTGCCGATCCATTTTTAATTTCGTTTATAGCCGTGACAATATCTGCTTCATTAATATCTATATCCGTTAGATATTCAACATTTTCTTCTCTCATTTCTGTTTCATTATTCTCATTCGCAATTCTTGGCGTGAACTCACTCTTATATTTTTCTGCTAATATGTTGCATATTTCCTTTTTTTCATTCGTTAGCCGTCCTTCAATTCTTAGAGGGCCTATTTCTATTCTCCTTTTATTCATCTTTTTTGCATAGGAGTAAAGTACTTTGGGGTTTCTTTTTATATTTTGAAGTGTCCTTTCTTCTAAGTCCCTTTTTTCATTTTCTTTCGACTGTATAATCTTTTGTTCTGCATTTTCTATCTTACATTTTATTTCCCTCATTTTCCACACATTTTGTTCTTTTGCAAGATTTTTCTTCCACTTTTTAATTTTCTGAAATAAGATCCTTCTGTCTCTTGGTATGCACCTCTTTTGTTTATTGTTTTTTTTTCGGTACATATTTTTCAACAATTTTCTCCAGTATTTTGTACAGTATATCCGTATTTACCTGTATATTATCACTTATAAATACATTTTTCCATTCTTTATTCAGTTCTTCATTTATTTCTGACCATTTTATATTCTTACTGTAAAAGTTATATTTTCCATATCCTTCCCAAAGTTTTGTGCTTTTATTAATTCTGTGATCACTTGCTTTGGAATGAACTATCAATTCTATGACATTGTGGTCTGAAATTCCCGTGTTATACACTATTATTGCTTTAACATAATTCACCTCATTCACAAATACTAGATCTAGGACATTTTCCTTTCTTGTTGGAATGTGGTTTATTTGTTGCATATTATGTTCTAATAGCATATCTTGAAGCTTTTCAAATTGCCTCTTATCTTCTGCGCTACTATTACTATCTTTTTTATATGTATACATACAACCACTTTCTTCTATCCGTTCTTTCCAATCCACGAAAGGAAAGTTAAAATCTCCGGATAGGAGTATATTCCAGTCTTTATGGTTTCTACATATATCATCTATTTTTTCTATTATTATGTCAAACTCCTTAGTGTTTGGGGGTCTGTAAACTACAATATTCATTAGTTTTTCAAATTCAAATTCTACCGCAATCAATTCACATTCTGTGTTGCTGTATTTTTCACATACTTTTCCTTGATTTATGTCTCTTCCATATATTGCGGTTCCCCCTTGATTCCTATTTTTTCTGTCTGATCTATAAGTTTGGAAACCCTTTATCTGGTCATCACTGCCAGTCTCTTGGGAATACCATGTTTCACTTATATTTAATATATCTATTTTTTCAATTTGGGTTAGTTCTTCTAAGAACTATTTTCCTTTTAGAGTTACTCGTGACTAAACCCTGTGCATTCATTACTATTATGGTTTGTGTTTCATCCCTATTATTTAATATTGGTAATAATATGGATTCTCCCATGCTTCCTTCCTGTTCTGATATGATGTTCTTTTCTTCATTTCCCGGAATTCTGCCATTAAAAAATCCAACTTTTCTATTATATTTGCTCTTTCGCCTTCATATTTATTTGTGTGTGTATATACCTGCAACTGTCCCCATATCTGCACCAACCCCTGGCATTATAGATGCATTCTTTGTAGTTGGGCTCTAAATGTGCAGGTTTGGGTTGAAAGGCCTCATATCTTGGGGCTCTTGGTTCAAAGCACGGTATATACACGGCCTGCTTTTTTGTTTCTTTTTTGTTTCTTTTTTGCTTTCATTTTTCTTTTCAGTTTGCTGAGTTTTCTTACTTTCATTCATGGTTGCAGGATGCATATATCGACATTTTTTGTTGTAAATGCATCCTTTTCCTTCTTTTAGGTTTTTGCATATTTTTGGATGGAGATCTCTGCATTCGTCTCCATATCCGTCTAAATACGCACATTTACCATATATTTCATAATTATGGCATATCTTTGGATGCTTGTAGTAGCATCTTTCACCAAATCTGCAATTCCCTCTTTTCAGCATATTGCAGACTATATTCTTCTTTTCTATTTTTTCTTGTTCTTGCTCTTCCCTAAAATTATGTAGGTCCGGGTAGAGTCTCTTGGGTCTATTATTTGTTTCCATCTGGTAATTTATTTCTTCATAAGTATGTTGTTGGATGGCATCATAGGTTATATCAATGATTTCTTCTGCATCCTTACACATATCCTGTTCATTGTTCTCTTCTTCTTCTTTTTCTTCTTCTTCTTCTTCTTCTGTTTCTTCTTCTTCCTCTACTTTATCTTCAACTATTTGCAGATTTAGTCTCGACTTAATTATATTTTCTATCCAGACTAAGCATGTTGAGCAGAATACCTTTGTGTCTTTATTTTTTATTTTTTGCTGTATTTCAGCACATGTGGGATGTGTTGGGACATGACAGGCATCACATTTTCTAATCAATTGTTGAGGATTATTAATGGAATACCATATCTTACATGTATTACACCATTTTGGCATTCTTTTTCCCATTGCATCAATCAGCATATTCACCATATTGGACTTCTTATTGTTCTTTGATGGAATGTGTTGATTGATGTAGACTTTCTTTATAAGTCTCTTTAACACTTGGATTTTCTTTGGAATTTCTTCTATTATTTTGCTGATGTTTTCCGCAGATTTGCTCCAGTTTATTGGATCATATTGTTTCAATATGTCTGCGAATATTTTTCCGTCACATTGGTTGACGTTACTAGTGACCTCTGTTATCAGACGGTCGAGCTCCTGTTTCGCCAACTCATGGAATTTATTTTTGCTGAGTCCAGCGATGTCTCTCCAAGCCTTGCCCGTGTTGTACATAGCCATCTTGATTAGATTTTTAGTAATTCACAAGATAACTATTCTATGCCGACGTTTTATCCCACTTCTCCGACCTCAAACTAATCACTGACTATTCACGAAAACTTGTAGCTATATTGCACTCGATAGCCTTTTGTTATCCGCGTTAAATCATGATATTTATAGGGTCTCAAAAGTGTAATCACTCACTGGCACACAGATACAAAACTGAGGACCACCCCTTGGGATGTTTTCTGCTAACTTTTTTTTTTTTTTAACTCACACCTGAAAACATATGTCTTGGTCTGTCAAGAACATAGCAACCACCCTTAACTCGGTGCCGATCTCATATAGTATAGGGGGCCAAAACCATCCGTTCCGCCCTACGCTGTACTCCATCTCATAAATCTACATAAAGCCTTATATGGGCGGTCAAAAATATTCAGACTTTCGTGAAATTTTGCAGGGGCTATTGCAATAGTATAATGTATATTTTGAAAGTAATACAAAATGTACTTAGAGAAGCCAAAAAAATCATGACTTTAACATTTCTCTTTGCAAACGACGTCCTCTCAAGAAAAAATAACTAATCTATAATTACATATTGCATTATTAATGCTCCCTTGTTACACACGCTTTCATTTTAGCCTATGTTGACATTTCTTGTAGCCAGTGTACGTTATACAGAAATAAATACCAAAATTTCTCTGTTTCAAACTGATAAATCCAAATAATCAAGTGATGGTCCCTTTTCCTGACAATTTCCAAGCTTATTTTAAAGGATAAAGTGCCTTTTATTTTTAGAGAAAATTTGAAGGTATTTGTTCATATTAAGTTAAAAGTTAATATTAATTATTTTTCTTATTCATTTGTTCATTTATCTATTTACGTGTCCATCAAGAAAGTTACCGACGAGAGTTTTTTCGAATTTGTCGCCGCACATTGTCAAGCATAAAAACAAATGCTGAATGAAAGCGAACAATCCGCCAACAAAAAGGTAATATATAGCAATATTTCGTAAAAGCCGTATATTTTGCAAAGGTGACAAGGTAAAGAAGGTCTCCAGTAATAGACATAACTTGCAAAAGCTCGGCTCAGATGCGTATAAAAACATTAAAGGAATACTCTGAGGAAAAAGTTTGCTGCCACCACACGGCACCTAAAAGACTGAAACGCATCAGGGACGTCAAAACGAAAGTTAGCTCACGGGATGAGTAGGAAAAGAACGAAGGATCCGGCCAATTAAACAATCAACGAAAAGACACATAAGATTGAAGGCGTAAATAAAAATGAGACACGAAGAGGAGGGGAGACGAATGGGAGAAAAAGAATTGATAAAGATTCTCTTGGAATATGAAGGGTCCTATTAAAGGCTGACCCGATATACACGCATCCGACTCAGTGCTCGAAAGCATTTAATTCCGATATACTCTATATCTACAGATATTTCTCCCTTTTCGTCCTCTAAACAAGACTCCAATATTTACGTAACCCTTGTCCTTTAAGAGATATGTCGGTATGTCTGACAGGAAAAATATAAAAAATATTTGTTGGATGAAACTAATTTGTGTCAATTATAGAGTCAGCTATCCAATCATGCAACTGACATATGATCTTGTAAGATTATAAATGAAATTATTGTTTTAATTTAATAGAATTTCCGAAGTTCAAAAGGACCTCTTTAAAGCTTTGTTTTTTTTTTTTTGCAGCAAATAACTTTTTGGTTAAAAGCGCATGAAACAGTTACCAAACTTTCTAACTCTGCCCAATCGAACGAGTTTTATAAGAGAATAAAACTTTGCGAATTGACACTTTTGCAAACGCTTAAAGGATAATTATAGATCATATTACCATCTGTTAAAGGGGGGTGATGCTTGATTACTCAATTCATCTTGTGTCCTGGGAATTTATATTAGCACTAATTGATTTATTATCATTATCTTTATTGTTACTGTAGTTTGATGTTTTTATTATTATTATTATTATTGTTGTTATTATTGATAAGACATTTTTCAGTCACTATAATATTAAAAATCCCTAGAAATTTTTTTCCCTAAAACGCACTAATTCTTTTTTCTCTTTGAGTGGCACTAGCTCTCCTCGAGCAAGACAGTTCTGAGAGAGAGAGAGAGAGAGAGAGAGAGAGAGAGAGAGAGAGAGAGAGAGAGAGAGAGAGAGAGAGAGAGAGAGAGTCTCTTGCTAAAATAGGAATATCAGAAGTAGCCTTTTCAGAAAGTCAAATAACTTGACGTTTCTTGTGACAAGCCTAAAAGGACGTTACCCTTTCCTGGTCAGATATTGAGGATGAGAAATAAAGAAATTCATCCTTTCCTATTATTAAATGATATTTCATAATCTTTATGAGGGATAAAACACCATATTTGACCTATAAATGAAAAAACAAAATCACTTTATTTTCAGATTTATCAAATATTATTAGGCATTTGAATTTATAATTTTATCATTATATCATGACTGATAAATGAAAGGTATAAGCACAGATTTTCAATGTGAAAGATTGACAGTTTCCGAACATAAAAAGAAATTGTACTTAAATATGTTTCTTCAATTTGCATTCTGTTAATTGAACACAACAATGTGTTTCCTTTCTTTGTATATGAAACATAATGTCAAACCCAACTGCATCTGCACGGAAAGATGATCAAAATGTCAGCAAAATCAAATAAAGGAAACATCTGGACCCAAGTGCAGAACAGGTCATAATTTTGATGATATTCGCATAAAAGAACCATTAGCAAACGTTTGCTTCCCTTTCGATTGGCCATAGCGAAACTCCGCAAAAATATTTCATATTTAGTGTGTTTCTCCTTTTCAATCGACGAGGCCTTTCCTTACGCTACTATGAAGGCTAAGGAAATATTGAGGTCTCTTTATGGCATATCAAAACCAGCCTAGCACTGCTTGACGCAGCCATTATGAGACTCACAATGCACAGTTTTGTTATTTTCATGCAAAGGTCTTTTATATATTTCCCAATTGGATTTCCATAACGCTTGTGCTCTTCATCATTTATGGCTGCTGGGTTTTTTAAGTATTTGGTTTCTCGGATTCTGGTAAAAAATTTTGTTTACAGTATTTAAAGTTTTTATAGTTTGTATAGGAAATATTTATTTCAATTTTGTTACTGTTCTTAAAATATTTTATTTTCCCGTGTTCCCTTTCCTCACTGGGCCACTTTTCCCTGTTGGAGCCCCTGGCTTATAGCATCCTGGTTTTCCAAATAAGGTTGTAGCTTAGCAAATAATAATAATAATAATAATAATAATAATAATAATAATAATAATAATAATGAAAATAATAATAATAATAACAATAATAATAATAATAATAATAATAATAATTTGTGATAGTTGCTATTGTTTATTCGTGGGCATCCAAAGGA
>NC_090739.1:118134180-118239180 GCF_036898095.1 Palaemon carinicauda | reverse complement strand
ACTATGCACAAACTGTTCATGATCTCGTCTTGAACTCGTCGGGACAATGCGGGAGGATGCGTGCCAGTGCGTGGCAATGCGTGCCATGCCACGACTGTCACGAATAGTTCACGAACAGCTCACGTCGAGTTCATGAGTAGTTGACGACATGTTCACGAATATGCACACGTCGCAGCGTGGCCGTGCCTTCCCACTGACATGGTCACGTGTACTTCACTCATTGATGGCACGAGCAGTTCACGACTAGTTTACGCACTTCACGAACAGTTTGCGCATGGCACGAGCAGTTCACGATCAGTTCACAAGCAGTTCACGACTACTGCATGACAGTGGCACTTGCGTCGATGTGGGGGTATATATAGAGCTTCCTGGACGCTTCTGTGGTTTTGTTAAAGTTTTTATAATCTGAAAAGGAAATATTTACTTTAATGTTGTTACTTTTAGAATATTTTATTTTTCTTTGTTTCCTTTCCTCACTGGGCTATTTTCCTTGTTGGAGCCCCTGCTTTTCCAACTAGGGCTATAACTTACCTAATAATGATAATAAAAATAGTAATAATAATAATGATAATAATAATTATAATAACTGATGGAATCTCTCTCTCTCTCTCTCTCTCTCTCTCTCTCTCTCTGTCTGTGTGTGTGTGTGTGCAGGCGACATTGTATTTTTGTCAGTTGAAAAAAGTTATAAGCGATTTTCTCAAAGTACTCACATTATTCGTACTCTCGATTTGAGGGTGATTTAATTTTACTCGCATTAATAGGGAAAACGTTTATATATTGTTGTGGTAGAAAATATGATATATTTATAATTAACTTTGATCAGCCCTTGTGGTAATTGTGTCTTTCTTCGAGGTTGGGTTGCCTTTTCTTGCTCTTCTGCCTCTGCCAGCCTTAAAGACTCAATTAGCACAAGGGCTGATCAAAGTTAATTATAATTATATCATATTTTCTACCACAACAATATATAAACGTTTTCCCTATTAATGCGAGTAAAATCAAATCACCCTCAAATTGAAAGTACGAATAATGTGGGTACTTTGAGAAAATCGCTCATAACTTTTTTCAACTGACAAAAATACGATGTCGCCTGCACAGAGAGAGAGAGAGAGAGAGAGAGAGAGAGAGAGAGAGAGAGAGATTCCATCAGTTATTATCATTATTATTATTATTATTATTATTATTATTATTATTATTATTATTATTAGCTAAGTTATAACCCTAGTTGGAAAAGCAGGATGCTATAAGGAAAATAGCCCAGTGAGGAAAGGAAACAAGGAAAAATAAGATATTCTAAAAGTAACATTAAAGTAAATATCAACTTTTTAAACTATTGCATGTTGTCTCTTCCAATGCCAATCCAAAAATGACCAAGGGTTGGAGAGGCCCCGTTTTTATATGGCGAGGCCGCACGACACCATCCTGAACGGGCACTCATTCGTGAACTATTCGTGAACTCGTCGCGAACTCATCGTGAACTATGCGTGAACTCGTCGTGAACAGTGTGGGAGCCTCCCAGTTCGTGCCACAAAATGTCACGAATTGCCACGACAAATTCGTTTTCAAAAAATCGTGCAAGTGTCAGGGGACTCTAACAGGTTCATCCACGCCCCCCTCACTCACACCCCACCATTCGCCCAAAACACTTGCCCACACAATCTTAGTCGTGACACCATTATAAGCTTTGTAATCTTCACTACGCCTGCCATTCTTTTTATTTCTTAATTGTTCAATCTTTTGAGCCGTGGTACTCCTATAATCCACTTCAGAATTCTCATCTCTATTCTCTTAACCTGTGCTTCCTCTTTTTATCTTATAACCACATTTTCGATACATACATTAACACTGGTCTTATTAATGTGGTATAGATCATGACCTTTAGCTTGATTGGCATATTTATTAAATACCACTCCCGCTACGTCCCACCACTTCCCCCAGGCAGTTTTTATCTTATTTTCAACCTCAGAATTACATCCTCCCTCCTGACTTAGAGTAGATCCCAAGTTTATGAAAAATTACAGAATGCTTAGATTAGTACTAATGATTCTACTGGAATAATTGAGAAGGATAAGTGGAGATAAAAGAAAATTTAATTTTTTCAGATGATTTGTCTCGTGATGGAGATGTACAAGATCTGTATCGTGGACGTTTCCATAATACACTAGGGCTCCAGTGTACCACAATTTCCTAGAAACCCCTTTGCTATCCACATGGCCACTTTTATATATATATATATATATATATATATATATATATATATATATATATATATATATATATATATATATATACATATACATATGATAACGAACAAGTGTCTGACTATATATATATATATATATATATATATATATATATATATATATATATATATATATATATATATATATATATGTGTGTGTGTATATATATATATATATATATATATATATATATATATATATATATATATACATATATACATACATTTCCTGTCACGCTGAGCGGTATAACCAAATGTATGACTACTCGGTCGTCTCTCCTTGTCCATCAGGTAGGGGGGAGAGGGAATAGTTAAGAAAGAGGGAGGGGCTGGGATGGGTTAAATCTGTATGTATCTATATTCCTTTAGATATTTAGCAGTCATTTTTGACGGGTCACTTACATTAGTGTATATATATATATATATATATATATATATATATATATATATATATATATATATATATATGTGTGTGTGTGTGTGTGTGTGTGTGTGTATATATTTATACACACACACACACACACACATATACATATATATATATATATATATATATATATATATATATATATATATATATATATATATATATAATAGATTGGCCAGGGCACCAGCCACCCATTGATATACTATCACTAGGGAGTTATTGGGTCCTTCGCCTGGCCAGACATTACTACATTGGGACTTTCTCTCTGGTTACGGCTCATTTTCCTTTGCTTAGACATACACCGATTAGTCTATATACACATTCTCCTCTGTCCTTTCTTAGGGCCGGATTAAGCTCTTTAGAGGCCCTAAGCACTTAAAGAATTCGATGCCCATTACATGTACAATATGTGTAATTCAAAATATAAACATTATAAACCACACAAAATTTTAACCAACGAAATTAAACTAAACTGACACTAAAAAGGAAAACTATTTTTATTTTTGTATACTTTCAATTACATTTGAAAAGCTCCCTCCTTTTTTCTTTTTCTTTTTTTTTAAACTGTAGTCTTTGTTCAGGTCCTCAATAATGTTCTTACGCAACATATCTGTTTCTATGCTTAATAGAGATAAGGCATCCAGCCTACCTTGTTACATAATTGTTCGGATGGGATTTTTTATATGCTTCAACTGAGATAATTATCGTTCAGGTGAACAATTTGCGCCCATTAATGTTAAAATTATACAAAAGCCATTGTCTACATTTGGAAAGGCACAGTCGATGTTATCTTCTAGAAGTATTTTATTAAGTTCAGCATGACTGATACTTGTTTCAACTTTTTCGTTTCGTTGAATTTATGGGCCACATATGAATCTGTTGAAGCTCAGCTGAGAAATTACCGTTGAAATCAATAAGCTTTTTACAGCACTGAGGATACCTTTAAGTGTTAACAGATGAAGTTACGTTATGTGGTATTGGTACATCACTTAGAAAAGAAAACCAGTCTGCTATTTCTCTATATAGGCTATCTCCTCTTTTTGTCATTTGAGTTTTAAGTATGTTGACAATTGAATAAAATGTGGTAATGCGAAATTTATCCCTGGTAATCAAATATACATCTGGTGCATCTCCGTCGTTTGGTACCTTCTCTCTGATATGTTTGCGAGTTGTGGCTTCCTATTCTTTAAGGGTTGCAGTTGTAGAAAACTTTCTTCTTAAGGGGAGATCTTACTTTCTTGGTACAATATATTCTATTTTAATTTTTTAATATTTATACACGTTTTTATGTAAAAACTAACAAATATTCAACTTGTGGCAACCCTTTTATAAAAAGAACACCTAAATATATTTGAAATGAAGTTTTTTCAAACATTTCCATCCAATGTCGCGTAGGAATCAAGTATATTTTTTGAAAAGAAAAAAATATTTGTTGAAAATAGCTAAATAGACTACTCACCTTTGTGCTTGAAAAAAAAAACGAGAAAAAGGGTGAAATTTAAGCTAGTTATGGAATAGCCAAGGTGAGCATAACATTGCAATTTCATTATAAGAGATGTTATACTTGCATAAGGAATAAAAATTATACTTTTTGTCTTAAAGGTATGACCTCACTCTGACAACGTAGGAAGTAGTCAAGTTTCAGCTGGCTTGCTAGAACAAGCTGTTAGTGCAGCTGAATGTGGCCATTTTAATTCAGATAGCAGCAGTAACTCATGAAGGGCGCCGTTGCAAAGGCAAAGCCTCAACCTGAATCTGATCTGATCTGAGTTGTACGAAGTGGAACACAACCACTTCCGATGGTGCAAATGTGAACCATTGCTTCATTGTGAGTTTCCAACCCCTTATAGAACCGGCCCAAAACATTCTGTTATTCAATATCGCTTATTGGCTATTTGTTACTCAACACCTAACTCGAACCAGCAAACAGAATTAACCAGTCATTTGGATAAACTGAGAGATTTGTCCTCCTCTTCATGACGTACCAGAGACGTATTATTCTTTTAAAAAATGATTGGTAGTCAGAACTTATTCCTCTAATAAAATATGTTGTAAAATCCTGTTTATAAGGGTCTGTTTCTATATATTTTGAAAAATGTAACTCTAATTGTCTTAAAAACAAAACAAAAAAGTCTGTAACTCTGTCTCCCGTAGCTAAAGTGTAAGAATGCAATTTCATCGAAATTCGGGTTAGTTTTATGATCAGCCACATTCAAGTGTTCGGAACTCCCTCGAGGTGGTACATTCCAGTCCTCTGATAGGCTATAAGTTCCTATGCTGTGATTGGGTGTTGCCTTTGTTTACTGTAACTTCGCACACACATATCGTAACCAAAACAGTCAATTATTCTTTTGAATAATTTACATTAGACTTGAAATATAACTAAGTACGAATTACAGTAATGTACTGTAGTTCCTTCACTATATAAGCTCGATATGATAATAGTAGCTATTTGAATACCAAGTATTAGCCACGTGTTACTCAACAGTTCACTCAAACCAGCAAACAGAATTAATCAGTCATTTAGACAAACTATTTCATTCTACTCCTTATGACGTCACAAAGACGTAATTTTTCCTTAATAAATATAATTATTTGGTAATTAGAATATTATCTCTCTGATAAAATATGCTATTAAAACATCTTACACGGGACTGTCTCTATATATTTTGAAAAAAATATATCTCTAATCTTCTTAAATAAAAAACAAATTCTACAAATCCCCCCCCCCCCACAGCTAGGGCATTTAAAAGCAATTTTAGGGAAATTCGGGCACTTTTTTTAACAGCAATTCATAAGTCCCCGGAACTCTCTCTTGGCGAGATATTGCAGTCCTCTGATTGGCTGCATATTCTCAGCTGTGATTGGCTGTTGCATTTGTTTACAAATTCACACATACACCGCTAACATCATAACCAGAACCAAGTGAATTATTCCTTTCGAAAATGACGTATTTATTTAACTTACACGTTTGAACAAGCTCTATTATCTATTTTAATATTAAATTGATAATATTTCTAGTTTAAATTCATAAAAATTGTAATTTCCAAAACTTAAGCTATATAGAATAAGTATAAGTACTTTACTTCTATCCAGTTAAATTCATTCATAAAATACGAGATTGCATGATGTCACATACAACCACCAATCACAGCAGAGGATTAATCAGCCAATGAGATACCAGATATTTTCCGCTAAAGAAACGCATAAGGCGAGAGGGGTTCCTCTAGTATATAGGTTGCTGTTGGTAAACGAGCTAAAAACTCACGAGATATTAAGGGACTTCAATCTTAGTTCTTAATTTGTTCATATTTAAGATACATTTTAATGCTTAATAAGTAAGTGTTTTGAGATAGTTTCCATAAAATTTGAAATTTTCAAGTCATCATTTATAGTAAATATGTATACCACTGGTATTTTACCTGAACCCTTTATGACGACATATTTCCTAATAAACATGTATATGATTTATGCAGCAAAATACTAATTAAAGTTACGTAGTTACTAATTAAAGCTCGATATAATAACAGTTCATTCAAACCAGCAAACAAGAGCAAAGACAAGCTGTAAAATTCATCACCCTACGCTTGATGATGTCACACTATTTAACATATGTTAGCACCGTCCCCTTAATTAGAGCGTTTGAAAACGATTTTATGGAAATTAGGTCAGGTTTCTTCTTGTACAGCAATCATAAGACCCCGGAATTCTCCCTTGGCGGGATATTCCAGTCCTCTGATTGGCTATAACTTCCTCAACTGTGATTGGTAGTTACCCTCGTTTACTACAGCTTAACAGACGCACGCACGTACATTTATCATCGTAGCCAAAACACAGTCAAGCATTATCTTTTTGTAACTTAAATAATAACCGTTTTGGATTTATTTCCATGAAAATTGTATTTTTTTTTTAATTTATCTATAATAAATATAAGTTTTTCACTCCTACCCACATACATTCATGAACGACAATTGATGACGTCATATACAACCACCAATCAGAGCTGAGAAAGAGTTAGCCAATGAGGCGCCAGATATTTCCCATTAAAATGTATAAGGTGACAGGGCTCCTCTGGTATATCGGCTGCTATTGGCAAATTAATTTAAATTCACGCAGGGCATTTTCTTCAAACGCTCTATTTAAAGATTTTTTTTATCCGGATTCATATCTCTTATATACATATAATGATGATATTTAAGTAGCCTGAGAAGAGAATTTTTTCATTTTTTTATATTTAATATAGCCTACAATTCAAAAGTTTTTCCATTACAGACTTTCCCTTCAGTAGTCACACTTTCCTTTTCTTTTAGGAGCGAGAAAGGCATATATGATAATTTTTATGTAATTTTTATCATCATCATTATTTCTATAATTATCATTTTGAATATCTTGTAAGATAATGTTGAAAATTTTTGAGTTCATATTAATTGATTTTATAACAAAAAAGAAATCATCAAGTCAGAAGTCCAAAAACAATACATTGTAAATAACAATGTAGAGGTTTAGTATAGACCTTAATTTCCTTTTTATGTATTTGTTTTGTTAAAAACATTATTAAAACTGTGGCTTAAATTTAAAATACAGAAGTGGTCTTATGAGCGGAAAAAACACATTCAGAATTTTATTTTGTCATGGCAGAAAGCAATTGAGAATATTCTTTATTGTTTGCTTATCAGTTTTCTTTATAAACTGAAATCATTTAACTGTTAAGAAATCAAAACCGCATCAACAAAACTGATTGCTGAATAGGCCTACTTGTAAAATTTTCAGTCTTCAACACTCAATTTCTTAACCTAAGCGAATAAAGAGCACATCTTAACAAAATATTGATTGACAAATAGGGTGCAAATTTATTTTCTGGTGTCGAAATAAAGTTACTGGTGTAAGCCTACTTGGTGATCAGGGTCAAAAACTTTTCTCGAGAACGTCCAATTAGACTGTTATGAATTGTCCAAAAGTTTGATTTTCACAAATTGATGAGTTTGTGATATAGCGTTCATAGGTGTGTCCTGAAATAGCTCAAATACGTTTTGCCTTGTTTTATCAGCAAATTTAACGGTTACCCTAACAGGGCATGAATGATGAAGCTGTGGTTACCCACTTCCCTAGATGCCCCAAGCCCGTGCTTATTTTACGTAATGGTTAATCCAGCTATGCTCCTTATACACCTGACAACACTGAGATTACCAAACAATTGTCCTTCGTTCAAGGAGTTAACTACTCTACTATAATTGTTCAGTGACTACTTTCTTCTTGGTAAGGATAGAGGAGACTCTTCAGCTATGGTAAGAAGGTCTTCAAGGAGAAGGGCACTCCAAAATAAAACCATTGGGTAGTGCCATAGCCTCTCTACCATGGTCTTCCATTATCTTGGATTAGAGTTCTCTTGCTTGAGGGTACACTCAGGTCACTATTGTATCTCATTTCTCTTCCTCTTGTTTTTTTAAGGTTTAATAGTTTATATATGAAAGATATTATCTAATGTTGTTACTGTTCTGAATATGTTTTATTTTGATCGTACATTACTTCTCTTTTAGTTTAATTATTTCTTTGTTTAATTTTCTTACAGGGCTATTTTTCCCTGTTAGAGCCCTTGGTCTTATATCAACTTGCTTTCCCAAGTAGGGCTATATCTACGCTTGTTATATATATATATATATATATATATATATATATATATATATATATATATATATATATATATATATATATATATATACACACACCTTTTAAACTAGTTTCCCTTCCATAAAGAATAATGACCTAACAATCATTCAGGTATTTTCATTCTTGGATCTGAAGTCCATAACCAATCGTTTGGACATTTACTGCTCTATTTCTTATCTCACGAAATCTATGAATCGCCACTTATCTCATATAAAATTTTTCTTCTTGGTTCACTTAATAAAGTTATAAGACCCAGTCATTCAAGAATCAATATTGTGAAGGATTACCTTCCCCTGTTTTTTTCTTATATACAGAATGTTTTTTCGTTTAGTCAAAATGTCGCATAGTCATTTATGATATCTTAATATTTTTTCTTTATGTGTCTTTCTTTACGTTTTCTTCTACGGAGACATGGGTATACTATGCTGAAGTTGCCGTTGATCTGAGCCTTGTCTTTATGACGTCACGACAATAGAAACACGAGACAAAAGACATATGCTGGTTCTTTCCTTAATCTATGTGTTTCGAAATGGAATTTTAGGAGCCGTTGGACCGGTGACCAGACCAGAACTGGAACCTGAACCAATAACCCCGATCAGCCAAGCAGCAAGCGACATATATAGTGGTGGCCCAGCGAGTTGTAAATACTAGCCTACAGTATACTGGGGCCTAGTATTACTGCCATTATCCGGAAAAAGTTCTCCAATCTTCGAACGTTCGATTGAGTACAGGTATACGTTTAGCCATACGTATTTCCCCTTTTAGACTAATTATATGTTACGTTCTATATCAGACTGGCTATACAAGATTTGGGCTGTGTGCGTGGTATTCGTTTTACTTTATAATATTTGGGTATATTTTTCCTTAGTGTATTTGAGTCTCAGGTCACTGAGAACGTGTTTGACCTCATGGGGTACCCTATCTTAGTTATAGAACTTTGCAATTAGTGTAAGGATGCCATGAGTAACCTCCACTTTATGTATCTTGCTGGGTATTTCTCATTTATTTGACTTTGTGCTAACTTTGGTTTGAATTTATTTACATTTTCCCATGTTAAGATGTCAGTTTCCTTGTTGTAATTTTATTCAATACAAAATAGATAGTTATCCCAATTCCTATATATGTCTCTTCAATCTGATATGTGAATACATAATTTATATTAATGATAATTTGGAACAGGTTCCGGTAAGTGAATTTAGAGGTGTTGATTATGCCATAGATATTAAAAAGAGTAAGTTAAACTATGAGTAACATAGGTAAGCAATATTAGCGAATGTACGTTTTTAGTCTTGTGCTTCGAAGGTGAAAATCCCCATTCTAATTATTACATTCATCACTGCTCCTTTCCCCTCTTTCATTGAAATTTTCTTTTAAGATAATTCCATGTCCATCATCTCACCAGGGTTGCTAGAACAGATCAGAAATAGAGCCCAAGAGTTAGGATGTGGCTTTAGTAGTGACAAATCTAAAGTAGGGCCCTAAAAGTTTTCTATGGACAGAAGAATCTTTCCTCAAGTGAAGATTTGCGAACTGCAGCACCAAATGTAATTTATCCCTGATCTGTGTGTTTTAGAGCGTTGGCAATCCCATCCCTCATAGTAGATCTTTGTTGAATGTTGTAGGGACGCATTCCAGGAACAGCTTCCCACTCTCAAAAAAATTTCTCCGTAAATATTACAATTTATGATTTCATCCTCGTTATTCCTACTTACACTTGTCACTTTACAAAAATCTAGATTAATTTTAACTTTATTAATATGTAAACCCTTGAAAACTGATTTCCCTATATTTTTTTTTTCTGTCACTAATAAGCATTATGATTACCTGCAAAAATCAGTTTTCCCATAACATACACACAACTGTCTTACTTAAATTTCGCCTTTGCTCTTATATCTACAACATAGTGACCCTTCTATGATCTCTCATATCACCCCTTCTGTTACTAAAGATGGTGAACAGCCACGGGAATATAACACGACCTTGTCTCATATCTACTTTTGCCAAAAAAAAAAAAAAAAAAAAAAAAAAAAAAAAAAAAAAAAAAAAACCTTTGCAAACCGTTCATTTTCATCTATAACGGTTGTATAGTAATCTCAACATTGCCTGGTCTCAAAATATGTATTTATAGGTTCATATACGATTTAATCAGCGTTTTCTCTTATTTTATTCCAGTCTTATATCGGTCTTATAAGGATCAATTACTTGTTCTCGTGACCTCGTCCAATCCAATGCATATTTTTTACCTCATTTTCCTCTTCATAATCTGAAGATCTTTGTAATTTTAAAAATTTTCAACTTTTTATATTTAGTTTCATATATAATATATTTACGAAATAATCAATCATAATTTTGTAGCATATCATATATAAAAGGAATCGTGAATCTATATTAGATAAAAATCACTTGATAAAGACATACCATAGTTTTGTGGAAATAGTGCAGAAGTGACCAAAATAAGTTAAGAAACGGAATAATCCTCGTTTCTTTAACCAAAGGCTTACACCTGAAAACTTGAAGCAGCTGCTATATATATATATATATATATATATATATATATATATATATATATATATATATATATATATATATATATATATATATATATATATATATATATATATATATATGAGAGAGAGAGAGAGAGAGAGAGAGAGAGAGAGAGAGAGAGAGAGAGAGAGAGAGAGATGCTTACAGCTTCAACTATTATAAGCAAGGCTTATAGACCTTGATTGTAAGCCTATTATATGTGTGTCACGGTCGCTCTCCCTCTGAACAATATGGGTTCCGTCAATTAATTATGTCAGGACGGATTTCCGGTCGTGGGTATCACATATCAATGCAGTTGGTTTTATTGCTCCCTGGTTTCTGTGGGCCAGCATATACAGTATATTGCAGCCAATGTGTGTCTGTTTGTTTAATTTGCGTGAGCATGAGGGCAAGTGAATGTGTGCATTATTTATGGGAATGGATGTCCATGTATTTGTTTGCTTGCATAAAAACAAAAAAATAAAATCTGGCAAGAAAAGTAGTTCATGGTATTTCCTCCATCTTATCGTAAAACCAACAAAGTTAAGTGCGTATTTATTTCATGTTTTGTTTTATCTGTATATCATGGTATTCAAAAGAAAGATACGATTAAATAATGGTTTTAAGAAATGTTTGCATGTTACAATATTCCTGACAAATGTATTGCTCCGCAATCTGGTGTGACTGTGACATGACACAGTGATACTACCGGTTGCTGATGGAGAGACAAGAAAACAGGGATACCTCTTCTTGGTTAAGACATTTTAGGTAATTAAACGGTACACGTTCTCTAAAGGTTTTTGTAGTAAATTAGATGTTATGTTAGGTTTACTAAAGTATCTTTATTGTTGTTTTCAAATTAAAATTGATGGAAATGCAGTTTGCAATATTGGTAGACCTATTCCGCTTCGAGTTGGTAGTCATAGGGCTGGCCATTTTACCATTTTCTAGATTTTAAGTCCCATGTACTGCGTAAGTCATGTGTTATGTGCAGTGAATATTACTATAGTTTTTAATTGGGTTCGGAGCTCAAACAATTTTGAGCCCTCTGGTTCAGAGCATTCTTCAATTATGTGTTTTCCCCTTTGTGAAATTATATTTATATTTCGACTTATAAAGCTAAGTTGCAGATTACTAGGATGCTGACGTATTTTGAAGAATGGTTAATGAATGATTGGGTATAATAATTCATAGCAAAACTAGAATTTGCTATGCGAAATTTGCTTATGCTGACTAGTTTGCCGTTTTTCTCTATGTCTAAGGCGGCTTAAGCACAATAACTTATATCTGACAATTTTTACTTCTAGGAGACTGATTGTGTTACTGCCATACCTTATTTGCTTCTGCTAGGTCTTCTGTTTTTGTATGGCTTAAGCATTACCAGTGTTTTTAACAAATTAAGAAGTTCCCAATATTTATGCACAAATTCCAGGACATTGTTCTACAACAGCCACTGTTTTCCCACCTTCCCCTTTATTGTCAGCATGATTAACATCGCTAATTCTGTAAATATATGATACTCGTAATTTTTTAGACAAATACATGAACCATATATTTTTAAATATTTAACTTAGCCGGTGAATATATATAGCTGCAACTCTGTTGCTCGACAGACAAAAAACTGTAAAAAACTCGCCAGCGATCGCTATACAGGTTGCAGGTGTGCCCATCAGCGCCAACTGTCGGCCAGATACCATACTCAATGTAAACAAAGACTCAATTTCTTCTCTGTCGACGTGTCGACAAGACGTACTTTACTCGCTGTTGAAACCTGGAGTTTTTCCCATCTTATTTGGTGAAGTACTTTATTTGGTTTTGAGCTTTCGCTGTGCAGGGTTTTTCTTCAAATAAATCCTTGAACTCTTTTTTGTATCGGATTCATTGTTGATGACTTAGATCGTTTTTTGGAATTTTCCCTTGACCAATTCAAAATGGCTGACCTTTCACAAGTTCCCAAGTTTAGAAAATGCAATGCTAGGGACTGTTCTAGGCGTCTTCCAAAGGCTTCTCTCGACCCTCACACTGTTTGTTCCAATTGTCGGGGTAAAACCTGTCAATTGGAAGATCGGTGTGAGGAATGCGTGGGCCTTTCGGAATTCGATTTTATCGAATTTGAGAAGTACACACGCAGGCTAGAGAGAGATAGATTAAGGAGAAGTTCTTCTAGGTCGATAGATTTTTCCTCTCCTCATGCCCCTCAACCTATTCCTTCCCCTGTAGTGGTTGTTCCTAACCCCCTTCCTAGCACTCAGGAACCATCGATGGCTGACATGATGCGTGCTATCCATGCCTTGGGGGAGAGAGTTGAGTCCCTTGCAAGTGACCGCAATCAACTCATGGCGGATGTTAAGGAGCTAAAGTGCCAAAGTGCCGCGGGAAGTGATAAAGTGCCTAGTGAAAGTGTTGTGAACAGTGTTGCGCTTGAGGGTTCGTCTGTTCGTGCCTGTCGTCCTCCTAGTCCGGGACCTCTTGCAAGCTCCCAAGCCCAGGGGAGAAGCAATGTCGTACGACGCATGGGTTCGAGAGGCCTTGATCAGCGAACAGACGTTCCCTCCATGGTATCAGGCGTATCTCCCCAAGATCGCCCCTACCTACGTAAGACGAGAGAGCCCGTTTTTACCTCGTCGTCCGAAGGTGTTTCTCATAAGAAACTTTGGACCAAGGTCTCACGACCTTTAAAACGTAAGTCGGTCCCTTCAGGACAAGTCCAACGTCCCGGTTGTAGCCACTGGGTCAGTTCGGACTCGTTGCCGTCATCTGATGACTGCTCACCGCCTAAGAGAGGCAAAGCGGTACCGCCTCAGTCGCTAACCCCGTCTGTTGCCGCACCTGCTCCCGTAGACCCTAAATGGGCTTTGCTGCAAGACATGCAGTCCAAGCTTGCGTCCTTGATGGAGGACTTTAATGTGGAGAAGGTTACTGCTGAACCTTCTGGCCAACAACCTTCCAAGTGGTCTGTTGTGCGTCCTGTTGACGCTGAGGTTACCTTCTCGCGTCTACCAGTTGAGGTGGTTCCTCCTCCGATGCGACCCAGTGTGGGTTGCCAGCCGCACGTTGACGTTAGGCGACGCACGGAGGTGGTTGTTGACGTTCAGGACGTTCAGCAACCATCAGAGGTGACTTGTTTTGACGCGGTGCGTCAACCTCCGCAACCCGGTATGATGTTGACTGCACAACCCAGACGGTCTAGACAGTCTCGGGTGGACGCTGTGCGTCCTCGCGCACCCATGGTTGTTGACAGTTCACAGACTGTGCAGCAGTTCCATGACGTTGCGTCCGGCTCCGTCACGCATGCACCAGTGCGACCGGACTCAGCGAGCCAGACGTTGCCCACTCCGTTGCCGTTTCCTCATCAGTTTTCGGATGAGGAACTATCAGATGAGGACGTTGCTGAACCACAAGACGATCAACCTTCAGAACTGGACGAGCCTAAGGCAACTCAACCATCATTGGACTTTAGAAAAGTCATGGCTGTATTCAAGGAGTTGTTTCCGGACCACTTTGTTTCTGTGGCTCCTCGTTCTCCTCCGTCAGAGTTTGTATTAGGAGTGCCTGCTACCGCACCTGCCTTTACGAAACTCGTTCTCTCACGCTCATCCAAGAGAGCTTTGCGGCTGTTAGGAGACTGGTTAGAGTCTAAGAAGAGTTTAGGGAAGACAGCATTTGCCTTTCCCCCATCTAAACTCTCTTCTAGATCGAGCGTCTGGTATGCCACGGGAGAAGTTCTCGGCTTGGGAGTTCCTGCCTCTGCCCAGGGCGACTTCTCAAGTCTTGTAGACTCTCCCCGCCGCCTCGCCATGAGACGCTCGAAGGTTTGTTGGTCACCATCGGACCTGGACCACCTTCTTAAAGGGATATTTAGGGCTTTCGAAGTCTTTAACTTTTTAGACTGGTGCTTAGGAGCCCTGAGCAGGAAAATCTCTTCGACAGATAAGGATATTTCCTTGCTCATTATGTCCTGCATGGACAAGGCCGTCCGTGATGGGTCCAATGAGCTAGCTGCCTCATTCACGTCCGGAGTCCTGAAGAAGCGAGAGTCTCTCTGTTCTTTCCTGTCTGCTGGAGTTACGCCATGCCAGAGATCTGAACTTCTCTTTGCTCCCCTTTCCAAGTGCCTGTTTCCTGAAGTCTTGGTAAAGGAAATTGCCGCATCGTTAGTTCAGAAGGACACCCATGATCTAGTTGCGTCCTCGGCTCGCAAAGCTCCCCCTTTGCCTACATTGTCTGCTAGACCGAGGATAGACACTCCAGCGTCTCGCTTTATTCCGCCCTTTCGTGGCAGAGCCTCCAGCAGAGGAGGTGCTCGTGCCGAAGGGAAACGAGGGAAGAGGAAAGGACCCAAGTCCTCCAAGGGCAGAGTCTGACTGCCCGCAACTTCAGACAGCAGTGGGAGCCAGACTCAAGAACTTCTGGCAAGCCTGGGAGAAGAGAGGCGCAGATCAGCAATCTGTGAAGTTACTCAGAGAGGGGTACAAAATCCCTTTTGTACGCAAACCCCCTCTAGCGACGTCCCCCATCGATCTCTCTCCCAGGTACAGAGAGGAAGAAAAGAGACAAGCCCTGAAACTGGAAGTGTCTCTTTTGCTAGAGAAGGGAGCGGTGGTCAAAGTCTCGGACCTTCGATCACCGGGATTTTACAACCGTCTCTTCCTAGTTGCAAAGAAGACAGGAGGTTGGAGACCGGTGCTAGATGTCAGTGCTCTGAATGTCTTTGTCACAAAGACGAAGTTCTCCATGGAGACCACAAAGTTAGTCTTAGCAGTGGTCAGGAAGGAAGACTGGATGGTCTCGCTAGACCTAAGGGACGCCTACTTCCATATCCCCATTCACTCAGACTCCCAACCTTTTCTGAGATTCGTCTTCGAAGATGTGGTTTACCAGTTTCGGGCCCTGTGCTTTGGCCTAAGCACAGCTCCTCTCGTGTTTACGAGGCTGATGAGGAATGTAGCCAAATTCCTCCACTTATCGGACATCCGAGCCTCCCTTTATTTGGACGACTGGCTTCTCAGAGCCTTTTCCAGTCGTCGCTGTCTGAAGGATCTAAAGTGGACTCTAGATCTGACCAAGGAATTGGGACTCCTAGTCAATTTGGAAAAGTCGCAGCTGGTCCCATCCCAAACTATTCTGTATTTAGGGATGGAGATTCATAGTCTAGCTTTTCGGGCTTTTCCGTCGGCCCCCAGAATAGATCAAGCCCTGCTATCCATCCAGAAGATGCTGAAGAAGGAACGCTGCTCAGTCAGGCTGTGGATGAGTCTGGTAGGGACGCTGTCATCCCTGGAACAATTTGTATCACTAGGAAGACTACACCTCCGTCCTCTTCAATTCCATCTGGCTTTTCACTGGAAAAAGAACAAGACGCTAGAGGCGGTCTCGATCCCGATTTCCGGAAAGATAAAGTCTTGTCTGACTTGGTGGAAGGACAATATCAACCTAAGAGAGGGTCTTCCCCTGGCTGTTCAGACTCCCAACCACGTTCTCTTCTCAGACGCATCGGACTTGGGCTGGGGCGCGACACTGGACGGTCAGGAATGCTCAGGTCTGTGGTACTCGAGTCAAAGGAGCATGCATATCAACTGCAAGGAGCTGTTGGCAGTTCATCTGGCCTTGAAAAGCTTCGAGTATCTCCTTCGAGGCAAAGTGGTGGAAGTAAACTCGGACAACACCACGGCCTTGGCGTACATCTCCAAACAAGGAGGTACCCACTCACTGACGTTGTACGAGATCGCAAGGGACCTGCTCATCTGGTCAAAAGGTCAAGACATCTCCCTAGTAACGAGGTTCATCCAAGGCGACTTGAACGTCATAGCAGATTGTCTCAGTCGGAAAGGGCAAGTAATTCCAACCGAATGGACCCTCCACAAGGATGTGTGCAAGAGACTTTGGGCCACTTGGGGTCAACCAACCATAGATCTCTTTGCAACCTCGCTGACCAAGAGGCTTCCAATCTATTGCTCCCCAGTCCCGGACCCAGCAGCAATACATATAGATGCCTTCCTCCTAGATTGGTCACATCTGGATCTCTACGCATTCCCACCGTTCAAGATTGTCAACAAGGTACTGCAGAATTTCGCCTCTCACGAAGGGACAAGGTTGACGTTAGTTGCTCCCCTCTGGCCCGCGAGAGAATGGTTCACCGAGGTACTTCGATGGTTAGTAGACGTTCCCAGAAGTCTTCCTCTAAGAGTAGACCTTCTACGTCAGCCACACGTAAAGAAGGTACACCAAAGCCTCCACGCTCTTCGTCTGACTGCCTTCAGACTATCGAAAGACTCTCGAGAGCTAGAGGCTTTTCGAAGGAGGCAGCCAGTGCGATTGCTAGAGCAAGGAGAGCGTCTACCATTAGAGTCTACCAATCGAAGTGGGAAGTCTTCCGAGACTGGTGCAAGTCAGTTTCTGTATCCTCGACCAGTACCTCTGTAGCTCAAATAGCTGATTTTCTCTTATACCTGAGAAAAGGACGATCCCTTTCAGCTCCCACTATCAAGGGCTACAGAAGCATGTTGGCATCGGTCTTCCGGCATAGAGGCTTAGATCTTTCCAACAATAAAGATCTGCAAGACCTCCTTAAGTCTTTTGAGACCACCAAGGAGTGTCGTTTGGCTACCCCTGGATGGAATTTAGACGTGGTACTAAGATTCCTCATGTCAGACAGGTTTGAGCCGTTACAATCAGCCTCCCTGAAAGATCTGACTCTTAAGACTCTTTTCCTGGTATGCTTAGCCTCGGCTAAAAGAGTCAGTGAGATTCATGCCTTCAGCAAGAACATTGGATTTTCGTCGGAAAAAGCTACTTGTTCGCTGCAACTTGGTTTTCTAGCCAAAAATGAGCTGCCTTCTCGGCCTTGGCCTAAATCTTTCGATATTCCCAGCTTATCGGAGATCGTAGGCAATGAACTAGAAAGAGTCTTATGCCCTGTTAGAGCTCTTAAGTTCTATTTAAAGTGTACTAAACCTTTACGAGGCCAATCTGAAGCTTTATGGTGTTCAGTTAAGAAACCATCCTTGCCTATGTCAAAGAATGCTTTGTCATACTTTATCAGATTGTTAATACGAGAAGCTCATTCACATCTGAGTGAGGAAGACCGAGCTTTGCTTAAAGTGAAGACGCACGAAGTTAGAGCTGTAGCAACTTCCGTGGCCTTTAAGCAAAATAGATCTCTGCAAAGTATAATGGACGCAACCTATTGGAGAAGCAAGTCAGTGTTCGCGTCATTTTACTTGAAAGATGTCCAGTCTCTTTACGAGAACTGCTACACACTGGGACTATTCGTAGCAGCGAGTGCAGTAGTGGGTGAGGGCTCAACCACTACAATTCCCTAATTCCATATCCTTTTAATCTGTCTCTTGAAATGTTTTTAATGTTGTTTTTATGGGTTGTCCGGAAGGCTAAGAAGCCTTTCGCATCCTGGTTGATTTGGCGGGTGGTCAAAGTCATTTCTTGAGAGCGCCCAGATTAGGGGTTTGATGAGGTCCTGTTGTATGGGTTGCAGCCCTTGATACTTCAGCTCCTAGGGGTCTGTCAGCATCCTAAGAGGATCGCGAGGCTCTGTAAGGAAGACGTACTTATAAGGCAGAGTAATCGTCTAAGTCGACTTCCTTACCAGGTACCTATTTATTTTGTTTTTGTTATATTGATAACTTCTAAAATGAAATAAAAACTCTTAGCTCATAAGATGTAAACATATTTAACTGGTCTCTACCCACCACCCTGGGTGTGAATCAGCTATGTATATTCACCGGCTAAGTTAAATATTTAAAAATGATATTTTAATTATAAAATAAATTTTTGAATATACTTACCCGGTGAATATATAAATTAAACGACCCTCCCTTCCTCCCCAATAGAGACGCAGTGGGATGAGAAGAAATTGAGTCTTTGTTTACATTGAGTATGGTATCTGGCCGACAGTTGGCGCTGATGGGCACACCCGCAACCTGTATAGCGATCGCTGGCGAGTTTTTTACAGTTTTTTGTCTGTCGAGCAACAGAGTTGCAGCTATATATATTCACCGGGTAAGTATATTCAAAAATTTATTTTATAATTAAAATATCATTTTTCCTACGCGTTATCTTGTGTTATATGCTTTTCTGACCATGATGATTTCGGCAAAACACCCATTTTCGAGGTTTTGGACTAAATTATCTTAAAACAATTATGGGGAGCCCAGTGGGAAAATCCGCTTTTGGATGGGCGAAAGGACAGTGATAATGTAGTGGTCAGAAATGCGTGATGAATTCAAGATTACCAGTTGGAATATTATATGGTTTAGGCTATAATTTCAAAAGTCATGCCCAAAAAAATTTAATTTTAAAAGCGAAACAAACACATGAATACCAGCTAACATAAAGTTCCCACCTAATCTAACCTAGTAGAGTACCCTTACCCACCAAGGGGGTATTTGCTCCCTGCGACTCTCTTAGACTGCCGTATCCTTACCTAATCCCCTTTACACTGCTGCATCCTTACCTAACCTCCCTTACACTGCTGTATCCTTACCTTGCCCCCCCTTACACTGCTGTATCCTTACCTTGCCCCCCCTTACACTGCTGTATTCTTACTTTATCTCCCTTTCACTGCCGTATCCTTACCTAACCTCCCTTACACTGCCTAATCCTTACCTAACCTCCCTTACACTGCCTTATCCTTACCTGACCTCCCTAACCTCCATTACACTGCTGTATCCTTACCTTCCTCCCTTTCGCTGCTGTATCCTTACCTAACCTCCCTTACACTGCCGTATCCTTAGCTAACCTCCCTTACACTGCCGTATCCTTAGCTAACCTCCCTTACACTGCCGTATCCTTACCTAGCCTCCCTTACACTGCTGTATCCGTACCTAATCTCCCTTACACTGCTGTATCCTTACCTTACCTCCCATACACTGCTATTTCCTTAACTAACCTCCCTTTCACTGCTGCATCCTTACATACCTACCTTTCACTGCTGTATCCTTACCTAATCTCTTTTACACTGCCGTATCCTTTCTTAACCTACCTTACACTGTGTATCCTTACCTTACCTCCCATACTGCTATTTCCTTATCTAACATACCATTCACTGCTGTATACCTTACTTACCTTTCACTGCCGTATCCTTGCCTAACCTCCCTTACACTGCCGTATCCCTACCTAATCTCTTACACTGCTGTATCCTTACCTAACCTTCCTTACACTGTTGTATCCTTACCTTACCTCCCTTTCACTGCTGCATCCTTACCTAACCTCCCTTACACTTCCGTATCCTTACCTAACCTCCCTTACACTACTGTATCCTTACCTAACCTTCCTTACACTGCTGTATCCTTACCTAACCTTCCTTACACTGCTGTATCCTAACCTAACCTTCCTTACACTGCTGTATCCTTACCTAACCTTCCTTTCACTCTGTATCCTTACCTAACCTCCCATGCACTGCTATTTCCTTACCTAACCTCCCTTTCAATGCTGCATCCTTACTTACCTAACTTCTATAGACTGCAGTATTGCCTTATTTCAGACCAAAATAAACAAAAATTTTTATACAATTTCACTGCTCCTCTATTCTAGCAAGCAGTACATCCCCGTGGGCCACTACTGTATTAAAGTATTATTAGTAGGTATATTTACTGTGATCCTTACCTTCTGTTTTCAAAGGCTAAGGTTGATGGTCCTCTATAGATGGTGGGAGTATTGGTTTTGCCCCTTTCACATATGGATGATGGTATAATTTTTAGAAAATTCTAGGGTTGTAGCTTCACTATTGATAATGATAATCTCTACAATTTTTTTTTGGTTTAGCATTGACGGAGTAATACTGATCTACCCGCACTACATCTTTAACTTTTATCAATATGACACTCAACTTTTAGGAATGGGTAAAATATGAATTATTCTTTATTAATGCTCGATTAAACTATGTTGGTGGTTGAATATTATTAGTGGTGTGCTATATTTTTTAAATAAGAATTCTGGTACCTTGGGTGATTGTGTGCATCTATTTGTCCCTGGTTGGTTTATTCTACAGGTAATTTGTTTAGTGTATTAGATCCTTGGAAAAAAAAAAAAACTGAATAGGCATGACATCTTTAACATTGGCCTAAACCACCCAGTAAGGCTTAAGTAAGCATTACGACTTCCAGATTATGGAGGACGCGATTGAGAAGTTGGGATTTTATGGTAAGGTTGAGCACATATTGAATACAATGCACTATTTGGGAAAAGGTGGTGTTCATAAATTTTATTACAGTCTGAATACACGTAGCGAGACCTAAGAATATGCAAATTGGATAAAATTAGGTTAGAGCATTCTGACATGACCTTCCATAATCTAGCCTAGAACGTTATATACAATGAAAATCAGTGTCTTCACAAAAAGTTTAAGGCAACCCTTTCAAAGCATTACTACACAATACTGAAATACAAACCACGCTATTTAATATGGGTAATTACTTTCGGCTTAGCTGAAATGACGAGCCATTAGAATTTTAACGAGGGTTTACTACCCCACCGCTAGTTAGCTTGCTACCTCCCCCCCTCACACACACACCTGTGATTGAGTTCACTTTGCTCTCGGCTCGGGTGGTAGCCGGACGTGTCCGCTTTCACCCTCGCTTCTTTGACAGCCATTAATGCTTTTTGTCTTTTTACTTACTTTTTCTTATACTTGTAATATATATAAACATTCTTTGTTTATGTATATATTTGTGTATAGAAATGTAGTAAGTTTTCTTTTCAGTGTTTGTGCTGTGTGAGTGATGTACGACAACGACACTTGCGTAGTGCAAGGCCACCACGGTTCCACGTCATGGTGTACGGCCTCTCCCTCTTGGTCCATCGATCTTTCCTTCGGCTTTTCCGGTAACTCGGCCGCCGTAGGGAATCGTCATCCCTGGACTTTCTTCATTCATCTATCATCTTCGCTGTTCCTCTTTTCCTACGAGGGAACTTGGATTCTCAGCGAAGGGAATGTGGGAATTTAGATTGACTACGGTCTCTCTATCTACTTGAGGTCGTTCACCCATTACTATCACTACGTACTATTACGGAAGCTCCTTTCCCGTTGCGGGTTTGGTTGCTATTCCGTTTATTTGTCTCAATTATTTTTTATGAAATCTAATTGTATTTTCAACTTTTCAACTTTCTCTGTGGGGAACACTTCCCTTTGGGGGTCAGTGGTTCTTACTATTAGTGAACATTCTTAGATGATTTAGATAATTATAATTGTTATAATTTTGTTTTTATTACAGTTACTCCGCCCTCCCCCCTTCTCCCGTGAATGTCAGTGGGGGAGGAGGGCGCATACTTAATTCTTTATTCTTATTTGTTCCGTAAACGAAATACAAACCACGCTATTTACATTGGGTTTACCTTTTAGCGTAGCTGAAATGACAAGCCAGTAGTTTTTAACGAGGGTTAATTACCCCCGCGCTAGTTAGCGGGGGGTAGGGGAAGGGTAGCTTGCTACCCCTCCCCCCCCCACACACCGGTGATTTGCTTCACTTCACTTTTGGCTCCGGCGATGAACAGACGTGTCTGTCCATCGTCCTCGTTGACAGCCTTTAATCTTTTTTCTGCTTTTTCTCTACAGCGTGTGTGTGTGTTAGAAGTTGACCACCTTTATTATTGCTATGCGTACGAGCCCTGGAATTGCTGGCCGCCCTTGTAGTACCTTTATGTCGGCCACGGATACGGATCCTCACACCCTTTGCCCGCAGTGTCGAGGCCGACGGTGTGATCAGGAAAATGTGTGTAGTGAGTGCAGGGAGTGGTCTGCCTCCCAGTGGGAGAGGTTTGGCCGCCGGCGTGAGAAGAAGTCCAAGAGAGACTGTTCTCCTTCCGGGGTTGCCTTGAAGGAGGAAGGTTCTCGGGACTCTTCTTTCGCCGCCCAAACCTCCTCTGAAGCTCCCCCTCGTTCGGCTCCTAAGGAGAGTCGGCCGAGTGGTAGCGCAGGCCCTAGTTCTGTTTCCCGACCTTGGGTGGGGGGAGAGGGCGTCGCCTCCCATAGCGGGGCGGTTCCCCCTCCTCCTCCGGGGGAGGTTATTGATGAATCACTGTGTAATGATGATCTTTTACAGATTTGGGCTTCCCTGGGGCTTAAGGGCTTGCCCTCCAGGGTTGCCCTGATTGACCTTGTCCAGTTGGGGGCCGCCGTTAAGCAGTCGCCGGTGATAGCAGAGGTAGACCCTCTATGTCTATCATCGACGTCGTGGTGGCAGAGGCCTCCGACGGGACGGGGCAATCCTCTGCAGGTGCAGTTGGGGATGTTGGTGCTGACGGCTCTCTTCCCCCCTCCGTACATCCTTCGAAGGGGGAAGGGAGTCCTACGGGCTCGTCTGCTGTCCAGCTTCCCTCTAAGGGGAGTGCCTTGACTGAGACTCCCCTTCGGAGGACTGATGGTCCTGATGATCTTCCTCGTGGCCGCCTTCTCTGTAAGGCTCACCGTCCGCTGCGTCACAAGGGCCTCCCTTCCCCTTATAAGGGTGTTAAGAGGCGCCTTTTTGGATCTTCTTCTTCCGAAGGGGGGACTCCTCATCGTAAACAGCCTACAGCTCCAGCTTCATTAGACCTCTCTGGGGATCGGTCTCCTACCCCTGCTAGAACTTCACCTTCTGGGGACCTCGTCACCCGACGAGCTACGGTCCCTTCGGGGTAAAGGGATTCTTCTCTTACACGTGCAGTGTTAGCGCACAGGCGCTCTCCTGCTCGTCAGCGCTCTCCTGCTCGTCAATGCTCTCCTTCAACCTGTTGTTCCTGAAGAGCGCTCAGCGCGCCAGCGTTCCCCTGCTCGCCCTTCTGCAGTGTTAGCACACAGGCGCTCTCCTGCTCGTCAGCGTTCTTCTGATCGTCAGCGCTCTCCTGTTCGTCAGCGCTCTTCTGAAGATCTTTGCCCTCTTGCTCGCCAACGCTCCCCTGTGGTCTCTGAATATCCTGTAGTCCCTGCGCGCCATCAGTCTCCTGAGCGCTTTCGCGATCCTCGGCTTGTTCCTGCACAACATCGCCCGCGTTCTCCAGCGCGTGTTTCTAAAGCACATGTTCGCCCACACGCCTACGCGCTTCCTGTTCCTGTTCGTGAACGCGCCGCGCCAACTGTTCCTTCACAGGATTTCACATGTCGCCCTCTTGATCACCAGCTCGCCAGCGTTCGCAGACGATTCTACAATCGCCTGCTCGTCAGCGTTCTCCTATGCGTCGGCGATCTCCGGATCGCCCGCGTGACTTATCGCCTGCGCGCATGCGGTCTCCAACGCGCTGTTGCCCAGAGATTCTGGAAGGACATGGTTCGCCCTCGCGCGATCGTTCGCCTGCGCGACCTACGTGCTACCGCTCGCCAACGCGTCACCATGCGCCAACGTGCCATCGCTCGCCTGCGCACCAGCGTTCGCCAACGTGCCATCGCTCGCCTGCGCACCAGCGTTCGCCAGCGCACCACCGATCGCCTGCTCGCAATCGCTCTCCCTCGCGCTACAGGTCTCCTGACCAACGTCGCCACCGATCTTCGGAACGTTCTCACTCGCCCACGCGGCAACGCGTTCCTTCGCCATCGCGCCAACGCATTCGTTCACCGGCTCGCCCACGCGCTTGTTCGGCTGTACGCCCTCGCGCCCACTCGCCTGCGCGCCTGCGCGACTGCTTGCCTGCGCGACTGCTCGCCTGCGCGCCCGCGCGACCGCTCGCCTGCGCGCACGCGCGATCACTCGCCTTTGTGCCAGCGCGACCGTTCGCTTTCGCGCGACCAGTGTTCGCGCCAACTTTTACAGCCAGTGATAGCAGCAGGAACGCGTGTTCCCAGACAGCGCTCTGGATCGCCTCCATCAAAACGCAGGACTGTTGTGCAGGACAGGGAAGACACTTCAGAGAGGTCAGTGCGTCTTTCTTCCCCCTTTCCTTTTCAGGCAGGTCCAGTGGTGTCCACTCCGAAGGATCGCCCGATCCCTTTTCCTCCAGCGAGGATTTCGGACTCTGTGTCCGTGGAACAACAGACTTGGTTTGGTCCTCTGATGCGGGCGTTAGTGAGGGTAATGAAACCAGCACTCGCCGATCAGGGCAACAAACCAACGGCTGCCTCACCTACGCTGAAGAGAAAGAGAGGAGTGGACTTCGTGGTGACTTCCCCCAGGGAGAAGTTGGTTCCTAAGAGGTCTGTCGGGAAGGCCCCTTCCCCTG
The DNA here is from genome assembly GCF_036898095.1 of Palaemon carinicauda. NCBI lineage: Eukaryota > Metazoa > Arthropoda > Malacostraca > Decapoda > Palaemonidae > Palaemon > Palaemon carinicauda. Next base: position 118,214,173 of record NC_090739.1, on the reverse strand, counting down.
CTCGAGCGTTTTCTCCTTCTCCCGTGGACGAGGCTTTTCCGTCCTCGGGTGAGTCCAGTGAAGTGATAGTCTTCCCCTCAGCACCAAGGGGGGAGCCTTCTCTTCATGGAGGAGAATCGTCTCATGCGGAAAGGGCTCTTCGAACCTCTTTGTTGGGATCCTGTATCCCTCCCAGGAGGGAACCCAAGGACTCCAAGACCATCCCGAAATCATCTTTGAGGATTCGCCAGGAACCCGCGACTCCCCAGGGGAACGTCCACGCTTCACCCCAGGAAGAGATTCCGGGGACAGGAGACTTAGCTGCCAGCCCGCAAGGAGATGATCAGCAGGAATCTGAACATGCCTTCTGGCAGGTCCTAAGCCTGATGAGGCAACTCAACGGGTTCATGGACCCCGTGATCGCCCCCCGAGAAGGCAAGGACACAGTCTTGGACGAAGTGTTCGACGGTCGGAAGGCCCCTAAGTCCAGTGCGGCTCTGCCCTGGTCTCGGGGTCTGAAGAGTGCCAGAGCCAGGGCCAACGCCCAGCTCGCGATTCTTGCCTCCTCCAGTCGTTCCTCTGCCGGGAACAAACTCATCCCTCCTCCTCGTCTCCAGCAGAGGAGGTATTTTGAGATCTTGGGTAAGTCCAGTCTCGCTCCTCCTCTCCATCACTCCGTGGAGGAGCTGGCGAAGGGAGTTCCCCTTGAGAAGCTCTCTGCCCGGCAGGTGTCGTTCTCGGCGTCGGAGATCCTGAGCCATGAGAAGGTCGCGAAGTGCGCCATGCAGGCCACTTCGTGGTTGGATTTATGGCTTGGAACTCTGGGCATCCTAATGCGCTCCGAGGACTTGTCTAAGGAGACCAATAGGAAGGCCCTGGAGACCTTCTTATTCTCGGGCACCCGCTCCATCGAGTTTTTGCCGCACCAGGTCACCACCCTGTGGGCCAACTCGGTGTTGAAGCGGTGACCGAGAGATTCCATCCGAAGGTCCCCGCCGTGGATGTGTGTAGGCTCAGACATGCTTCCCTTCTTGGGGAGAATCTGTTCGAGTCACAGGATATGGAGCAAACGGCGGAGAGGTGGAGGAAATCTAGCACGGACTCCCTCCTCCATAGGGCCCTTACAGCTCGGCCCTATAAGCCTTCAGCTCTGCCGCAACAGCAGCAGCAGCCTCGTAAGGCTCCGAAGCAGGCACCGGCAGTTAAGAAAGTGGTGTCTAAGCCCCAGCCCTTTCCAGCCAAGGTCAAGAGGGGCGGCAAGTCCTCCAGGGGAGGCAAGACTCCTAGGGGTAGCGGCCGCGGCCGCAAACCCTAGGGGTGGCAGTCCCCCTGCGTGTCCACCTGTGGGGGGATGCCTTCAGCGTTGCGTCTGCAGGTGGCAGCAACATGGGGCCGATGCTTGGACGGTTTCAGTGATCGGCCAAGGCTATCGCGTCCCGTTCACAACATTTCAACCTCCCCTGACAGCGAATCCAGTGTCGTTGAGCTCCTATGCCACAGGGTCGTCAAAGGGGCTGGCCCTTCGGGCCGAAGTCGAGACCATGCTCAAGAAGGGTGCTCTCCAGGAGGTCGTCGACGGCTCCCCAGGCTTCTTCAGTCGACTCTTTCTTGTAAAGAAGGCGTCTGGAGACTGGAGACCTGTCATCGACCTCTCGGCTCTGAACGGGTTTGTCAAGCAAACCCGGTTCAGCATGGAGACAGCGGACACGGTCAGACTAGCGGTGAGACCACAAGACTTCATGTGCACACTGGATCTAAAGGACGCGTACTTCCAGATCCCAATCCATCTGTCTTCCAGGAAGTTCCTAAGATTCTGCCTAGACGACAAGATCTACCAGTTCAAGGTGCTGTTTTTCGGTCTCTCCACAGCTCCTCAGGTGTTCACCAGTGTTTTCACCCTGATTTTATCTTGGGTGCACAGGAACGGCATTCGTCTCCTTTGTTATCTGGACGACTGGCTGATCCTAACAGACTCGGAGTCGACCCTTCTTCGGCACCGAGACAGGCTTTTAGGTCTTTGCCAGGATCTGGAGATCGTGGTAAACCTCGAGAAGTCCTCTCTGCAGCCGTCCCAACGACTGGTTTATCTAGGCATGCTGATAGACACCAATCTCCACAAAGCCTTTCCATCAGACGACCAGATATCAAGGCTGAGGAGGGTGGCGGAACCCTTCCTCAGGCGAGAAGAGCTCCCCGCCCAGTCGTGGTTGCGTCTCTTAGGTCACCTGTCCTCCCTGGCTCGTCTGGTTCCAAACAGCCGCCTCAGGATGAGATCCCAGCAGTGGCGGCTCAAGTCCCGGTGGAATCAAGGATCCGATTCCCCGGACATTCTGATCCCGATAGGATCTTTGGAACGGACGGACTTGCGGTGGTGGCTGGTCGACGAGAACCTGCGGAAGGGAGCGAGTCTTCTCGTCCTCCCCCCGGAATTGATTCTGTTTTCGGACGCGTCAAAAGAAGGGTGGACCTGTTCGCGACAGCGTTGAATTTCAAGCTGCCTCTGTACTGCTCCCCAGTCCCGGACCCCAAGGCACTCTGGCAAGATGCTTTCCAGCAACGGTGGGACAACATCGACGTGTACGCCTTCCCACCGTTCTGTCTGATGAGAAGGGTGCTCAACAGGACCAGACTATCGATCAACTGTTCGATGACTCTGGTAGCTCCGCTATGGCATCACGCGGAATGATTCCCGGACCTTCTGCAGCTCCTGACGGAGCTCCCGAGGGAACTTCCTCCACGACACGAGCTTCTCAGACAACCCCACTCCGACATCCCTCACAAGGCCATTGGCCTCGCTTCGGCTTCACGCCTGGAGACTATCCAGCGTCTCCTCACGGAGAGAGGCTTTTCGTAACAGGTTGCGGAGAGAATGTCTCGGCACCTGCAAAGGTCCTCTGAGGGGGAGTACCAGGCGAAGTGGAGAGTCTTTTGTGGTTGGTGTCGTGGGAGGGGTATCTCTCCATTCGATGCCACTATTCCAGCAATAGCGGACTTCCTCATTTATCTGCGGGAGGAAATGCGCCTTTCTGTCTCGGCAGTGAAAGGCTATTGCTCAGCCTTAAGCTTGGCCTTCAGGCTGAAAGGCATGGATATTTCTTCCTCGCTAGAACTCTCTCTACTCATACGTAGCTATGAGCTTACCTGCCCCCAGTCGGAAGTGAAACCTCCTCCTTGGAACGTGGTTCGGGTCCTCAGGGCTCTTAAGAGACCTCCCTTCGAACCATTACGCCAGGCCTCCGATCGCCACCTGTCTTGGAAGACGGCTTTCCTGCTCGCTTTGGCTTCGGCCAAGCGGGTTAGTGAACTTCATGGTCTCTCGTACGACATCGCCCATTCAAGGGGATGGGGGGAGGTAACGTTCAGGTTCGTCCCTGAGTTTGTAGCCAAGACTCAGAATCCTGGAGTGCCGGATCCTCGGTTCGACTCTTTCAGGATCGCGAGTCTCCGTTCTGTAACAAGCGACCCAGACCAGCTGCTACTATGTCCAGTGAGGTGTCTGAGGCACTATTTGAAGAGAACGGCTGCAGGCAGGACTAAGAGGAGGGTCACCAGGAACACCATCTCAGCTTGGATTCGAAGGGTTATCCACCATGCCTTGAATCCAGACCCTCCTCCGTCACGTCGCCCTAGGGCACACAATGTCAGGGGTGTTGCTACGTCCCTGGCCTTTAAGAGAAACTTCTCTGTGACGCAGGTACTTCAAGCTGGGGTCTGGAAGCGTCAGATGACCTTCACAACCCACTACCTGCAAGACGTGACCCACAGGAGCCTCGATACGTTTTCTATCGGCCCTGTGGTGGCTGCACAACAGCTGGTCTAACCTCAGGCTCCTTTATGGACAAGTAGCAGTGGGTTGAGGGCGTTGTTACCCGGTTTTAGTCTGCGTGAATGAAAAAGTATGTCTGACCCTTACTACTTTCTTCATTCTCCCCTCTCTTGGGGAAGCAGCATCCTGGTCCTCGCATAGCTGACCTCGACCTCTGCAGGTAACCCATGCTTCTTTGTGCTCCTAGTATTAAGCTTAATACTGTTGCGTCCCCCATACCTTGACGAGGTGGTATTGATAACGTCCTATCCTAGATTCCTATCTAAAGGTCTCAAGGTCAACTTCATAGGACGAGTCACACTTTCCTCCACACACAACTCGTTCCTAGCGAAGCAAGGAACTTGGGAGGTGCAGGGGCTCCTTCTCTCAAGCGCTGCTCACTGAGGGATTGAGCCCCCGGGCAAAGCCGAAGTCAGTAAGGCTGGGGACTTTCCACCCTTCCTAAGGGGTAAGTCACCCAATGTAAATAGCGTGGTTTGTATTTTGGTTACGGAACAAATGACAAATTCGAAGATAATTTGTATTTTTCCTAACCATACAAACCTTAGCTATTTACACATATTTCCCCGCCATCCCTGGCCCCCAAGTCAAGTCCTACCTCTAAGTGAAGTGAAGCAAATCACCGGTGTGTGGGGGGGGGGGGTAGCAAGCTACCCTTCCCCTACCCCCCGCTAACTAGCGAGAGGGTAATTAACCCTCGTTAAAAACTATTGGCTCGTCATTTCAGCTACGCTAAAAGGTAAACCCAATGTAAATAGCTAAGGTTTGTATGGTTAGGAAAAATACAAATTATCTTCGAATTTGTCATTTTATGCTATTTCCTCGGGGTTACTCTTCGGAGTTCCTCCCTGGGGAATTTCTGTTAAAATAATTATTTAATTTTATTTTCCCAGTTAACTATGCAGTTTTTCTTTGTTTGACTAAAGAGTGCCAACGAAGCAGAGCTGTCCTGTTTGTGCCTGGGGAATCTGCGGTCGCTGCCGTCCCTCAGAGGACGTCGTCATGGGCGTTATCTCTTCTCTTAGAAGTTCTCCCGTGACAACATGCCAGCACTTCAGATCATCTTAGAACGCTAAATGAGGTTTGCCTACAGGGGTTGGGTAACTTCTCTTCCGAGGGAGGTTCCCTCCCCAGGTGTGAGATCTCCCTGCAGAGGGAGAACTTCTCATACCTTAATAATTCATCGCCGTCGACGGTGTCCGGTCAATTCGTCGACGGCAATTCGTCGTTGCTCAATTCGTCGTTGCTCAATTGATCGTTGCTCAATTTGTCCCCAAGTCAATTCGTCGTTGGGCAAATCGTCGAGTTCAATGATTTATTTTCGCATTCTCGACACTCCTTTTTTTTGTCTTACATATTGGACCCTTTTTGCTTCCTCAAAAAAGAAATTGTCTAATGACAATTTTAGTTCAACAGTACTTTTAAAACTTTGCTCGTTAAAAAAAAGAATTGTCTAACGACAATTTTAGTTCAAAAGTACTTTTTAAAACTTTGCTCCTTAAAAAAAGAATTGTCTAACGACAATTTTAGTTTGAAAGTAATTTTTAGAAACTTTGCTTCTAATATTGTATATTTTTTAGGAAAGGGGGAAGTTACAATATAAATACAAAAAAAAGTGTAGTGTTTATTTTCAGTCAACTTTATAGTACAAGATAATATATAATGAAAATAGTAGACAAGTTAAATAAAATCCTTAAAAATATTGGTTAAGCATTTAATTTCTAAAATTTAAGATTGTGTGCGATTGTTTTCAGAAAGGTAATTTTTTGGTTGGGATCATATCTCTCCATGACATTTTTTATACGCAAATTCATGTCTCTATATTTTTTTCTTTTCCATTGGCTCATCTCCTTGGATAAATTTCTGCAGTTTGGAACTAGCAAACCTTTCCTCACATTTCAAAACATCTATGAGCTTCCAAATATTTGGATGACTCATATTCACTATGTCTTTTAGTGCGCTGTGGTAGGCTTCTAAATTATTTGTAGTTCTAGCAATCCCAGACATGCAGCTATCCCAAACATTCCAAATAGTTAATGGATATGGTAGTTCAAGACGTCGCCTCCTTTCTCCTCTTCCTCTAAGGGGTCCTATGTAATTATTTTCAAAATAGGAAACTACCGACTGTGGCATATCATCATCATCTACAAGTTCCTCGTAGCCATCGATAACATCATCTACCGGTAAGAAGGCAAGGGCAACAAAACAGCGCATTTTAAGGCTAAAACTGTCATCTTGGTGATATCTGCTTTTCATTCCTTCTTGAACTATATTCTTGTACACATTTTGCCCTAAATGAAACAAGCAGCACGCTAAATTTGAGGCAGGAAACGATTCAAGAAATCCATTATGCGCTGCTTTTTCAAAATCCATAAGTATGCAATCTGGGCCTTCGTCCTGCAGCAATTCACTTATTATAGCAAAAAGTCTATTATATGTGTTTTGGCTTTTGTTTGATAGCAATGCAAACAATTGTGGGACATTTAAATTATCGATCTGTACGTGCACTATATATAATTGAAAAAATATACTAGAACAGCATTTAAATGTTCCGTCTGCTGCCCAAGTCTAGTACTATTTTAAATGTCTCAGCGCTTCATCACTTGCAAATATCAATATTCTGCTTGAATCTTCGATTCCACTATCATACTTTAAAAAAATTTCATTAGTGTCTAAGCAAGAGTATTCACTTGGAATGGAGAACCCAACTTTTGTTTGTGGGGTTGGGGGATAATTAAAATCTGCTTGCCTCCAACGTCTGATACTCTTACTGAGTTGTTCCAACCGAGGAATTTGTGATAAAGCACATTCGTTTAAATTTTCAACTGCACCAGCAATTATTGAGCAAGGTGCATTACGAGATGAAATTGACTTTGCTTTAATATTTTAGACCACAGTCTTCGCATTTACCTCTGCGGCTGTTGAAGCGTGATTGTGGATACCAACCTTCTGAATCTCTATATAGTTTTCATCAGTATGAAGTCTCACCTTGCATGCACGATTTTCACACCCCCAGTAGATCTTCAGTCTATCTGCACTTTCCTTATTCTTAGTATATATATATAATTCTCTTCATCAACAACTTTGTTTTTTCCATTCTCTGAAATTCAAATTTTGCAGGTAGCCATGTTGTTGGATGGGTGTATTCTTTAGAAGTAACTCTATCTAAGTAAAAACCTTTTGTTTCCAACTGTCCAAAACAGGAAAATAATAAATAAAACGGTTAAACAACCTAGTGTCTTTTAACTTGGGGACAAATTGCCCAACGACGAATTGACTTGGGGACATATTGAGCAACGATGAATTAAGCGGGACGAATTGGGCAACGACAAATTCACCAGGGACGAATTGCCCTAGCACCGCCGTCGACTACTGTTGCTGCTCTTCGGCCAGACTTTTCTCCCCCCTTGCTGAGTTTCTCTTCCTTCAGGGGTGGAGCACAGTCTTGGCAGTCTCTTCTATGAAGTGTTCACCTCTCTCGTTCGCGAGAGAGGCCACTCATAGACACTCCTCTTCGGAGGATTGCTCCTTATAGGTCAGCTTGCTGATCCAACGGCCCTAAGGGGCGCCATCATCAGTGTCTTCAAGTCTCTTCTACGAAGTGTTCACCTCTCTCGTTCGCGAGAGAGGTCACTCATAGAGACTCCTCTTCGGAGGATTGTTCCTGATAGAACAGCTTGCTGATTCAGACCTCTCCGCAGAATTGTTCGCCATCTCCTAGACCTGCTGACCTGCCATCTCCGTTCCTGACTGCTGACGCGCTGTGGGTGCCAACGCTTCTTGTTAAACAGGCATCGTTCCCTTCAGGGATAAAAAAGGCCGTATGGTCAAATACTGCACATACTTCCCTTAAGCGCCAGGTTTCCCCTGTGCGCCAACGCTCACCTGCGCATCAGCGCACATCGTTGGAGTTCCTGAGATAGCGCACAGGCGCTCACCAGTGCTCCAGCCTGCGAGTGTCTCCAAGTCTCTTTTACGAAGGGCACCTCTCTCGATCGCGGGAGAGGTGTCTCATAGAGACCCCGCCTCGGAGGATCAAGCAGAACTTCCAGTTGGAGTTCCTGAGAAGGCGCACAGACGCTCACCAGTGCTTCAGCCTGCGAGTGTCTCCTAGTCTCATCTATGAAGGACACCTCTCTCGTTCGGTAGAGAGGTCTCTCATAGAAACCCCGCCTAGGAGGATCAAGCAGAACTTCCAGTGTTGATCGTCCTGCCAGCTGACCTTCCCATCTACCAGATCAACCTTGCACTGCAACGAAGGACTTTGGCTCTGGACTCTAAAGCAGACCTGCCTACGGTCCTCATCAGGGGATGCCCGCCCTTTTTTTAAGGACACATCCCAGTTCCTGATCGTCCTGTCAGCTGACCCTTCAACCTGGCGCGCGCTCGCCGACGATCTTCTTACGCGCGCAAGCGCCAATGATCTTCGTACGCGTGCATGCGCCGACGATCTTCGTACGTGCGCAAGCGCCGACGATCTTCTTTCGCACGCAAGCGCTGACGATCTTCCTACGCGCGTAAGCGCCGACGATCGTCCGCGCGCGGGCACCGATGGTTTCCCGCGCGCTCGCCGATCTTCTAACGCGCGCAAGCACCGACGATCTTCTAATGCGCGCAAGCACCGACGATCTTCTTACGCGCGCTAGCGCCGACGATCTTCTTACGCGCGCATGCGCTGACGATCTTCTTACGCGCGGAAGCGCCGACGATCTTCTTATGAGCGCAAGCGCCGACGATCTCCTTACGCGCGCTAGCGCCGACGATCTTCACGCGCCGAAGATCTTTTCCGCGCGCGGGTACCGATGGTTTCCCGCGCACACGCCAATAGTCTTGCGCGCTCGCGCGCTCCGATAATCTTCCGCGCGCGGCGATAGCCCCGCGCGCTTGCCAACATTCTGGTCCGCACGGGCTCTTCATTCTGATCCTGCACGTCAATCTGATTCCTGCGCACTCTATGAAGTCTCGCCCACCCGCGCGCACGCGAGAGCGTTTCAACAGTCTCCCGCCCGCGAGCCCAGGGTATTCCTGCGCATCAGGGCTTTGACAGTCTCTCTTGTGCGACCCCTGGGTATTCCCCATCGTGTGAGCACCAGCGCGCTCCCTAGCACAATCGCCAATACCCTCCCTAGCGCAATCACCAATACCCTCCCTAGCGCAATCACCAATACCCTCCCTAGCGCAATCACCAATACCCTCCCTAGCGCAATCACCAATACCCTCCACCGCGCGAGGCTGCCGGACAACGCGCAGTAAGGGCGCCATTGCCACAGTTCCCCCCCCCCAAGCACAGAACAGCGCACTTGCCGGTAGGGGGGCAGGTTCCAGAAAGGCCCAGGGATATGCCTTCCTTATCTTTTTACAGGCGACTTCCCCTCCAGAGGGAGTGTCTGACAGCGCAGCCGGCAGCCTGGTTTGGGACTCTGATCAGAGCGGTAGCACAGGCTTTCAAGCTGTTCTCTCTGAGTTGAGCCACAAATCCTTGGCTACAACTACTCCTCCGAAGAGGAAAAGAGGAGTTTCGGACAAGGTAACTTCTCAGAGAACGTAGCCATCTCCTCGTAAGTCTTCGAGGCAGGCACTCTCCCCCCTCAGACTTTTCTCCCTCACCTTCGGACGAAGTTTTCCCGCCCTCAGGAGAGTCACGGGAAGTGAGACGTTCCCCAATAAAGGTGGAGAAGAGCCTGCCTCCATCGTTGTTGGAGTCCTGCATCCCTCCCGGGAGGGAGTCAAAGGACTCCAAGACAATACCGGGAGTCCACTAGCACCAAAATTTGCAGGCTCACAGTCTTTCGTTATGGGAACGAACCTGTTTGAGCCTAAGGACGTGAAGCAGGCGGCTGAGAGGTGTAGGAAGCCACCAAGACTCCCTCCTATATAGGGCTTTGACATTCAAGCCCTATAAACCTCCAGCACCTCAGCAGCCACGTCCCACCAAAACAACGGCAGCTAAGACAGTGGGGTCTAAGCCCTTTCCGGTCAAGGACAAGAAAGGCAAGAAGTCCACCAGGGGAGGGAAGAATCCTAGAAGGAGCAGCCGAGGCCGCAAACGCTAGGATTGGCAGTTCCCCTGCTTGTCCATCAATGGTGGGATACCTACAAGGTTGCGCAGACAGGTTTCAGCAACTCAGGGCCGTTTCCTGGACGATTTCCGTAATCAGTCAGGGATATTGCGCCCTGTTCACAACATCTCTACCTCCCCTGAGGACGAATCCGGTGTCATTTAGCACCCTTGTCATGGGATCAGCAGGGGGGCGAACTCTGTGGGCAGAGGCCCAGACTAAAGCAAACTCCGGTCAGCATGGAGACCGTAGACACAGTCAGTCTTGCAGTAAACCGGAAGACTTCTTGTGTATACTGGACCTGTAGGACACGTACTTCCAGATCCCAGTCCATCCGTCTTCAAGGAAGTACTTAGGATTCAGCATAGACAACAAGGAGTACCAGTTCAAGGTGCTGTGTTTCGGTCTCTCCACAGCACCACAGGGTTTCACCAGGGTGTTCACCCTAATATCATCGTGGGCACTCAGGATTGGCTTTCGTCTCCTCCATTATCTGGATGACTGCCTGATCCTAGCAGAATCGGAGTCATTCCCTCTTTGACACCGAGACAAACTTCTAGGACGTTGCCAGGATCTAAGGATCAGGGTAAGTCTCGAGAAATCCTTTCTGCTTCACAATCAAAGACTGGTTCACCTAGGCATGATTATAGACACCAATCTCCACAAAGCCTTTCCATCAGACGACAGGATAGCAAGGCTGAGAAGAGTCGCAAGCCCTTTCCTCAGACGAGAAGAGCTTCCAACCCAATCGTGGTTACGTCTCCTCGGTCACCTTTCACCCTTGGCTCGTCTAGTTCTCAACGGTCACCTCAGGATGAGGTCTCTCCAGTGGCGGCTCAGGTCCTGGTGGAATCAAGGCTGCGATTCCCCGGACATCATGATCCCTATGAATCCTGCAGAACGGACGAACTGCCAGTGTTGGGTGACAGACGAGAACCTACGAAGAAGAGTGGATCTTCTCGTCCTTCCCCCGGATTGGATGCTGTTTTTGGGCACCTCAAAGGAAAGGGGGGGGGGGCACGTTTTGTACCACAGGACCTCAGGCCTGTGGTCAGAATTGGAAAAGTGCCTCCATATAAATCTGCTAGAGATGAAGGCCTTCATCTTGGCCCTTCAACAGTTCCAACAATACCTGGCGGATCACTCTGTGGTGTGATGAGCATCAACACCACAGTAGTGGCTTACATCAACAAGCAAGGAGGTACCTTTTCAAAGCAGCTATCCCATCTCTCAGTAGAGATACTGAGATAGACCGAAGTCCACTCGATTCCACTATCGGCTCGCTTCATTCCAGACAAGGGGAATGTGCTCGCCGACAGTCTGAGCAGAGCGTCTGATAATGAGTACCGAGTGGTCCTGGATCATCCAGTAGCCAACAAAGTCCTGACTTTGTGGGGTTCCCCGACTGTGGATCTGTTCGCTACAGCGCTGAACTTCAAGCTCCCGCTGTATTGCCCCCCAGTCCCGGATCCTAAGGTACTCTGGCAAGATGCCTTCCAACAACGGTGGGGCAGCACCGACGTGTACGCTTTTCCCCCGTTCTGTCTGATGAGGAGGGTGCTCAACAAGACCAGAATATTGGTCAATCTCTCGATGACCATTTATAGCTACGCTATGGCATCACGCGGAATGGTTTCCAGACCTTCTGCAACTCCTAACGGAACTTCCGGGAGAACTCCCTCTGCGACACAAGCTACTCAAACAACCACACGCCAACATCTTTCACAAAGCTGTAGCTTCGCTTCGACTTCACGCCTGGAAACTACCCAGCATCTCCTCACTGAGAGAGGATTGTTGCAACAAGTTGCGAACGGGATGTCTGGACACCTGCATAGGTCATCCGCAGGGGTCTACCAGGCAAAGTGGCGAGTTTTCTGTGGTTGGTGTCGTGGAAGGGGTATCTCTCCACTCGATGCCACTATTCCAGCAATAGCGGAGTTCTTCGTATATTTGCGGGAAGAATGCGCCTTTCAGTTTCGGCAATGAAAGGCTATCGCTCCGCCTTAAGTCTAGCCTTCAGGCTCAAAGGAGTGGTCATTTCTTCTTCCCTGGAACTTTCCCTACTCATACGAAGATATGAACTTACCTGCCCTCAGTCGGAAGTGAGACCTCCTCCATAGAACGGGGTTCAAGTTCTCAGGCCTCTTAAGAGACCTCCCTACGAACCATTACGCCAGGCATCAGATCGCCACCTAACTTGGAAGGCGGTGTTCCTACTAGCTTTGGCCTCGGCCAAGCGAGTCGGTGAACTTCATGGTCTCTCATATGACATAGCCCATGCAAGGGGATGGTGGGAAGGTAATGTTCAGATTCGTCTCTTGAGTTTGTTGCTAAGACACAGAATCCAGGAGTGCCGGACCCTCGATTCGACTCTTTCCGGATTTCGAGTCTTCGTTCTGTAACAGATGACCCAGACCATCCCCTACTGTGTCCAGTAAGGAGTCTGAGGTTATATCTCAAAAGAACAGCTGCAGTTCGTCCCCAAGTGCAAGCTTTTGTTTGTGAGCACTGTTCCCTGTTCCTGCTGCGCGCCATGCGCGCCAACGTTCTCCTGAGCACCCACGATCGCCTGCTCGTCAGCGCACAACTGCGCGCCCTGTTCCTGATGTGCGCCATGCGCGCCAACGTTCGCCCGCGCGCCCACGATCTCCGGATCTCGGCGCAGGCAAGGAGATTATTCCTTCACCTCCTCGCCGACGATCACCTGCGCGCCCTCAGAGCTCGCCCACGCGCCAGCCATTGCCTGCGCGCCATCGCGCACACTCACCTGTGCGCACTTCAAGAATTGAACGAGTCTCTGCGCGCCCGCGTGCCCACGAGAAGTCTCCTGTGCTCGCCCACGAGCGTTCGCCTTTGCGCGCAACCTCACCATCTGGTCCTGTGCCCCAGCTGATATCTCCTGAGCACGCAACTGCGCGCCAACGATCTCCTGCGCGCCAACGATCTCCTGCGCGCCAACATTCGCCCGCGCGCCCACGATCTCGGGATCTGGGCGCAGGCAAGGAGATTATTCCTTCGCCTCCTCGCCGACAATCACCTGCACGCCCTCAGAGCTCGCCCACGCGCCAGCCATCGCCTGCTCGCCATTGCGCACACTCACCTGTGCGCACTTCAAGAATTGAACGAGTCTCTGCGCGCCCGCGTGCCCACGAGAAGTCTCCTGTGCTCGCCCACGAGCGTTCGCCTTTGCGCGCAACCTCACCATCTGGTCCTGTGCCCCAGCTGATATCTCCTTAGCGCGCAACTGCGCGCCAACGATCTCCTGCGCGCCAGCGATCCCCTACGCACCAGCGATCTCCTGCGCGCCCGCACGATCCTTCGCCTGCGCGCAAGCACTCTCCAATGCACCAACGCGCCCATGCTTCAGATCGCCAACGCGCCATCGCTCGCCAACGCGCCAACGCGCCATCGCTCGCCTACGCGCCATCGTTCTCCCGGCCACCAGCGCTCGCCTTTACAACCTCGCGCACTCTCACCTGCGCGCCCACTCACCCGTGCGCCCACTCGCCCGCATGCATGTGCGCCAACGTTCGCCCGCGCGCGAACCCACGATTTTACCATCGCGCGAGTGCCAGCGCGATCTCGACAGCGATTTCCGTCGGGTTTCGCAGCACGGGCAACCTTCTGGAGTCTTCTGGAGCACGTACTTCCAGATCATCATCTTCACGATCTCCGCCCCGTAAGCGCAGAGCAGCTCACTTGCAGGAGGAGGAAGAATCTTCAGAGAGGTCTAGGCAACATACTTCTTCTTTTCAGGCAGGCCCCGTTGTGTACTCCTAAGAATCGCCCGATCCCCTTCCCTCCAGTGGGAGTTGCTGACACTGCGTCTGTCAGCCGTCAGCCTTGGTTTGGGTCCCTGATCAAAGTGGTTGTCCAGGCTGTTAAACCGGCCCTCGTTGATCTGGGCCTCAAACCAACAGTAGCCTCCTCTCCGCTGAAGAGGAAGAGAGTAGGCTTCGTGGTGACTTCTCCTAGGGTCATACTGGCTCCGAAGAAGTCCGTCAGGTAGGCCCCTTCCCCCTCTCAGACGCTTTCTCCTTCTCCCGTGGACGAAGCCTTTCCATCCTCAGGAGAATCCAGCGAGGTGAGACATTCTCCCACAGCACCAATGGGAGGAACCCCACCTCGAGGAAGAGAATCGTCCCATGGGGCAGAGAGGAGCCCTCAGACTTCTTTACTGGAGTCCTGTATCTCTCTTAGGAGGGAGCCCAAGGACTCGAAGACAGTTCCAAAGTCGTCTTCCCGTCGACCAGAGCCAGCAAGACCCCAGGAGAACGTCCACGTGTCCCCCCAAGTAGAGCAGCTAGGGACAGGAGACTTTGCTGCCAGTACACAAGGAAGAGAGCAGCATGAGTCGGAGCATGCCTTCTGGCAGGTTCAAGGACCCGGAGACCTCCCCTCGTGAAGGCAAGGATATGGTCCTGGACCAAGTCTACGGCACTCAAAAACTTCCAAAGGCCATTGCGGCTCTGCCCTGGTCCCAGGGGGTTAAGAGCGCCAGAGACAAGGTTGAGGGCCAGCTCACCGAACTCGCCTCCTCCAGCCGTTCCTCTGCCGGTAACAAACTCCTCCCACCTCCTCGTGTACAACAGAAGAGGTACTTCGAGATCATGGGAGAGCCTTGTTTAGCTCTTCCTCTCCACCATTCTGTGGAAGAGCTTACCAGGGGAATTTCTCTCGAGAAACTCTCCGCCTGGCAGGTGACATTCTCAGCTACGGAGATCTTGAGCCAGGAGAAAGTCGCAAAGTGTGCCATGCAGGCCACTTCGTGGATGGATGTCTGGCTAGGGTCTCTGGGCATCCTGTTGCGATCCGAGGACTTGTCCAAGGAGAGCACCAGGAAGGCCATGGAGACTTTCCTCCTCTCGGGCATGCGTACCATCGAGTTTTTGGCTCACCAAGTTTCGAATTTGTGGGCAAACTCGATCTTGAAGCGTCGTGATGCGGTGACCAAGAGGTTCCACTCGAAAGTCCCAACCATGGATGTCTGCAAGCTCAGACACTCTTCCATCCTTGGAAAGAGCCTGTTTGAGCTCAAGGATGTGGAACGGACAGCTGAGAGGTGGAGGAAATCGAATCACGATTCGGTCCTCCTAAGGGCTCTTACATCCAGACCCTGCAAGCCTCCAGCACCTCAACAACAGCAGCCTCGTCAGTCTAGGACATCGAAACCGGCTCCGGCAGCAAAGACAAAGGTGTCTAAAAAGCAGCCCTTTCCTGTCAAAGACAAGAAGGGCGGAAAGTCCTCCAGGGGAGGCAGAAATCCTAGAGGGAGCGGCCGAGGCCGCAAACGCTAGGATTGGCAATACCCCTGCATGTCCACCAGTGGGGGAATGCCTGAAAAGTTGCACGTTCAGGGACGATCTCCATGATCAGCCAAGGATATCGCGTCCCGTTCATAACATCTCTACCTCCCCTGACAGCGAATCCAGTGTCGTTGAGCTCCTATGCCATGGGATCGGCAAAGGGGCTAGCCCTTCGGGCAGAAGTCGACACCATGCTCAAGAAGGATGCTCTCCAAGAGGTCGTCGACAATTCCCTAGGCTTCTTCAGTAAAGAAGTCGTCTGGAGGCTGGAGACCCGTCATCGACCTCTCAGCCCTGAAAAAGTTTGTCAAACAAACTTCGTTCAGCATGGAGACAGCAGAGACTTCATTTGCACACTGGATCTAAAGGACGCGTACTTCCAGATCCCAATCCATCCGTCTTCCGGGAAGTACTTGAGATTCAGCCTAGACAACAAGATCTACCAGTTCAAGGTGCTGTGTTTCGGTCTCTCCACAGCACCGCAGGTGTTCACCAGAGTGTTCACCCTGATATCTTCGTGAGCACACAGGATCGGCATCCGTCTCCTTCGCTATCTGGACGACTGGCTGATCCTGGCAGACTCAGAGTCGACCCTTCTTCGAATCCGAGACAAGCTTCTGGGACTTTGCCAAGATCTAGGGATCATGGTAAATCTCGAGAAGTCTCCTCTGCTTCTAACTCAACGACTGGTATATCTAGTCATGAAATTAGACACCAATCTCCACAAAGCCTTTCCATCAGATGACAGGATAGCAAGGCTGAGGAGGGTCGTAGAACCTTTTCTCAGGTGAGAAGAGCTTCCAGCCCAATCTTGGTTACGTCTCCTAGCTCACCTGTCCTCCTTGGCCCGTCTAGTTCCAAACGGCCTCCTCAGGATGAGATCCCTGCAATGGCGGCTCAAGTCCGGTGGAATCAAGGCAACAATTCCCCGGACACTCTGGTCCCTATGGGGCCTGCGGAACGGACGGACCTGCAGTGGTGGTTGACCGACGGAAACCTTCGAAAGGGAGTGGATCTTCTAGTCCTCCCCCTGGATTTGGTGCTGTTCTCGGACGCGTCAAAAGAAGGGTGGGGGCCCACGTTCTGAACCAAAGAATCTCAGGCCTATGGTCAGAATCAGAAAAGTACCTCCTCATCAATCTGCTAGAAATGAAGGCCGTATATCTGGCCCTTCAACAGTTCCAACAAATCCTGGCGGGTCACTCCGTGGTGGTGATGAGTGACAATACCCCAGTAGTGGCTTATATCAACAAGCAGGGAGGTACCTTCTCACAACAGCTATTCCATCTTGCAGTAGAGATACTGAGATGGACCGAAGTCCACTCGATCCCACTATCAGCTCGTTTCATTCCGGGCAAAAGGAATGTGCTCGCCGACAGTCTGAGCAGAGCATCGCAGATAGTGAGTACCGAGTTGTCTTTGGATCCTCTAGTAGCCAACAAAGTCCTGACTTTGTGGGGTTCCCCGACAGTGGACCTGTTCGCGAAAACCTTGAATTTCAAGCTGCCACTATACTGCTCCCCAGTCCCGGACCTCAAGGCACTCTGGCAAGATGCCTTCCAACAACAGTGGGACAACATCAATGTCTACGCCTTCCCACCGTTCTGTCTGATGAGAAGGGTGCTCAACAAGACCAGACTATCGGTCAACCTGTCAATGACTTTGATAGCTCCGCTATGGCATCATGCAGAGTGGTTCCCGGACCTTCTGCAGCTCCTGACGGAACTCCCGAGAGAGCTTCCGCCACGACACGAGCTACTCAAGCAACCACACTGCAACATCTTCCACAAAGCCGTAGCATCGCTTCGACTCCACGCCTGGAGACTATCCAGCATCTCCTCACAGAGAGAGGCTTTTCACAACAAGTTGTGGAGATAATGTCTCGACACCTGCGTAAGTCATCTGCAGGGTTCTACCAGGCGAAGTGGAGAGTCTTCTGCGGTTGGTGTCGTGGGAGGGGTATCTCTCCCCTCGATGCCACTATTCCAGTAATAGCGGAGTTTCTTGTATATTTGCTGGAGGAAATGCGCCTTTCGGTCTCGGCGGTGAAAGGCTATCGCTCAGCCTTAAGCCTGGCCTTCAGGCTGAAAGGAATAGACATTTCTTTCTCGCTGGAACTTTCTTTACTCATACGAAGCTACGAACTTACCTGCCCTCAGTCGGAAGTGAGACCTCCTCCATGGAACGTGGTTCGGGTTCTTAGGGCTCTTAAGAGACCTCCATTCGAACCATTACGCCAGGCTTCTGATCGTCACCTGACTTGGAAGACGGTGTTCCTGCTCGCTCAGGCTTCAGCCAAGCGTGTCAGTGAACTTCATGGTCTCTTGTACGACGTCGCCCATTCAAGGGGATGGGGGGAGGTAACATTCAGGTTCGTCCCTGAGTTTGTTGCTAAGACTCAAAATCCTGGAGTCCCGGACCCTCGGTTCGACTCCTTCAGGATTTTGAGTCTTCGTTCTGTAACAGATGACCCAGACCATCTCCTGCTATGCCCAGTAAGGAGTCTGAGGCGTTATCTTAAAAGAACAGCTGCAGTTCAACCTCGCGTGCAAGCCCTGTTTGTGAGCACAGGAAGGATGAAGAGGAGGGTCTCCAAGAATACCATCTCAGCCTGGATTCGAAGGGTCATCCATCATGCCCTGAATCCAGACCCTTCTCCGTCACGTCGCCCTAGAGCACACGATGTCAGAGGCATCGCAACGTCCCTTGCATTCAAGAGGAACTTCTCTGTGACGCAGGTGCTACAAGCTGGAGTCTGGAAGCGTCAAACGACCTTCACAGCCCACTACCTGCAGGACGTGACCCACAGGAGCCTCGATACTTTCACTACCGGCCCTGTGGTGGCTGCACAACAGCTGGTCTAACCTCAGGCTCCTTAATGGACAGGTAGCAGAAGGTTGAGGGCATTGTTACCTTGTTTTAGACTGCATGAAAGAAAAAGTATGTCTGGCCCTTACTCTTTTCTTCATCCTCCCCTCTCTTTGGGAAAGCAGCATCCTGGGTTCTCTACATAGCTGACCTTAAACCACTGCAGGTAAACCATGCTTCCTTGTGTTACTAGTAATAATATAATACTGTTGCGTCCCCCATACCCTGACGAGGTGGTATTAGGAACGTCCTAGCCTAGAATTCCATCTAAAAGACTTCAGGTCAACTTCCTAGGACGAGTCACACTTCATTTCTTCACACACAAGCTTATGTAGGCCGCACGTTCCTTGCGGAGCAAGGAATTTGCGAGGTGCAGGGACTCCTTTTCTCGAGTGCTACTCACTCGGATTCTTAGTCCCTTTGCAAAAGCCAAAGCCAGTAAGGCTGGTACTTTCCATCCTACCTAAGGGTTACGTCACCCTATGTAAATAGCGTGGTTTGTATTTCGGTTACGGAACAATTGACAAATTCGGAGATAATTTGTATTTTTCCTATCTATACAAACCTTAGCTATTTACACATATTTGCCCGCCAGCCCTGTCCTCCTTGAAGTCCTACCTCTAAGCGAAGTGAATCAGTTCACCGGTGTGTGAGGGGGGAGGGGTAGCTAGCTACCCCTCCCCTACCCCCTCGCTAACTAGCGAGAGGGTAGTTAACCCTCGTTAAAAATCTAATGGCTCGTCATTTCAGCTACGCCGAAAGTAATACCCTATGTAAATAGCTAAGGTTTGTACTGTTAGGAAAAATACAAATTATCTCCGAATTTGTCATATCTCCTATATAAACTAAAAAAACAGGAGGGAGAGAAATTAGATAGAATAATGTGCCCGAGTGCACCCTCAAGTAAGAGAACTTAAACCCAAGACAGTGGAAGACCATGGTACAGAGGCTATGGCACTACCCAAGACTAGAGAAGAATGGTTTGATTTTGGAGTGTCCTCATAGAAGAGTTGCTTACCATAGCTAAAGAGTCTCTTCTACCCTTAGTAAGTAAGAGGAAAGTGCCCACTGAACAATTACAGTGCAGTAACCACTTGGGTGAAGAAGAATTGTTTGGTAATCTGAGTGTTGTCAGGTGTATGAGGACAGAGGAGAATATGTAAAGAATAGGCCAGACTATTCGGTTTATGTGTAGGCTAAGGGAAAATGAACCGTGACCAGAGAGGAGGAGCCAATTCCGTACTATCTGGCCAGTCAAAAGACGCCATAACTCTCTAGTGGTAGTATCTCAATGGGTGGCTGGTGCCCTGGCCAACGTACTACTTCATATTAAACAGATTTTGTAGATTTGAGAACAAACCCCTTAGAAGAATATTTGGAGTTAAATGGCAAGACAGGATTAGAAATGAAACTACTCGAGTGCCATATATGGATGGGATCATAGTTAGGGGTAGATGGAGATGGTTTGGGTATACTTTTTGGACTCTCCAATCAAG
Organism: Palaemon carinicauda; assembly: GCF_036898095.1. Classification (NCBI taxonomy): domain Eukaryota; kingdom Metazoa; phylum Arthropoda; class Malacostraca; order Decapoda; family Palaemonidae; genus Palaemon; species Palaemon carinicauda. The sequence goes on along the minus strand of NC_090739.1, from coordinate 118,194,639 downwards.
ATTAGTTCACCAAACTTTTAACTGAGCTCCACAAGCCACTAGAAGAGTTGGGGGACCCTGTCCTACATGTCATATGACTATGAAGCGTGAAGTAGATGATGAATGGAGAAGTATTGAATTAAAAGCTCAAGATGAGATGACTGGTGAAATCTAACCGAGACCCTTTGCGTCAATAGGCGTAGGAGGAGATGATGATGAATCAGACCTGAGTCCTTTACTCATACTTTCCCACCAGCACCAACCCCTTAGAAAGGTCTAGCTACAATCAAAGTGACTACTCGATAAGCAAGCATAGGGGTGGCACTTCCGTACCCCGGCCACCTGTATACACCTGGTTATAAAAGTTTTAACTGTCATATTCTTCATTTTCAGTTATCTCTATGTATAGATGCTTTGGGTTTATATAGTTAGGTAAACTATAAATTATCTCCAAATTTATCATTTTATTTAGGATGTGTTCACTTAACCATGGAGTGTCAACAGGCAAGCATAGTTGGCAAACAGTGAGTGGTGGTGATATTAGAATCACGAAAGCTAAAAACCAAGCGCATAAATTTAGCATTAAACAAGTGCCAAAAGGTCTAGCTTAGCCCAATTCAAGTGAAGAATTTCCTTGAAAAGATTAAGGAGGTAATACTTTTCCACTTACCAGATATATTTTCAATTGTAATAATTGCTATTATAAATGTCATTGACATGTCTAGTTTGTCATTATTTCCACTTGGGTATTGAATACATTAGAATATTTCATGTTTTTTATAACTTCTTATGCAGATTTTACTGAAAAGTAGTCTTTATATTGAAGTCCACAGTAAAATGTTTGAATATAGACTAATTTATCTGTACAATTAACATCTTTTATCTATTTTTCAGACTAGTCATCAAAAGAGATTATTTACAGCCTCCTGCTCAAAACTGGAAATTAAACTGCCAATATGAGATGGTGTAATGAAATATTCCTGTTGACGTGAAGATAAGACAGCAAATAATTAATCGGCAATTGATGGAAAAAAAGAATTCCAGAATGTTTCAGGGGAAGACAGAATAACCAAACTTTTCTATAGTATTAAGATACCCTTACGATAAATATTAATGTACAGTACTACAAATATCTTGAATCAGTTGCCCCGAGTTATTGAGATTTTAGGGAGTTGTGTCTTGCAATGGTCTCTCCATTTATAGCCCATACTTTCTGTAGCAATCACTAATTGAAGGTGAAGTTAAAACGAGATAAGTTTTAGTAAAAAAGTAATATAAATTTGTTCTCACACTAATGAAAACTTTTGTTCTTTGCATAAGAGGAGATATAACTGCGCAAACTGGCACATGGCTATAAAAACTTTTTAACAAGGTGTCACTAACCATACTGGTTGTTACCTGTATTAGCGGGAAAGCCCCAAACCTTCCGCCACTCACTACTAATTCCCTTTGATTTAAGCCGTGGTTGAGAGTTGACGTATATCTTCCAGGTTGTAACTGGCATTGGCTGAAGTTGTAAACTTTTCCCCTTTTCTTTATCAGGTGTGAATCAGTGTGCGTGTGTTTGAGGAATGTATTGCATGAGAGTTTGTCTAAGCATGGCAGACTGCTCTTGCAGAACGATAATACACTAAGTTAAGATAGATCCTCACTGACTTTGCCCTTCATGCCGAGGACACTCCTGTATGGAGGCCTCTCCATGTGACGAGTGTTGAGAGTGGCCTCCCTCCTAGTTGGAGCCGAACGACAGGAGGAAGTAGTAGTCTGAAAGGGATTCTTCACATTAGGTCTCTCTCTCTCTCTCTCTCTCTCTCTCTCTCTCTCTCTCTCTCTCATAGCTGTTCAACCCTTGGACACTCTCTCAGTTATGGCTGTTTAACCCTTGGACTCTCGTTCTCAGTTATGGCTGTTTAACCCTTGGACAACCTTTGAGTTGGGAAGCCATTCTCCTTTCACCTAGTGAAACAGAAGCCTTCCTCAAGTAGGGAGCATGCATCTCAAGAGACTGCTTCTTTTGTGGCCATCCTTGGGGCTTGCAGGCTCACTTAAGGAGGTATTGGTTCATGGGACACGACAGGACAGTATTTCTGCTCTTGTCAGGGTTGGCTTTGGTACTTCCCTTTTCGGAGCCAACAGGAGGGAATCCCTTCTGCTCAGTCCCGTGTACCCAGAATCTTCATCTTCCGCAGCAGATGCTCTCCCCCTTGAGGATCTGCTGGGTAGTGTTCATGAGAACTCTCCCTCAGCAAGCTCTCCCCTGGGGCGGGACTGCTCTGCCTCCATCCTTCTGAACTTGTTTAAAGGTTTAAAGGTCGCTCATGAATGGCAGAGGCAAGGGACAGTTACATTACCCTATCAAGCAGAACAATGCCCTAGAGACTAACCATATAATTATATACATATGATCAACGCCCAAGTCCCTCTCCACCCAACCTGGAACCAAGGAGGGCAAGGCAATGGGTGCTGATGACTCACCATATAGACCTATAGGTTCCCCCAAACCCCCCATCCTTAGCTCACAAGAATGGTAAGGTTGTAGTGACCAAAGAAACTAACGTGTTTGAGCGGAACTCGAACCCCAGTCTGGGTTCACCAGTCAGGGACGTTACCACATCGGCCACCACAACCCTAAGGTCCAGGGAATATTCATCAAAGTGGTTGAATTTCTGACTCGGAGGCCAAAAAGCTCTAATGGTAAAACTGAGACGAACATTTGCAGGATGGGAGTTGTCAGAACTGAACTCGCTGAAACCCTCTTCACATTCCATTTCATCAACAGCTACTGAAGGACACGAAGGGCAGTTTTTCTTCCCTCCTGAGGCCTCAAAGTGACGAGGTAAGCCCAGCAATGAAATGGCAAGTAAGATCAACGTGGTGAGAGCATGGGGAGGCATTGCTGGAACAGTAACATTCCTACCCTTTAGGAGCCTTCAGCATGACACCCTCGCTAGTATGAAAGGCCATCTACTTCTGGGAATCCAGCTACCCAGGTTGCTCAAAAGCGACGGCAAGATTTGTTGCCAGGGCATTTTAGCTCTGGAGCCGACCTTGCCAAAGCTGACAGGTGATTGTGTTAGAGATTCTTCTGCAACCCAGTGTGCAGCTTATCTTGCCACGTAGGTCTTGAGACTCCACTAGTCTCCAGTGAACCCAGGCAACTGTGTTGGCACAACAGGTGAGATTACCATCCAGCTCACTTGGGTGGGTTGAGGGAGCAGCACAGCACTCATCATAACCCGTGTCTTGCTCACGCTCACACTACTGCACTATAATCCCTGGCTCAGGGGGGTTGTCTGTCTACATTTCTATTTTACAGCTACGCTATGCATTTTCCTTTTTAAACATAAAACTTACCTGCTGGTTATATAAGAATGGCTATAGTCCCTAGACGCCCGGCAGAAATTCAAAAACTCGTAGTAATCGCAGATATGCCAGGTGTACACCAGCGCCCTGGTGGTAGACAGGCCGAACTATTCCAATCACTTCAGACCTTCCCTGCCGGCTCACGCAGGCACAAGTATTGGAATTCACTCGTTATTAACCTGGATTTTTAGCAGTATTTTAGTGATGAACTCCTATTTTTGGGGTTCTAGCATTCGCTTATTTGTTTGTTTGATCTGTGATCCCGTGTTTTTAACTTAAAAGGTAGAATAAGAAATTTTTCAACCTTTTTTAAACAACGAAAGCTTATGGTGGTATGTAAACATCTTGCCATTGTCTATGACGTCACAGCCATATTACGTAAGCTTAAGTCTGTTTTGCTTTTTTCAGAGAAGATAAGTGAATACTTTTTTTTTACTGAGTATTTAGTTATAAATTAAGTTATAAATTAAAAGGATTATATTAGAGAAAAATTTTTTCCTTTTAATAGGTTTTCTTTGGATAATCTCCGATCTGTTTTCAAAGAGTAACTAGCGTTCAGTTTGTTTATGCTACACAGTTTTCAGTCTATCGTCACGATATTACGTTTTCTCTTTGTATCGATTTTTATGAATAGTACATTCTTTTTACAAACTAAAGTTTTTAAGTTGTACTGGACAAAAGGAACATGTTATTTTACAGTTAATTGCTCCTTTTAGTATTTTTCTTTATTCATAGATTAAAGAAAGTTACGATTCAGTTATTGTTTATACGACTTAGTATTCTTGACAATCGATGTAGCTCACGATTCTGTGTATCGTTGCTTGCTTGTTGGGTTTTGGAATACTAAAAAATTCTCATATATTATTGTAGATGTTCCAATTGTTACGGGTGATAATTCCCCTTTCATTGGAACCCCTTAATTTAAGGGTTAGTTTATAGATATATTCTTTTACTATATCTATTCAAGTAATATATTTTATATTTTACATTTAATATTTTGTTGCATTTATATGGGATTTAGTGTTTTTTTTACATTCCCTTTCAAATCATTGACAAGCGTGTATACTTTGGTTTTTGAAACAATTGTGGAAATATAATTTTTACCAGAGTAAAATGCTAGAATTTTAGTTCTAGATTAGTGCAGTGAATTTTATTTAGTGGAGGGTGCTTCTGTTCGGACCTGTCGTCATCCTAGCCTTAGACCTCTTTCAAGCTCCTGGACCCAGGGGAGAAGTTAAGTCGAATGGCGAAAGGAATCGAGAAGGTAGCCGGGCGTTACGGTCTTTTAAGACCCGAACAGAAGTCCCCTCGAGCGTTTTCTGTCGATCCTCAGAACACTCACCCTCGCTATAGGAAAAGCGAGGTAAAAGTGGTTTCTAACATTAGGCGATGACGCGTATGAGGCGCTAAGCTGTAAACAAAATTAGAATCATTCTTCGTGTGTTACAATACATGCAAGCGCGGAATCGACGATGAAAGCGGATTCGTGTTTGAAAATGCTGCATGCTGGTCGACTAAGATTAATCCTAATTGGTCTTTGCTGTTAGACATGAAACGGAAACTATCTTCGTTTATACGGTCTTTTCAGCCTGCCGTTGGCAGTGCTGTTGGGTGTCACGATGCCGGTTTTGACGAGATGTCACACAGGCGACCTGCCTATTCCGGTAATGACTCGTTGTCGCACAGGCGGCCTACCAGCCGCAATGTTCAACGGCGGAGGAACGTGGATGCATCGCTCCGAGTACCTGCTTCTCAATGTCAACCGACCACTCATAGCGCCGAATGTCAGTCTATCCAGGCACGCCGACGATCGCCAGGCAGCAGAGCATGCTACCAAGTGGCATGACAGTTAGCAGCGTCAGTCAGACGCGGTATCGGGGCGGAGCGGTAGCGGTACCGGGCCGGTGCGGTAGCGGAGCGGAGCGTCAGTGTCAGTCAGACGCTACGCTTCCCATGACAATAGATTTTGATGTCTACATGACCATGAACGTCTAGCGTTAGAACATGGTTGCGTTAGGCGCTATATTGAGAAATAAATCTTAACTAGAAAGATATTATGTTCTCGGACCAAGGCCTACTGGTTAATTCTTGCTTGGGAGAGCTATAATTAAAAATTCTAAGCTTTGAGGTCAGTATCCAGAAGCTTAAGGAGTTGACTCCTAGGAATCAAGACTTCTCTTCTTTGGATAGAGATTTGTAAGAGGAAGGGAGTGACTTTCAGAAACTCATGAGGGTTTTTCTGAAGAGTTTCCATTTTAGATTATACATGCTGCTCCTCGTTCTGACTTCAGAGTTTTTCAATAGATACGTCGAAGTTAGCCAGGCAACAACCCTATTTGAGAAAGCTGCTCCATTAGGGAAAGATAGCTGAGTGGGGAAATAAGAAAATAAATAAATTAACATTAAATCGTTATCAGAAGAGTAACAAGTGCAAAGAGTCAGTGCTGCTAGGTCAGTGCAATAACGCATCCTCAATGCAGCATAACGAACCTAACTGTAGAGGTTGGTGCAGCAGCGCCTGCAGCTGCAACAGTAGGAAGTGCATTAAGGCCTTTATGAGAATAGAGCGTCAAAGTATTTCTCCCACAACGGGCAGATCTTTTATGATTTAATGTAATAATTTAAAAAAAAACGCAATTCAGTGACTCGTAGACATAGCGCAATGCACTGGAGGATGTGTTAGCTCGTGTCCGTCTTACTTCTAGCCCTACACCTCTTCCTTACTTCCCAACCCCTGGGAGAAGAAAGGTCGTAAGGCTAAGGTATATCGCGGACCTTATGCGCTAAACGTATGTTCCACTGAGCGATCCTGTCGATGCATTCCAAGACGTTTGCTCTCCGCTTTGGAATGACTAAGTAAAGGTGTTTTCTTCGCCTTCGATTGATGAATTATGACGTCACAACCATGTGACGTATTCTCTTGAGCAGAGCAAAATTTGAATGTCTTGAAGCAATCAGTTCATCATCGCTATGGCATCACGGATCTTGTAAAAAAATTTCTGTGTAAAAGGACGCACTTTCCTGATGAGGATAGCGTTTTACGTTTTCCTTTTCTACTAGACTAGAAAGTGACTCGTCATGAATGCACGCGAACAGGACTTATCCTCGCAGCAGGCGTGTCGCGATGCTTAAGCTGGAAGCAATTGAGTGTTTTTTCTTCCACGAGAGAGGGGGAAGTCAGACAAGTCACATGCAAACCTAACTCTTCCTCTGAAACCTTACGCTCTTTCTGGGAAGAAAGTGTTCGTCCTTGTCGAAGGACACAAACCTAGCCTTGGTTGACACCAACCAATACGTCCAAGACCGGTCATGAGTTATATGCTCCCTAACCTATCCTGCAGTAACTGATGTTCGCCGGAGGTTTTCTTTTCTGAAGAAGGCGACGTGTCAGCACCAAGAATCGTGTAAGACACGTAGTTCATCAGGGGATAGGGTGCTCAGTTTTCTTCTGTTCACGCTTCTTCCCCTCCCCCAAATTGGGAGAATGTCTAGTACCTTGCTTTGAGGGCCATCGACTATTGTTGACGATATCTCGCAGTATTAGGTACGTTCAGGTCGCGCACAAGGCGCGCTGGAAATGTCATAAGGACTTTCCCAGGTCGGTCACGGGACTGCGGTTGTTGATCTCTCACAGCGATCGCTCACGTTTGAGTTAGAGCACACGTGTATGTTATGTCTGAGCTAAAGAGGTCAATTTCATCACTTTTTGACGCTTACAATTCTCGGGCGGAAGAATTTCACCTAAAAGAATCTAAGAACAGCAATAGACCAAGAATACGGTCTCCCGTTAGTATCAGATAGCATAGTTCTTCGATACTCAGCAACGCTTCCTCGCAACAACCAGCTCGCGTTACGGAAAGCGCTAGGGCGGACGTATGGGGCAGTCGGGTCTCTCACTTACGGCAGACGCAGACTCCAGTCTGGTCTCGTCCTCACGCAGACGCAGACGCCAGTCTGGTCTCTCCCTCACGCAGTCGCAGACGCAGACACCAGTCTGGTCGTATGTTGGACTCTAACAGTCAAGGCTGATCTTTTCAACAAGTTGTCTCACCTTCGCGTTCTGCGGGACACGCGACTACCGCTCATGGGGACGCATGCTACACGCGGACAGCTCTCGGCAAGCTGATCAATCTGAAATCCCATGGCAACCTAGACGCATGTGTCATCCTGGACATATGCTGGTTAAGGTCAGTCAGGTTTTTTCCCCGCGTCATGATAGACAAACAGTTGCTTCTTTGCGCCTTTGACCGGACGCGATACTGTCGCCTCCTCGCGACAAGCTGTAGATTGGCAACAGGTGGGAAGCAGGTAGCGCGCTGTATCCTCACGATAAGGTGAATGCATACAGCACGCTAACACCTTACGACAATGCAAACGTATGCGGCAATCTGGTCACATGCTAGACGCATACAGTCGATTCTGTTTCTCACAGCAGTATAGGCAGATTGTTCTCTCTCCTTCGCGACTCTCTGACCACGCAACTAACGCTCCCCCGCGTCAAGCTTTTGGCTTAAATCATGTTGAACACTCGCTGGTTACACACGATCAGGTCTTAACCTCACAGCATGAGGTTCACGTTGTTGATGCTACTTTCAACAAGCCTAGCTTCGATATCGGTTCCTTGCGACCGATCTGAACGCGTTTCGGGAGGCGGTTTAAATCTTGACTCTCCTTCACGACATGTTGATCATAGGCAGCATGCTGGAACCATACTGGACTCATGCTGGGCCCATGCTGGATGCATGCTGGACGTATGCCTTCGGGCCGTTTCCCCGTGTCAGGATTGCGAACGTCTTATTTTAAACTATCAAGCTTTAGGTCTGGCTGCCTTCAGTATTGCAGAAAACCCCTAAGATCTAGAGGGTTGTTCGAAGAAGGCGGCTGAGGCTATCGCTTGTACTAAGAACTCTTACCTCAAGGTTTTGCAGCCTAAATAGGAAGTTTTAGGGAGTAGTGTAGAGGTAATCAGTCTCTTCATTTAGTAACTCTAAAACGCAAGTGGCCCATTTCTTCTTAGAACTTAGAAGAAAGCACATTTTCTCCTCCTCAACCATCAAGGGGTACAGGAGTATGCGGGCAGCTGTCTTCAGATGCAGGAAATTGGATCTATCAAATAAAGACCTTCTAGATCTTCTCAGATCGTTTGAGATGAATTAGAAGCGCCAGCAGATTCGCCAGCCTGGAATTTAGAGGTTTTTTAAAAATTCCGCGGTAGTGACAGATTCGAGCCTTTACACTCGGCTTCTTTTGTAAGATCTGACATTGAAGACTGTTCTTAGTAAGTCAAGCAACAGCTGAGAGTCAGTGAAGTTCACTCTTTTAGCAAGAACATGGACTTCAGAAACGGATAAGCCATATGCTCCTGGCAACTTGATTTCTTGGTCATAAACAAACTTTCTTCTCATCCATAGCCTAAATCTTTCGAGATCACTATTCTCTCGGATATGGTTTGTGGAGAGTTGATGAGAGTTTTTGTCCGAATAAAACGTTGAAGTTTTATCTGGACAAGACTAAAGGAGTTAATAGACTATTCAGAGGCTCTTTGGTGCGCAGTCAAGAAACCTGCGCTACCTATGTCTAAAACGCCCTATCGTTTCTTATAGACTAATTACAAAGGCTCACTCACACTGTGGTGAGGCAGACATTAAGCTGTCAAAAGAGTAAAGACTCGTGAAGTTAGAGCTGTGGGAGCTTCTGTAACTTTTAAACATAACTGTTCTCTGCAAAGCATCGTGCATACAGCCTTTTGAAGGGGTAATCCTGTATTCGCCTTGCATTACTTATACCGTATCCAGTCTCTTTGTGAGGACTGTTACGTTTTGGGATAATTCGTTAACGAGTGCAGTAGTAGGTGAAACATCCACCACTACATTTCCCTAAATTCCTAGTACCCCTGTTCTCCTCTTGGAACTTTTATATATGTTTTATGATTGTACGTGAAGATTGGTCGGCAATCTTCCGGAATCTTTGATTTAGTCAGGTGGTCATTTTGTTCCTGGAGAGCGCCCGGAACAAGGGTATTAGTTGAGGTCCTGTCATGTTATAGGTTATTGAACCGATTGACAGCTCCTAGAGATCTTCAGCCCCCTGGGTGGACCGCTGGATCTCGTAAGGATAGCAGACAGAATGAGACAGAGAACCATTGAAGTCTGCTTCCTTATCAGGTATGAACCTCTTAAGTGGTTATATTTAACTCTTAAGTGAATTTCCAATTATGTTGCTGTCTCTGACCCGTCACCAAGGGTGTCAATCAGCCATTCTTATATGGGTAAGTTTTGTTTAAAAAATTATATTTTCATAATAAAATAAATTTTTGACCATACTTACTCGCTGGTTATATAAGTTATAATCCCACCCTCCTCCCCTCTAGAGACCAAGGGGCATGGAAGGTCTGAAGTGATTGGAATAGTTCGGCCTGTCTACCGCCAGGGCGCTGGTGTACACCTGGCATATCTGCGATTGCTACGAGTTTTTTAATTTCTGCCAGGCGTCTAGGGACAATAGCCATTCTTATATAACCAGCGGGTAAGTATGTTCAAATATTTTACAGATGATGGGAACATTAAAAAAAAAAGTTGGGTAGAACTTTTGCACTTGGTATGAATTTTCCATACAGCTTAATATGCAGTCATAGTTCAGCGCTATCAGGCTGAAATGTTAGTATTCATATTTGACAGAATAACAAACCACGGAACAGTCTTTGAGTGAATGGGTCAAATCCTGGACATTGATAAACCTATACCTAGACCAGGAAAGTAACATCATATCTGGATTTTTTTTTGTGAATTAAAGCCCCCAAATGGTTTTAATTAAAATTGGTTTTTGGGTTAGGGGAAAATTGGTTTTTGGGTTAAGGGGAAAATTGGTTAATATTTACCCCATTCACTACTGAAATCAAAGATTGGAAATTTTTTTTATGAAAGGACCTCATAAGGATGTTTTTCCACACTGTTTAGCCTCTTCAATGAATAATAGTATCTAGTGTGGCTTTCAAATTTTTTGTGGTTTCCAAACAAGGAAATTTTGTTAAAGAATCCCCCAAAAATGCATTTTTTTTTTTTTGGAACAATTCTGCAAGTGATATTGAAGTATATTATTGATGTGTTGGCTATGTATTAACATTATAAATGAATATAACTTTTCACTCTTAAGACTCTTCCCTAGTTGGTTATTATGTTTAATCTGAGTACTAGCATTTCAGCCTAATGGTGCTGAACTATAATTGCAAAAGAGCTCTTTAGAAAAATGTACTAGTGCAAAAGTTCTACCCAACTCTAATGTTCCCATCATATGTAAAAGGAAATGCATGGTTTACTTTTAAAAGGCAAATGTACACACACACCCCTTAGAGCCTATACTATATGACGTCTTAAACGAGTTTAATTCTCCCCTGCCATTAGATCAAGCACTGTCTGGACCACAATGGAGAAGGGTGCTTTCCAAAAGATCCTCAATGAGTCTCCACACTCTTTCTTGTTGAGATGGCACTTGGAGGCTAGAGACCAGTCATAGATCTGTAGGTCTTGTATGAGTTTGAATACAGACTCCATTCAATTTAGAGACCGCTGCCACGGTCAGACAGGCAGTGAGAAGGGTGACTTGATGATCACATTGGATCTAAAAGATGCGTACTTCCAGGTCCCCATCCATCACATTTCAATGAAGCTCCTCTTAATCATATTGCACAACAAGATATACACGTTCAGAGTGGTGTGCTTTGGTCTGTCAACAGCGTCTCAAGTGTTCACATGTGTGTTCACTTTGGTTTCAGCCTGGGCCCACTTTAATGGCATTCATCTTCTGTTACCTGGATGATTGGAAGACTCGGTTCAGACCCTTCCCCTTCAATGAGACAGATATGAGTTTTGCCTCGATCTTGGAATTGTGGTAAAAAAAAGATAAATAATTTAAGAAGGAAAGTCTCAAGATTCAAGGAAGGGTTGCACCGTTCCTCCAGAAAAAACTTGCTGCAAGCACATCTTTGAATCTTTCTTCAAGGGGTAGACAACCTTTCTCCTCCTCCAGCTTTGATGCTCTTCCCAGATGCATCAAAGAAAGTTAGGGGCTCACCTGGTGCAGCATATCGCCTCCTGGCTGTGGTCCGAGTCAGATCAGCAATGCCACACAAAACTTCTAGAGTTGAGGGACTTCTAGCTCAATAGCTAGGTAGTGCTGATGAGCGACAGCACAACCATAGATTTTCACTGTATCTCTGGAAGGATAAACTTGCTCAGTTTTGGCAGTAAAAGGCTATCACTAGTCCTTGAGCCAGATATATAGACTGGAAGGAGTTGATATTTACTCTTCAGTAGAATTGTGTATGATCATATGGAGTTTTAAGCAAACTTGCTCCCAGTTAGAAATGAAACCTCCAGGACTAACAAAAGTTTCTTGTTCCTTGAAAGGAACATCATACAATCTGTTAAGTCTGGTTTCAGACAACCGATTTAACTTTAAAGACAGCATTTCTGCTTGGTTTGACCTCTGCTAAGAAGCTCACTGGGCTACGTGGTCTCTTCTACGACATTGCCCACTTAAGGGGCTGGAATCAGTTTTCGTTTGGCTTCATCCCTGAGTTTGTTTCAAAATCCGGTGGTTCCAACTAGATTCAGTTCCTTCCAGATTTTGTCTTCATCAGGTAACCGATGACCCTGATCGGCTGATTTTGTGTCGTATGAGAGCATTAAGGCATTATCTCAAAGAAATGAGGAGCTTGCCCTCAGGTGATATAAGTTAATCAGTTTGGGAAGGGTCGAGAGGAAAGTGACCAAGAACACCATCCCCTAGATTAGGCATTTGTCATCGACCGTGCCATCAATCGTTCCCCTCCCCAATGAGGGGTATGACCCAGAGCTCATGACATCAGCAGCATAAGCATGGCTCTGGTGTTCAGAAAGAACCTTTCTGTGATGCAGGTTTTACAGGCCGGCATATGGAAACAACAAACCATGTTCACAGCTCACTACCAGCAAGATGTGACAAACAAGGCTCTAGATGAGTTTATTCTAGGCCCTGTGGTAGCTGCTCAGCAAGTGGTATAGCTACCTTAGCTCCTCTCACAAGACTATTAGTAGTCATTCGAGGACAGAGGTTAGGCTTTAAGGTTTAATGGCCACTCATGAATGGCAGAGGTAAGGGACAGTGATATTACCCTAACGAGCAGGACAATGCCCTAGAGACTGACCATATATTCATATGATCAGTGCCCAAGCCCCCTCTACACCTAACCTAGGACCAAGGAGGGCCAGGCAATGACTGCTGATGACTCAGCAGATAGAGCTATGGGCTCCTACAAACACCCGATCCTTAGCTCAGAAGGATGGTGAGGTTGCAGTGACCAAAGAAACTAACGAGTTTGAGTGGGACTCGAACTCCAGTCTGGCTTTCACCAGTCAGGGACATTACCACATCGGCCACCACAACCCTTTAGTCTGCAATCAATGTAAAGCAATGACTGGCTTTTTCTTTTCTTCACCTTCCCTTCTCTTGGGGTGCAGTACAGTATCTGACTCCCTGTCAGCTGTAACTTGTCAACTGCAGGTAAGCACCATGTAGCTCATAGCTAATATATATTTATTATATTTCTTGTTACGTCCCCAATCTCCTTACAAACGGGAGTTGGTGTGTATGAGTGGACCACATTGTGTATACGTATTTGCAATCTTATTGATTATAAATCGCCCGAGACGCTGTCACAATTGTGTTCTTAAACTCGCTTTCCTCTTTTACACGGGCCGTCAACTGGCTATCATTGTCAATCCACTGATTCACAAGATGTCAGGATTCTCACTCCTAACACATAATCATGCTTGAGTTTTGCAATCCTATGTAAAAGTTTCAGCCAGTTGAAAAGGACCTCCACACACCTAAGTAAGAGTCTCGTTTGTAAAAAACAAAGGTTTGTATTCGTGTAGGAACATTTGAATGATTTGAATGTACTGTAGTTCGTATTTTTTTTAAATTTACAAACCTGGGTTCTTTTCACAAATTTTGCCTGCCATCGCTTGCACCTGGAAGCCCCGTTTGCCTTCAAAGTGGAGTAGTAATGAGTGAATAGGAGAGGCAGTGCTTCCTTGCTACTACTGTATTGGTAACAACTGGTTGTCAACATCTCGTTGAATATTTCTATATATCCGTATGCCAGCTTGAGCTGGTATCTTCTTTAATGTAAAGAACACAGGTTTGTATAGTTAGGAAAAATACAAATTTCCTCCAAGTTTGTCATTTTTACAAAAATGATCTTACCAGATTATTTCATGTTTATCAAAGTGTTTGTTTCTGGAAACCGTGAATTTAATTATTAAAGCCATTGACTTTTACTCATTCTAGTAGCAAGTATTGTCTTCTATCTTAATCTTCTTTACAAAGTCATTTTATAAAGCCAATTTTAGAAAGTTAAATCTATGCATCTATAAGATAATATTTTTTGCAAGTAAATTTCAAACACCCAAATTTGAATTGAAAATTGAGTCCAGATCAATTTTCGATATTTTTTTTTTTTTTACTTTGTAATTCAACTTTAGATGCCAATTTCCTGGTTGTTATTTGATATTAAACGAGCAAAATATTCGTTTAGTTGCCCTCAAACTAGTTGGCGAACCTCTCAAAAAATAATCAACCAAAATTGTTATAGGTAATGTTAAATAGATTAGTTTCATAAATGTTATTGTAAATTTGTTTGAAAGATGATAAGATTACACATTAAAAAACCAATTAAAGTTAAAAGTTAAAGTTGCGGGTTTAGATCTCCACTGAGACGATTTACATCGTTCTCCTCGGGCAACCATTAGCCAGCAGGGACTATCTCTAGTCCCCTCTAACCTCCCCCCCAGGCGCCACCCTGGGAGTACCCCCCCGGTAGAAGGTCTCACGGTATTCGCGTCCCTGGCGGGGACCGAACTCGGGACCTCTGTAATAGAAATCCGCGACGCGACGCTACTTAGAAATTTGTTAATGATGTTTTTAAATTGCATTAACTAACTGTAAATCAAATGTTAATTTCCTCTGAAGCTCTTAACATACTTCTTTATCATATAATGTGCAGAATTGTGTAATGTAAACAAGTTATCTAAATGTGTGACAGAAGTTTATATTAATCACCTTATTAGCTATTGATTCAAATTCATTCTACAATCTGTATATTAAAGTACATTATTTGCATGTGAATATAACCTACAACTAATTATTTAAACTATGAATACCATTTCATATTTGTCTTTGTACACCAATTCTTCTCTTTCAAGACTGTCCACTAATTATTAGTAACTGTCATTGAATTTTCTTTTACACAATGTCAGATCTATAGAAGGTCAATGTTCTCCTAAAAGATAGAAGCTATTGAAAAAAATGGGTCTCTTAAGTAGCCACATCTTACCAGTGCTTTTCAGTCAATTATTTTCTGTAGGGCAGGGTTGGGAATAGCTTAGCATATTCTAGCAATCAATAGATGTATAATTGCTGACATTATAAATATACCAGAGAATTAAGACACATTAATTGATGTTTTTGGCCTATAAGTTTCAAAATAACCGCCATATTTCCTTCCCTCTTGCAATAGTGACATATTCTGCTTAACTGAAAATTTCATAAAGCACAAGTAGGCTTACTAGAATGATTATCCATATATATTTAAGTTAAAGGAAGAACCAAGTATTCTCTGTAAAGATTTTGCTTCACATCTTTTTGCAAGCATCTTATCCAATTATCTAGTGTAACGGGAATCCAGGGAAGTCATGAACAGAATAATTTGGAATATTTCAGAAGGGAGTCACTGTATTTAAGGTCTCAATAGTAAGCATTAGAAGGCTAACATAATTTATTTCTCTGTTATTTACTATAAAAAGAACGTCTGGTTAAAAGTGCAATGTTTGTAAGCTTAATCTCAAAACTTTATATAAAGCTTGTTCAAGAAATTTTCACCAAATTATTATTTTTTTTATCAAAATGTCAATATTTTATTTATTCTGGTCATGGATCACATTCCAAAGGCTTGTTGTCAGTGGAAGATCATAATCATTTTTCTTCAATCTAGTGAGCAGGAGTTTGCTTCAAAACATTAAATTGACAAAATTGTTATTAAAAGGATAAAATTTCTTGTAACTGGTTTTAAGCTTAACATATTCATTATACGAAAGGTGTAATTATTTGGTTGTATTCTAGTTTAGAATATAGCTTATATAGTTAATAATGTTTGTAATTTGGAGCATTTTAGGAATTAAATCTGTTGAAAGGTTTTGTGAAAGGAATAGTGATTCAGTTTGAGTTACGGTAGTCTTAAAAGTAGGAAACCATCAGTGAAATAGTTTTAAATCAACATTCACGAAATCAGATGTTCTAAGAGTGCTTTTGATGTAAAACTTCAAGATTATTTTCGAAAGACCTAATGAAAGGGTTAAGATTAATGTTATGTAAAGAGAATGCTTAGGCACAACCCATTCTTGATATGTAGGTTAAACTTATGGGATTTGGGAATTGCACTTTATTTCAAGAAGAAATATAATAGTGTCGTGATCAATTATTTAGGACAATGGAGGAATTATTACCTATAGGGAATCTCAAAGTGAAAAAAACGTGGTTTTTTTTAAACAGTTTGGTAAATGCCTGTGAGATTCGTGAAGTATTTTAAAGGTTACTTTAAATTAATGATTATAGATTTAGTGGGTAATGTAGTGGTTGAAATTTTTAATGGTAATAGAAATATATATTGTATCTTTTCAAGGTAGCAAAGGTTTTATAGGTAGAATTGCTTTGCAACTTCATATAAATAGAATGGGAATTCAAAATGGTTATGTAAATATCAAATGATTAAAACCAGTTGCTTTTTATACACAATAATATACTGTTTTGTCATATACAATTTTATGTACAAAAGTTAATTATAAAAACTTCAAAAGATGCCTGTATAACTCATAAATGTAATTTGGTTATAATGATTATTTAAGTTATTATTTTTAAATAATAGGCATTACTTATGTCAATTGCTTAAGGAAAAATTGTATGGACGAAAATATTTTAAGATGTAAGAGCAAAGGCCCCTGATGATGATTCATGGCAAAAAGTAACATATCATTGATAATGGTATAACTACATATATTGAATAGGTAATGTAGATGGCCCAGCTTTTGGACGTCATTGGTGAATAGTATGGTCGTTACTGGCTACTTTAGTCATATCCTAGGTTCATTATAGTCTGAGAGCTAGCAAGGGTTCATTCATATTATTTAGTACAAGATACGTGAAAATCTAATTAGAATCTAATTCACCTATAATGGAAATGATATGCCTCAAGTTGAGCATTCCTTGGTCTTGGTGAGGGTAGTTCTTTCTTCATATCCCCCACATAAAATGTTAAAGCCTAATTGTTTGTTAATTTTTCATAATATATAAATGTAAGTCTAGTCTTTATATGAGATTGAATCTCTGACCAACATTAGTTCAGGAGACTTATTTCCAAGTGCTTAAACCGATTTACACAGGCTCAAATTGTTAGTAATACTGATGCTAAAGTCAATGAGGACAGAATTCAGCCTCAAATGAAGCATTTATAGGCATAGTTTACAGAGTAGAAACTTTTAAAGACTAAAGCTTAATCATCTGAATGGTCTTGCATATCTATTTCAGTTTTGAAAAATAACTCTTAAGCTTTGCCATTAATCATGGGGAATAAGAAATATTGCCTCCTTTACTAAACCTTAATATTGCTCAACTCAAGATGTCTCATTAATAATTAGCTACTTATCAAAATATGTTTTACTTATCATAATTGAACTCTCAACAGCTCCCTGACTATAATTAACCTAGCATATGACTAAAGTGGTCCTTAATGTCCAAGTTACAAGCCACTGACGTCCAAATGCTGGTCCATGTACCTTACTTATGCAATATATGCAGGCTAATTATATCATTAGGACTGAAATACTACGTTGTCACAAACAATCATTCTGGACCCTTGCTCATATCTAAAAGTATTTTCGTCCATACAAGTTTTTCTTATTCAGTTGGCAATTATTGAGTGGTGCCTATTATTCACAACGGGTCTTTCCACAACAAAAACTAAGCCTGCAGCTCCATTTACTGTATCATATGTAATAGACCTTTTAATTGGTTATATTTTCAGTATATTATAGGAAAATATCAAACTCCATTAAATTGTGTAAGATATATTTACCATACTCAAACTTTGTAACATCTTGAAAATTCCGAAATAAAATGTATATAAGTAAACTTAAATTTGGTCTCCCTGATATTTGAAAAGAAATAAAAAAGAAAAAAAGAAAACCAAATAAAGAAAACGTAACAACTTAAGTGAGTATTCTCCCTATATTGAACCTCATATGGCAGAGTGTTCTCCCTAAATGCCCCCCTACCCCTTCTAGTACCAGCAAATGCCTTATTCCCCACGAAAAGTACACCAAAAAACTCATGAAATAGTCCTTTCTCCTAACTAGCTACTTGTCTAGTTATTGAAACCCCACATACAGAGTAGTTCAACACCCCCACTGGGTGATGAGAGCAGCAGTACTAATGTCTTATGATATATTCAAAGTCAAGATGGCCGAACTGTCTCGTATTTCATTTTGGACCAAAGTACACTTTTTAATTTAGCTGTCTGTCAAGTGGGTTTTTTCCTTACTAAAGTCATAACAATAATGGCCATTTTTCTATGAGTTAATACTCCTCAAAAGCCTCTGAAATATGTCCAATCTTGAAGCTATCAGATTTAATTTATAGGTACAAAAGTATGCCTAAAAATGTAATCAAAGCTTCCCATTAACATAATATGGCTGAAGAAAAACATATGAATTCGTTATATACTTTTATTGTAGAAGACAATGTCAAACAGACAGGTTCCAATGTTATATAATGGAAATACAAACACTATGAAGTCAATGACATATAAGTATCAAATTCCCGAAACCCCATTTTCTGAAAACTTTAAACTCCCTATATTCGAAGAAAACTTAACTTTTGTCATACATTAAGCTCATGATTTGACGAAGAACGTCCTTAGGCGAGTCGCCCTTCATCCAATTTGGTGTACAGTATGACAAAACGTTTCGTTTTCTTTGTTATCAGGCCAGGTGTATTTAAAGCTCAGCATTTTGAGTTGCATATTTCATGATTGTGTAAGTAAGTAGTGCTTTCTCTAATAGAAACATAAAATTATTAATAAAAAAGAAGGAAAAGGAAAGCCCACCAAGGCCATCCCCTGTCCCACCTAGTAACCAAACTTAGAGCAAAGTATTTTTCTGAGGAAGCAATGTTACTAGGCCCTTGAATGCTTTCCTTCTCCTTCTTTTTTTGTTGTTTTTTTTATTAATAATTTTACAAACAATGAAAATAGGATTGCAATTTAAAGATTTCAGGAATAGTTTGGAGCTCCCCTGAAGTTAAATGGTAAAAGACATGTCATTATTTACATTACTACTATAAGGCAGATTCCAGCAATTATAGTGTTACGTTAATTCTTTTTTTTTTAATGAAACACGAAATTATTCACTTAGACAAGAAAAAAGATCATTAATATATCTAGATTGAAAAACAAAGTGAAAATCTAAAATAAATAAAAGTCATGTTCAGGCCTTTGTGCAATTTCAGAACGATTCATTACTACAGACACCTGAAGCTCACTCAAAAGCAGACAAGATTCACAAATGCCAAGCTGCCTCCCTGTCTCGCCCCATTTAATGCACATGATTGAGTCAGGTAAAAGAGAAGAGACGTGCAAGGCTACTGCCCTGACCATCCTTGCTACTTCCCCCAGCAGACAGTCAGATCGGACCGAAGTACGCATTCACCTTACACATGGACACCTGAACCACTTTAGCTGTGTAATAAAGTTCTCAAAAGCAAACCCAAGAAAAACCTGGAAAGCGAGTTTAGCTAAAAACACTTGGCTAACGACACAATTTTTAAAAACATAACCTTATGGAAATGGCTTTCATTCAACATGCACACACACACTTATAAAACACACGATTCTTATTGAATATTTACCTGCAGTTTGAGGTAGATTAAGTTTTAATTCAAAGTTGACATAACTCCTAATGACAAGCTTAAGCTTAAAACTAATACCTAAATCATATACAGTACTCTGAGAAATAAGCTTCTGTCTTACACACCTATAGAATTAAATAAAGTCAACCCCACTAGATACTGTCACCACCTTTAATACAATATCTTTAGCTTATATTCCCTTACTGCAGTATACTATCCTCAGTATATAAGCCCATAATATATGATCATCTTATAATCATCTATGATACTCTCCCTTTCCTCCTACACTATTCTTTGCGTACAATTCCTTACTATACTATCCCGAGCACATATTCCCTGAATAACGTATCTCCAGGCAATAATCAAAGGAGACGATCCTTTATAATTTCTTATGTATTTTACGCAGGTCCTGTGTAACTTAATATATCACTACAAATTACGATCAATATAGTGATGATCAAGCTGTTATGTTAATTTGACGTTTCCCGGATTCTTGTTATTAACAGACTTTACATTACCCAACCTGAAATGAAGTTTAGAATGCCTTTTTTAAAGTTACCAAAATGAGCTCAAAATCATGAGAGATCACGTTTGTGGAAACGACATTCTCTGCTGAAAACTAGAACAAGATAAACAAATATTAAATGAGCTATATGATTTTAGTATTGTTCGGAACACAAACAACTCTGAACCCCCAAATACCTTTTGATGTAAGGTGCTTGAACAAAAATTTATCTTCAAATAATCAAATACTTATCGATAAAATTCATCAATTCACTTACTTGATAACATTTAATAATGATGAATTCATTGCAGGTTTTAATTCAGAATAAAAAAAACAGAATCGTTTTCGTAATAGAAACACAGGACCCGGAATAATAACTTGTATAAAAGTTAATTATTATCAGGAAAATATACACTTATAAAGAGTGAAGCATCAAACTCCTATTTCTCTGTACAAAAAGAACAAAATATATTCTATCAATTACATATGAGTGACTTCATGGAGACTGAAATTTTCTTCTTAGATAGTTCAACAAATCACATAATTAATACCTCAAAATTTTAAATTCGAAAAAGCTATCTTTTATTAAAGAATACCTTTATAGGAATTCATATAAAAAACTAAGTTATGTCAGAATACCTATAATATTCAGGCATATACTAAAACTTCAAGTGATTTTGTAACCAAATACATTAATAAGAATAAAACACGGGCTATTTCAAAAACTTAAAATACTAAAATTTCTTTATGTTCTCTATTTACTAAACCTGATGATTCTACTCGCTTGAAAAATCCTTTTATTTTTTATTTATTTATCCTTTTTTTTTCTAAGTAACTCGAGTTAAGCTTGCCAATGAGCTGACTTACT
This sequence comes from Palaemon carinicauda, assembly GCF_036898095.1. Lineage (NCBI taxonomy): Eukaryota > Metazoa > Arthropoda > Malacostraca > Decapoda > Palaemonidae > Palaemon > Palaemon carinicauda. The sequence goes on along the minus strand of NC_090739.1, from coordinate 118,173,928 downwards.
GAGAGTTGTACTTGCTAATTGGATTAAGGATATGTTACACCTTTTCACATAGTTAAATACAAAATTTTCAGAAACTACGCTAGGTAAATTACAATGCAAAACTCTCCATAATTCTATATGAAAAACTACAATGCTAACTCGTATTCCTCTACAAAAAGCTGTAACTCAAATCCTTCCTGTATGACTTCTTTGGGTAAACTGCTAAAAATAAAAGCTGACTTCCCTTTAATGGCTGCTTTCCCGGTCCAATACAGCAGGGGAACCCCTCTATCTTACCTTACGACATACTCTTGGAAAGAATTAGACCTAACATCTATATAAGAAACTCAAACCAATCAATCAATACTAGCACAACAATCACTCATTCCTTGCAGCGGAATTCTTAAAATTTCCATAGCACTAATCCCAATATTCAGTATTTGCAGATCCTCATGATAATTAAATCAGGCACTGATATCATGGATGAAAATTTACTGGGTTTTAAATCCTATTGCTATACCGATATGCGATGAATGAGAAAACATGTAGTGTAAAATGCAGTTGATCTCTTGACCAGTAAGAAAAACCTTCTCCTACGGGGAACCTGCAATTGGCGGGGTTTTAAAAAGCAGATTGGATTACATTTATGGATATAGTCCGGCGTTTGGGCCTGTGAGGCTATTCAACCCCACAGTGCAATGGGGGGGGGTGCACTTGGAAGTAAAAGTTATAAGAGCTTGGAGGGAAGACCGAAAAATGAGGCAGGAAAGGAGGTAAAGTTGAAAGCTAGAAAGCTAGTGCAGCTACAATAGGGCTTGGAGGAACATTGCCAAGACCTAGTAATGCCTACAGAGAATCCTGTGAGGTACCCTGATAACACTAACCTATTCTGGTTTCTGAGAGATAGAGAAGGGAGGGTGAGGTGTGAGTTACCCTATTTCATTACGTCGTGGAGCAAAAAAAGTAACATTAAGGTGGCTAGGTTATGCAATATCCAATTTCCCATACTTTAATTTTATTAATTTTGCGGCTCCATCAGTTAATTTGAATCTAATCTTATATTTTTCATTTTAAAACTAAAACTACTCTAGCTTGAGTTCTTATATCTTAAAGGCAACAAACTAAACAAAAGGGCGTGAGCACAGAAATAATTACTCATCAAATGAATTAAAAGAAAAACTGGCCAAAATGTTAGGCAATCTAAAAGACGATAAAAAATTGCTACACAAAAATGTCGGGTTCCTACCCACGATTCTGTGTATAATCTAATAATCTTACAGTATCAATACATTGACAAGATATTTAACTTTAAAGTTAGTTAAGGGATTTATAAAAGAAGTAAACCGGATTATAAATAATTTACATTTAGGGCATTAACGATACTCCAATTATTGAAAAATTTGCAAGCTTTATAAACCTAATAAGTCTCTTACAATGTTATGAATTTTCCTCAAGGAATGATACTGTTTAAAAACAGGACTATCTCTGCACATCAGTATTGCATTAACCATAAAAACTACCCAGAACTCATGCATCTTTAAAACACATGTAATGAGGATATGCAAACGAAGCAATTTTATGGAAATGGAACTTTCATACCTTGACCAATGTAAGGAAATAAAAAAAAATCCTTGCCATAAATCCAACCCCCAATGGCCCCCCCCCCCCCCCCGAAAAAAAATCACTCTTAAAACACACAAACCTGACAAAATTCTTTTTCAACGATTTATAAACCCATTCTTCATACCAAATCAGTCTTTTCCACCCTTTAAACAATACAAACACTCGCAAACACACACCTAGACAGCTTTCTCGTCAACGACAACATATTCAAAAACTTATTACACAATTCATCTAAAAATGGTTAAAGTGTTATTTATCCCTCCTTTATGTCATGGGCACAAATGACACGAGACAAGAAACAAAATGGAATTTATGAACCGAGCTGTGCACCTTTTCAGAGAGCCCAGGTATCTCGCCATAATAAAAAGCTCTGAAATGCAAGACTTGAAAATTACCCTCTTAACTAATTCCTTGAAACACTTACGTTAAGTACACTTATCATTAACCTTTAATATAGTAATATGGTTATACTCGAACTTGAATTTTTAATGAAAAATTCCGAAACAACAGTTACCATCCATTACATATTAACTTCAAAAAGAGCATAAACATGTCTGAAGCACATTGAATCACAATCCTTTTACATTAGATACTTTCCACTACTTACATTACACAGTTCATAACATATATATTTGATGTTTTTGTCATTGACACAAGTGCATACAACTTTGCTAGAAATGAAAATGATAGTATCAAAACCTGTACATTTGACATATTAACCTTCTACAATGCAAGCTTCATAAAGATTCTGAAATATTTGATTTGAATAAGATAATTTTTTACCAAATTCTAAAATCAGATAAACCATTACAAATTTAAAGAATTTGAGGCTTTTGAGCAAACTAATAATGACATAACACAGCCATTATTTTTCACGACTTTGGCTGTCAGATGAAACCTTCACAGACAAGACAGCTGGATCAATAAGCAGACTAAAGTCCAACATGTTTACCACTACAGACTGTCAGCCTTTGACAAGTACAATATAATCAAGCTATGACATTAATATATAACTCTCAAGAGTTCTGTACATGGGGAATAAAATAACAGTCTAAAAGAACAAGTGATTAACCTAGTTAAGATCAGGTTCTACCTCATGGACTCTTTAGCCCTTTGTGTGGCGAGGAACAAATTGGCAAATGCTGATGCTCAAAGAGGAGGGGGACAACGGGAGACTCATCAGCCATATGAGGCGAGTCTTTTTTTTTTAAAAACATTTCCAAATTTTGGGATAAAGGAAGGATTAAGGATGGGGAGTGAGAGATCTGAAATTGCAGGTGAGCATCAGATTAAAATAAGAGAACTTCACGATTCAACGATATTTGAAAATATGTTGAAAATCTCCTTTTACTTTTAACAATTAGCATATTATTCTTCAAGGTATATTCATGTAGCACCGAGAGAGAGAGAGAGAGAGAGAGAGAGAGAGAGAGAGAGAGAGAGAGAGAGAGAGAGAGAGAGAGAGAGAGAGAGAGTAAAATTGCTTAAAGTACTAGTAAATTAAGGGAATTTCCTTAGATTAGGGTGGCCATTAAATTCCATTTAGTTTATATCCCATCTATTTTATACATAATCACAAATTTACTTTTGGCTACACAACCACATGATTCTAAACTCTTCTCCCTCCCTTTATCTACACAGAAACCCTTTACACAAAGATTTTATTAACCCAAGAAATTAAAATTTTCATCTAACTAAGCAATTCACTGCAGAAGTTTATCAGTAATCAGCTGCTTGTTGAGGTCGCCTTCTAAAATTCCCAATTAACGAATGATCCTTTCTAATATCAGTCAACAATCACGCCATCTAGATTCATTTATTTCATGCCCTGGGTCTACAGTTTGTGATTCATAAATAAACGAAGTTTTAGGAGTTGACATGCCATAGGTTATTTACATTTACCAAAACATTACTTGCTTTCGTTAAATCCATATTAACCTGAACTTATAAAGCTTTAATATTACTAATATTTCCTTCTAGTGCATTTTAATTCACAAATATCTAATGAGCTGAAGTCGACTTCATTACACTAATAATTCATGACATATTCTTTATTTCTCTTATACTTACATATTCTATATTTCATACTTCCATTAATCAATATATGATATCTTATCATTTCAGTCATCCACATTCTTTTACACTGCCGATCATGCATAGTTCGTAATATATTCAGGATCGGATTTGATTTAGATTTTTGGCTATAAAACTCATCGCTGGGCTTGTGAGGCCATTCCGTACCTAACTGCAACTGGGGGATGCCCCGGCAGTTGCACTGTAGTAAGAGATAAGAAACTGAAGAAACTGAATACCAAAATGGAAGAAAGGAAGCAGAAGGGGTTATTGTAAAAGGGTATAAAGCAAATGCAGTTAAGGTCTGAAGGAGCATTGCAAAGAGAATTAAGCAATGCCTACAATGGACCACCACAGGTACACTGATGGCACTACGCCCCTACCGATATGATTATTTTATTTCATATCTAGTCTTTTAATAACTTAAATCTTATCACCTTTTTTCTTCACAACCGATCTTTCATAGTAATCTTGATCTATGGACGCTAACTGACCTATATTTCATCACCTCCTTCCATTATTTAATCTATTTAGTTACATTACCTAGCATCTCCATTACTTCTTTCACTCCAAGCTCCTAATTACTCGAAAATTGAGAGAGAGATAGAGAGAGAGAGAGAGAGAGAGAGAGAGAGAGAGAGAGAGAGAGAGAGAGAGAGAGAGACCAACTGTTGCAAAGTAATACACAAGGTCAAAAGGAGGATGGATTATTATTTGGACGAAATTTGACAAATGATTAAGAGTTATTCACTCATTAAAGAATAAGAAATACAAGATACCATACTTATTTTTATCTCTAACTTATAGTTCAAAGTAAGGATTCTAGTTTGTTTTCATCTTTAAAAAAACATTATTGTAAAAGGGAAATACAATATTTTCAATAAAAGGAAAGCAAAAGTTAATTATTGTAAACGAATTTTCCTTATCAAATATACAAGAAATTATAGAAGATTATGCTTTTAATATTTTCATATAAAAAATAAAATGGGATAAAGTAAATATCTCGCCAGTTTTATGATAGTTTGGCATATAGCTTAGGAAGAAAAACTTGAGGTGCTACATGTGAGGAACATACCTTGAATTACATTGATACAGAAGTTAAATCCTTTTAAATATCCCCCAAAAGATAATAGCAAAATTATTAAAGATATCCATAAATCTTAAATCCAGCAATTACATAACTTTGGAGCTTGAAGATTGGCAAGAAAACTGGAACTCTTCGAAACAAGATTGGAAAAAAAAAAAAAAAAAAAAAAAAAAAACGGAACAAAGAATTATTTGAATAGAAACAAGGAAACAGTGAGTGACATGAAATAATCAATCCAATGAAGAAGATTACTCCATACACAAAACAATTGCTCTAAATAATTCCAGAGGCATTATAGTGCTTCAAATAACTTATAGATCACTTCATTACTCATTGAATGCCTAAGACAACCCCCTAGAAGTGTTCTAAATGACACTAAAGACGAAAGTGTCCAGAATTGCTTCCAAGATAAAAAAAGCTTATGAACAACTGAATGGACAAAAGAAAAAGCCCCAAATAACTCCATAGACAAAGTGATGGCCTAAATGAACCAGTGTGTGCTACAGAAAATTTCGGCGAACGAGGAAAATATTCAAAACTGGTGAATAAAATAGATGCCCTAGATACCCAGCTAAATCAAGAAATACCTTGAATAACTCTATAGATAAAGGATTCCAATATTACTGCATAGACTAATTAGTATCTCAAATAATCTAAAAAAAAAAAACACAAAGCCTGAATTTCTCCAAAATGCATGGCTAAGCATTTCATCAAATAACTCCACAGATCAAGGAGTGCTACAAAAGAAATTTTAAGTAAATCAGAACTGGGGAGTATAATCATCAAAGCTTGGGAAATCAATACATTACTCAATAGCCAATCTTTGGCCAAAGAAAATTCATAAAATAAGGGAAACTTTGCAAGACATTTTTAAACAGAAAGTGCCCCAAAAGCGAGAATACTAAAGAAAGCCATTTTTACCCCGAAGTGATCTAAAAGAATTATCTGAAAAAAAACTTGTAAACAAGGATTTCTCACAAACAACTCTATAGAGCAAGGAATGCCCAAAGTAACTCAACAAACCAAACAACAAACACACAGGATATCTGAATTTCCTTTAAACTAGACCGTATCAACCCCCCCCCCCACAAACACAAGCCAAGAAATAATCTAAAATCTCTGATAAAACCAAGCTGGCCCTTTCAAAACTGTCAGCTAGAGTGGCCTAAAAAATTCCTAAAGTTAGGCATAAACCTGAAACGTAGAAAAACTTGTACAAATTTGCACTCCTAAGTATGCAGGGAAATATTTTGAATTGACGTGGGAAGATTATAACCCTTTGCATAATTTTCTTTAAAAATTTCACAACTCATAACAAGAGTCCTGAAGAAGAAAATCATAGTCATACTGAGGTCCATAGGGTGAATATCCCTGAAAACCAGCAAGAGAAATTATTACCATTATTAAGAACTCGTTATTGCTTGCTATTGATTTGATCAAGCCATTTAATTCTCCAGACATCTATAAATGATCTAAATTAAAATTTACTTTCAATACTTTCCTCCAGTAAATATTTGAGCAAAATTATTTTAACTAATCCTTAAAGAGGAGACAAACAAGAAACCTTCAGAAAAACTTATATCAAAGGGAAACTAAGCTCTGAAATCATTACATCTTTGGATGAGATCAATATTTTCTAAATAAAAGTACAATTAATCTATCATGAAAAGAAATAGGTTTTAGAAAGTCTAAATTATCATGTTTCCTGACTTGATTAGGAATAAATTTTCGAGAGAGATATCCTTTCAATTTTGTAGAAATCCTTAATTAGCATTACCAACACATCAAACAGTCAACACTTAACTAAGGATAAGATATCAGCTTTCATTGAGATTCATGAAAAGAAACTTCAGAATTTAAAGTACCATACTATAAATTCTCTGGATGAATAACTTCTTGGACAGAACCTTCATATGGAATCAGTTACTACCATCATAAACACGATAAGTTAGCAAAGTTTACCACTGTCCCAGCCAATTAACATAAGATAAGAATTATAATCTAACCAAATAATGTATATCAAGTGCAATTTTCTGGCTTGTTCAACATCGTGAGTAGGTTTCACATCAAACAGAGCAGGAAAATTGGGATTGAATTGCTCCAGCTGGAACTTGGTTATATATAAAAAAAAAAAAAAAAAGAGGCAGCAGCATCTAAGCAGAGAACTTCGAAAATCCATAACAATCTTCATAGGTTCTATATCATGAAGGTGCATAAGATATGTTGTAATTAAAGGCAAAGCTTAATGACCAACAACTATTTACTGAATAGGTAGGCCTAATGGAAAGTAAGGATAGAAACAAAACCATATTATATCTCAAGCTAAAACACAGGGTAAAAACCCCAGAATTGTTAATTAGCTTTCCAATCTATCAGGCTTATTCCATTACCTACAGGTGCCAACAAGAGCACAGTATCATAAGAATACAATGAAGAATAGACATTACAGTATAAAAAGAAACAAAAATTTCTTCACCCAGTAGGACATCACCTGAGAGAAACTGGTCATCAATTGAACTAAGGTCACAAAATATATTAAGTACAGTCAAGATAAAATATCTGGACTTGTGATAATATATCGTTTTCAAAACACATTATACCACGTAACATGAGTTAAGATTTTCTACGTAATTTTCGTAAAAAGAAGAGAAAATTTACCTAACAATACCACTATTTTTGTTTATGAAAATCTAGTTATTTAATATTAGCATCTAAAGTTTCAGATGATATGTTTTCTGATTTACTATTACTATACAGTAATCATGTGTTTTTGTCACTTCAAATACTATATAGAAATTATCACACAAGCATTGTGGTCAAATCAAATTTGAAATAAGCAGCACACAACTGAAAATTGTATGACCTTGTTCTATAGCTTCGATAAAACATGGTATTACCAACATTCTTATACATACATAAGAAAAAATAACAAAAGTAAAATTATCAATTGATGACTATACATAAGTGAGAGTGAGATTTAATATTGAGGCTTCTAGTAAATTTAGTATGATAAGAGATCGCAAAACACTAAAATAGTGATCGCAGTTATTGAAGCGGTGATTTGAAGTAGCAAAGAAAGTATAACTAACTTTTACGCTTTGTTGTTTGTAGAAATTTTCAAATAAAAAGCTGACAGTAGCCTTTACGATAGTTAAGACTTAATCAGTATAATATAATATGAAAATTATACGGCATAGGCCGCAATAGAATTTAGGATTTATAGAAAAATATTAGATTTGCCGTTGAATTCTAAGAACTAACTTTAACGGATTAATTAACCAATATTAGATACGTTGAGCCTCACTGTAAACAGAACTACACAAGAATTTTTAAAATGATTAATTCTCCTCACACAAAAACTATGGCGTGTATTTTTTTTTTAAAGCCACAAATCTTGAATTCCACTTGCACAGTAGAACAAAAGTTTTCTTGTGATTCATAGACATCGCCATTATATCTTGCCGTCCAGGACCCTATGGGTCCTGCTGCCGTCAGTCATTTGTTAATCTCAAGCAAGCGACCAACTGCATCCTGGAAAAAAATATTCTATTAATTACTCCTCTTATGATTTCGGATAAATAAAACGCTTTGATACGTAAACTGAAACATGAAATAGGTTATATGAAAACTCTTATTAGGCGAGATTATGGCAAAAAAAAAAAATTAGCTTTTCATAGTTTTTCTTCAATGAAAATCAATAGAAACCAGAAAAAATACATTCATTAGATTCAGTTTACTTAAATGTTTTAACATTTGATCTAAATTAACACTTTATAATTTAAACAAAATAGATTTGATTCTGGAGTAAGATAAAAATCATTTTTTTAGATGGAAATTAGCTTTCGAAAATGGATATTAGGGTATCAATTGGTATGCACAATATTGTCTAGAAATTATAAGGAACGTTTCAAGGAATTGAAGGAGTTAAAATATTGGAATACTCAAGACTTCTCAGTATTGAAGTAAGTGATTCATGAATATCAATCAATAGAATCATACCCTCTATATTTTTCTTTTTAAATTGACTAATATGAATTAGTAAAATGTTCAATTCACAAAAGATCTAACATCTACAAATGTTAAATTTCAATATTCAACTGATTTGTTTATTTAACCTCTATGTACGTAAAAACTTTCACTTCAAAATTCCTAATCAGTTGCAAGATTTGCTTCAAGGTATGTCGCAATTTTGCAAGTTTCATATTGTAAAGCCCTGTCCACACGATCGAGCATGCCCGACAGGCAAACAGTGATACCAGGCCACAATAGTTAGTGAAAATAAAGGTTCATGACGTCACAAGCGGAAAAACTAAAGGCAAGGATCTGGTAACACTGTATAATGCAAGATCCCTGACTGTGGTTTTCCCGCTTCTGAAGTCATTAACCCTCATTCTTACTAACTATTGTGGTCTGGTATCACTGTTTGCCCGTCGGGCATGCTCGATCGTGTGGACAGGGCTTAAGAAAAGATACCGTGAATGAATATACGCCTTATCTAGAACGGATGTTTATTTCTACTATCAAAATTTTAAAAGAAAACTCGTATACCACCCAAATAGATTTGCCTTATTCCAACTGATAGGTGAATTACTAAACCCTGAAATAAGGTGCCTTTATCATACAACCTTTTTCTAAGAGTTTTTTTTTCAATTATGACACGCATACCTTTATGTATGTATGCATGTATGTATGTATGTATATATATATATATATATATATATATATATATATATATATATATATATATATATATATATTGTATATATATATATATATATATATATATATATATATATATATATATATATATATATATATATATATATATATATATATATATATATATATATATATATATACAGTGGAACCTCTACATCCGAACGTATCTACATCCGAATTTTCCAACATCCGAAGTAAAATTCGAGCAAATTTTTGACTCTACACCCGAATTTTATTTCGACACACGAAGTAAACATTACGCCATTGAGTGTCGAGTGCTCAGTTCTCTGTTCTTGTGTGTATCATGTGGTTGTCCTCTGTTTGGTCTGTTATTAACAGTGCTTATTTTCTTCCTTTTCTCACATTTCCTTTGTGATTTTACCTATAATCATGGTGCCTAAGAAGCTAAGTTTCAGTACAGGAAGAAGGCAATTCTTTCATTAGAATTGAAGCAAGAAATTATAGAAAAACATGAGAGCAGTGTGCATGTGAGTGATACTGTATGGCTAAACAATATGGCCGGAATAGGCCTATGATCTCGAGGATCATCAAGCTGAAGGCAGCCATTAAAGCAAATAACCATCGAAGGGGATCACCATTATTGTAAGACATCTTAGCAATACCCTGGAAGAGATAGAGCGCCTTTTATTGATAGGGATAAAGGACAAAGAGATTGTTGGCAACGATCATTTGTGAGAAGTGAAGCAAAGAAAACCAAGATAGCGTTAACAAGCTCTTTTAAATAAGAATTCTCTCTTTTTCTGTTTCTCTCTAAACATAGCATTAACATGTTCTTTAAATAAAATCTCTCTCTCTCTCTCTCTCTCTCTCTCTCTCTCTCTCTCTTCTTCGCTGTTGTAGTGTTAGATACGTCTACGTCTATTATTTTTTTCCGAGAGAGAGAGAGAGAGAGAGAGAGAGAGAGAGAGAGAGAGAGAGAGATTAAACAAAAATGTGTTTAGAGTACATATGATTTTTAACTGCGTCAACGAGTTGAAAAACAATTAAATGAAATTAAGAAAGTAATAACAGCTAATCTGAATTCCTTTATTAACTAAAACAAATATTGATTCAAACACACTCGTGTGCGTATGCACAAACACACACACACAGGTGCAAGAATTTTGCTACGCAGTAAGAGAGACGGTCAGGGAGGAGGTAGAGATGGTGACTGTGATAACATACCATAACTCATCACTGAAAGTGATGAAAATAAAAAATCAAAAAAAAAAATGTGAAAAATATGAAATATAAAAATAAAATAAAAAAATAAATAAGCTTAGTTAGATTAAAATTTCCGTAGTGTAAGTTACGGTATGTTATCGCAGTCACCATCTCTACCTCCTCACCGATCGTGTCTCCTTGTGCGTGTGTGTTTGTGTTTGCGAATACGCACACGAGTGTGTTTGTATCAATATTTGTTTTAGTTAATAAAGGAATTCAGATTCGCTGATATTGTTTTTTTAGTTACATTTAACTGTCTTTCAACTCGTTAACGCTGGTAAAAATCATATGTACACAACACATTTTTGTTTAATCTCATTTTTGTTTAATCTCTCTCTCTCTCTCTCTCTCTCTCTCTCTCTCTCTCTCTCTCTCTCTCTCTCTCTCTCAGAAAAAAAAATAATAGACGTCTCTAACACTAACAGTGAAGAAGAACAAGAGAGAGAGAGAGAGAGAGAGAGAGAGAGAGAGAGAGTATTTATTTAAAGAACATGTTAACACCATGTCTACCTTCTCGCCGATCGTCCGTCTCCTCCTGGGTAGCAAATCCTACACCTGCGTTGGCCTGTCTCTAAGGTAAAGTGGCAATAAAACACATTTTTTATTCATTATTTCTTTATATTTATCTTTTTTACATGCTTCTTTCATATTATGCAGTTATGTTATTGTTATGCGTAATTATGTGTAGCCATTTATTAAGGATTTATTATGGGTTTTTAGGCTGAGGAACGAATTAAATGAATTACCATGTATTCTTATGGGAAAATTCGTTTCGACATCCGAACATTTTCTACATCCGAAGTTGGTTCTGGAACGGATTAAATTCGTATGTAGAGGTTCCACTGTATATATATATATATATATATATATATATATATATATATATATATATATATATATATATATATATATATTGTTAGTAATGGCGGTCATTTTGCCACCTTTTTCAAATAACAAAAGACCCCGCCAGCAAGCATGAGTCAAAATGCCACGAGTTTTGGGACCCTACCCAGAGTCTCACCCCCCTCCAACCATCCTATACCAGTCTACTCCCCCTGAGATCTCAATTTCAGCTACCTTCTACGAGTCACGTGACAACATCGAGGTCCCAGGAGAAGGAGGGAAGCGAGCTGTGAAGGATGTGGGGACACATGATCAAGCCTGACCAATAGGACAGTGGTCAGGCCAATCCCCCCTACCCGCCCCCCCCCCCCAATTGGGGGTCAAGTGGGGTTGATCTACCCAGGGAAAACTGGAGATTTTTCTTCTTATCTCAACCTCCATGAGGATAACATCTCCTCTTTTTCTTCGCGACTCAGCCTCCATAAGGATAACATCTCCCTTTCTTCAATCAACGTCCTTGAGGGAAACACCATCGCTCTTCACCCTCAAGACATCAGGGAGGCAGGACCTCTGTCTACATCTTTCCATAAGGGAAGGAAACCAGAGTCCTTTTTACTAAAGGTAAGGTGTCTGATTTTGAGATTCTCAATATCCTTACCCAACCTCCCATCCATCCTTATCACACCCCATTTTTCCTTATCCTCTAAAGAAATCCTACCCACTGAACCTTGTATCCTATCCCCTATACCCAGACCACGTGTGCCGTTTAGTCCTAGTTTTAATTAATTCACCCTGTGACAGTGTTGATTCCCATGTGTAACGTTTAAATCCCTAAGCTTGGCATTTTCATTTAATTTGCTTAAAAGTTTTAACCACACGACTTCGTGTTCCAAGCCGGTAGAAGTAAGTGTGCTGATAATAATTCAATTTATTTCCCCCTTCCAGGGAACGTGATTGCTGTGCTGGAGTTTCATCCACGGTCCCCCCAAACTCCATCCGAAGCTCCTCTTGGCATAAATTACAATATAAATAATTAGCTGTTGTGCTCCCCTTTTCTTTTATTAATTTTTATTTAAATGTTATTGTAAATACATATATTTGTCAGTATTCATTGTATTATTGCTGACTGGCGACCTTTACCATTGTTATTTGTTTTGTTATGGCCCCTGAGTCCCTTAAGCAAGGCCGGACTCGAACCAGTGGCCCGTAACATATTGGAAGGTCAAGCGCCTAAAGAACTCAGGTGAGAGAGATGTGTTTTCCCGGCATTAGTGCCCAATACACAGTGCCATAACCATAGCGTAGCCATAGTCAGTAGGTTAATTTAGGTTGTATGGAAAAATTTTAATTGGCCTTGGTGTCTCCCCAGGTAAATAAACTTGAGGAGCCATCTTGGCATCATTATTTGCATTTAATTTATTTTTATGTATTTATTTTATCTTTTTTTGCATATAAGCCAATTTTCTATAATTTCATGCCTACCACTGCACTAGGTCACTTAACTTTAACCATTTTTTACATTTTAATTTTCAATTTTGCATTTTTTAATTTTTCAGTTGCTGCCTCACAGCCAGCATACTTATTTCTACGTGGCACTTAAAGTTAATTTACTGTCAAAATAACGTAAAATGGTCACCCTAGTTGCAGCATAGATATTTATCCATCATCGTGGTGAGACTCACTGAGGGAGGAATCATTAAGGCTAGTGGCTTCAGACCTTGCTTGCAGAGTTCTTGTCCTGTTTTAGGACAAAATCTCTGCTAAAATGGGGGGCTGTTAGTAATGGCGGTCATTTCGCCACCTTTTTCAAATAACAAAAGACCCCGCCAGCAAGCATGAGTCAAAATGCCACGAGTTTTGGGACCCTACCCAGAGTCTCACCCCCCTCCAACCATCTTATACCAGTCTACTCCCCCTGAGATCTCAATTTCAGCTACCTTCTACGAGTCACGTGACAACATCGAGGTCCCAGGAGGAGGAGGGAAGCGAGCTGTGAAGGATGTGGGGACACGTGATCAAGCCTGACCAATAGGACAGCGGTCAGACCAATCCCCCCTACCCCCCCCCCCCAATTGGGGGTCAAGTGGGGTTGATCTACCCAGGGAAAACTGGAGATTTTTCTTCTTATCTCAACCTCCATGAGGATAACATCTCCTCTTTTTCTTCGCGACTCAGCCTCCATAAGGATAACATCTCCCTTTCTTCAATCAACGTCCTTGAGGGAAACACCATCGCTCTTCACCCTCAAGACATCAGGGAGGCAGGACCTCTGTCTACATCTTTCCATAAGGGAAGGAAACCAGAGTCCTTTTTACTAAAGGTAAGGTGTCTGATTTTGAGATTCTCAATATCCTTACCCAACCTCCCATCCATCCTTATCACACCCAATTTTCCTTATCCTCTAAAGAAATCCTACCCACTGAACCTTGTATCCTATCCCCTATACCCAGACCACGTGTGCCGTTTAGTCCTAGTTTTAATTAATTCACCCTGTGACAGTGTTGATTCCCATGTGTAACGTTTAAATCCCTAAGCTTGGCATTTTCATTTAATTTGCTTAAAAGTTTTAACCACACGACTTCATCGTGTTCCAAGCCGGTAGAAGTAAGTGTGCTGATAATAATTCAATTTATTTCCCCCTTCCAGGGAACGTGATTGCTATGCTGGAGTTTCATCCACGGTCCCCCCAAACTCCATCCAAAGCTCCTCGTGGCATAAATTACAATATAAATAATTAGCTGTTGTGCTCCCCTTTTCTTTTATTAATTTTTATTTAAATGTTATTGTAAATACATATATTTGTCAGTATTCATTGTATTATTGCTGACTGGCGACCTTTACCATTGTTATTTGTTTTGTTATGGCCCCTGAGTCCCTTAAGCAAGGCCGGACTCGAACCAGAGGCCCGTAACAATATATATACATAATATACATATACAAAGTGTATAAATATACATAGTGTATAAATATACATACATATACAGTATATACTTATACATAATTCGTGTTTCATAGTTTCTCTAAAAAAAAATCCTCTTTCGACTAATATTACTGATTTCCAACTACTCCTAAACGTAGTTTGTCATTCATTACTTGAGGAGATATTATCTAAGATTACCAGGTAATTCCAGTCATACTTAAAAAAACCTTCAAAACATTCAGCAAGGAAACCCCAAACATACCTATAAAAGACAGATTTAAAGAACTATAGATATTTTACCATTCAGGATGACCCTATTATAAGAAACTCCTTATGCGCATTCTATTCCTTGAGGAGATTTTGATTTACTTACCTTGTGAAATACAAGGTTTGTATGATCTTGTCAATAAAAATGAATTCATACTTACAAATAGGTACCATGATTACTATTTGTAGTCGAACTTAGAAAGATAATTTTCCGACCTTTACCTTTTTATATATAAACATCTAATATCATTAAGTTGCTAAAAAGGAAGAGGCGGTGTTAAATTGAATTTACTGTGCACTATAATGTTTACCTTACAAAATTTTATGTTACACATGAAAACTACCCACTCAAATCAATTAATAAAAAAACTCTAGAAATAAGACAGTCCAATTATCTTCCCCTTAATATAAGCTATAGGGACCAAGCTTATGAAGTACTTTTTTTAAAACACCTGCCATTGAGACTATTTTAGAAAAATGTAGCAACCTAGCTCAATCATCATTTTCATTAGATATATTTTTCTTATCTCATGAAGACAATACATTAGTATAAAGATGATTGACTCCAGATTATAATTCTTGCACCTGGCGGTAAGAAAGTGACTTCGCTAAAAGAAACTTCTTGAGATAATTGAGAATTAGTTGTACCTTCTAATCAGAAAAAATTTCTCAGCCAAAAGTTATCCTTCATCTATAATTGTTACACTTTGCACTCCATTTTATCCTGAAGATTTAAATCATTTTTATTTTGGCAAGAATAAAATACATGTATAACGGAGGCATGGAACATGGTAAGTTTCCCCTATAAATTATACATTAAAGATTAAATACATTTGTACATTTAAACCCTCACGTAAAAATAATTTGGTAAATTGAAAGGCTTGCGTTATTTTCCATTGAACCTGGAAGTCTAGGTCTACTGACAGAGATGGTTATACTTCAGCACTGAAAGGAATATTGTAATGTCAATAAATATACCCTGTTATAGTAATCAAGCAGCTGGACTTTCCTCAAACACCAAAGAAGAGATCTAAGGTCAAATCGGTTTATGAATAACTTTTGGGTGTATGAGAAGTAAAGCACTAGACTTAAGAAATAATCTATCTTACTATTTTCTGATAAAATACCATGAATTTCAAGGAAATATTTCAACAATTAATTATTCGACAAGTAGGATACTACAGGTTTAAGAAATATGGCATTCTATGAACCCAAGGCTGAGTGTTTAAAATCTATGACCCATGGAATTATACTATTTAATCTTACATTAGCTAGTGCTTCACTGTTAAGACTTTTTGAGAATATACCTTTTGAGAAATATTCGTATATCTAGAATGTCCTGATAGTATAGTCATACACCAAAAATAGTAATAAGAAAATATATGACCATCTCGCCAAGAAATAATTTAAGAACAATTTAACTTTTAAAAGAATATCTACGTTACTGCACTTTTTAAAATAGTATATACTCAACATCATATTCTGCACCAGCTAGCCTACTCTGTAACCTGAGGTGTAAACTTATATATATATATATATATATATATATATATATATATATATATATATATATATATATATATATATATATATGTATGTATTCAAATAAGCCATATGTATTTTTGATACATTAATGTCTGGATTCTCTTAACGACCTCGGGATCAGAGCCCCAGGCGAAATCACACAAAGACAAGAGCTTGGCTCCGGCCGGGAATCGAACCCTGGTCGGCAAGCTTGTATAGACAGTGACTAAGCCACTTGGCCAAGTGGCTTAGTCACTGTCTATACAAGCTTGCCGACCAGGGTTCGATTCCCGGCCGGAGTCAAGCTCTTGTCTTTGTGTGATTTTGCCTGGGGCTCTGATCCCGAGGTCGTTAAGAGAATCCAGACATTAATGTATCAAAAATATATATGGCTTATTTGAATATGAAAAACACGTAAAAATGTGCAAAATTTATCATATATATGTATATATATATATATATACATATATATAAAAGATGAAAATTCTAACTTATCTTTAAACTGATGTCAGTTAAATATTACAGCCTCCATCCTTGTTATCCGCTTTGATTTACATATGAATGATTTAATCTTGTACCACCAGCATTTCTTTAGCTTCCATCTCCTTCCCATATTAGGGGAATTGGGTTGCCCACTAGAAGGTTTTCAAATGTGCAGGCAAATAAACGCATCTGAAAGAAAAGTAAAATATCTTTACTCCAAATGTTCTTCAACTTCCCGTCATATCATGACTTGATAATTAATTTGATGCATAGCCACATTTTAGGAATATCCATTAGAGTAACTGGCATGTTCAACTTCATCTTTAGAAATCAAGATAACAGACATTTTTAAACCTTAACCTTGACCACGCTGTTATGTACTTAACAAAAACATCTTAATGAGGAACAGTACTAGTAACCAGAGTTCGTGAAAGAAAACACGAAGACATAGTTCAGCTTAGATAATCATCCAAAATTATAGTAGCAGCCAAACGTAATATGTGATTGGTAATTTCATATCAACGCTATTCTTTGAACAATGGTTTTATGAATACTATTCTTGATAAGGTTATCAGTATCGTCCTTGCATTGGTAATATTGCATTTGAATTAATAAGAAGTGAATAAGCTTAAATTCTAACAATTATATAGGTGAAAAGATTATAAGTATAATTATATTTTTCTGGTATATTACAGTAGATGGAGGACATTCAAATCTTTTCAAATACTTTAGCTATCTGAAAAAGTACTCGGATCCAAAATCAACGAGTTTTAATTTCTGAAGGGTAGTAGCAACTAAATTATAAATAAACTGGTACTCTCAGTTACTCTCAGACTTTGGCTAGTCATTGTTATTGATGTGTTGTTAACTAATCGTTTCATGATACAGCCCCAAAAAGTAAGTTGGTCGACAAGTAGTATACAGTAATTCTTTCAATGTCTACTTGGACAGTATTTTTTTTTCTATTAATCACCTCCATCAGGTACATAAAGCGAGTACTGTATCAGTATGATTTACTGATAGTGGTCATATGGTACGTTGCTAGGACAGGGAAGCCATCCAGTCCCAAAATGAAACTCGCGGAAATCCTCTCAGATAAATAAAGAAGTAAAAGTTGATAGACGTTAAACAGAGGGTTGCAAGAAAGGCCATTGGAACGAAGGTAGAGGCCACAGGGAGACAGTTAAATTCCTTAACTCATACCTTTAGAGCACTGCATGAGGTCCATTGACGGCCGTGTCCCTCGAAGGACAGACCGAATAACAGAGCAAACATTGCAGTAAAAAAAGTTACAGCACGTCAGTAATGCAGAAATCTGTCACAATATCCATTCATTTTATGAATGAAAAGGGAGACATTGAAATAAAGTGAAGGGTATTCAATCTCGCTAACTATCCCTGTATTATGATATTACTTTCGTTTTCTCTCAAGGTGCCACGAATGAAGTTGGAAACGATTGTAAACTTCATCTTTTTATATAGTAGCAAGTATAGCACTCAAAAGGTAAAACCAGCCAATTGTAATTTTATACCATTTAGGAGTTTGATATACTGAGACCAGCTTCTTTGAACTACATAGTTTGGGAAAACCGTTTCTTATTTGAATTTAAGTGTTAATAATGGACAGTTATTTTTGAATACCAACTATCAATGGTTTGTTATCTAATTAACGTGATGACTGAACATCTCAAAATAAGTCTTTTCCTTATGACTCCTCTTGAAAGTATAAGGGATATTTAAACATGAATAGAATAGAAAGAATAATAAAATTTCCCTTGCATAACATGCTCTGAGGCAAATTTTTCATATGCGTAGCCTAATTAAATGTTTCCTTACATACAGACACTCGACTGTTTAACTACCGTCACATAACAGCAACCACTTGAAAAAAAAATGCTGAACTCATTACAGTAACAGAATTACGACACAAGACAGTATATGCGTGCATCAAATTTTCATACGACAGCCTCTTGTGGGACCTGAGAACTTGGGTGATGTGCCCGGTAAGTAACTTGAGATTCCTGTTCCATAGATTTTGGACCTTGACCACCCATTACCTATGAAATCGACCCAGGACACACCTAAGCCCACGAAAAACGACGACGATAACAACAAGAACATTACTGAAGAAGAAAACAACAGGGAAATCGACTCTAGCAAGGAATGGACCGAAGCCAGGAAGAAAATGAAGACACCCCACCCTTTAGAGACCGACCAGCGATCTGCCCACCTCACCTGAGCTCATCAGCAGCCCTTCAAACTGATTCAAAGGGAAAACACGACCTCCTACGCTGTTATGGCGAAGCAGAACCCCTACCTGAAGATGAACATCCAATCAAACCTCCGAGGAGAGCTCATCATTGCTCCCTTGGACAAGGAATCTTTCGATTTTCTCGGGCAGCAAGAGTGTCCAGTTCCTTTAGGGTTGTGGTGGCCTGGTGGTAGAGTCCTTGCTTGGGGATTGCCAGACTGGGGTTCCAGTCCCGCTCAAACCCGTTAGTTCATTTGGTCGCTGCAACTTCACCGTCCTTGTGACCTTAGAATGGAGGGTTTGGAGGAGCCTATAGGTCTAGCTGCCGAGTCATCAGCAGCCATTGCCTTGCCCTCCTTGGTCCTAGCTTGGGTGGAGAGAGGGCTTGGTTGCTGATCATATGTATATATGGTCAGTCTTCTAGGGCGTTGTCCTGCTTGATAGGGCAATGTCACTGTCCCTTGCCTCTGCCATTCATGAGCGGCCTTTAAACCTTTAAATCTCTGAGAAAACCACAACTATCATCATCTGCTACGACCTGAACCTACCTCTGGAACCTGTTCTGAACCACCCACCCACTGCCTCGGCCAAGAGATGTGCAGGGAAAACACGAAAGTAATCTCAAAAGCTAGAGTCTGTCTTCAAAGGGAAACAACCTCAAAAGGATCTGCTTTGGCAACTGGGGAACCTTTTCCCCGGAGGCATACTTCCCTGAATCTCTTTGATGCTTCAGGTGCCAGAAGTTTGGCCACCACAAGAGCCGTTGCACAATCCAGGAGGTCTGTGCAGTGTGCAGCAGCATATGACACCCCACCAGTGCCTGCCACTCTTGATTCGCCGCCAGAGAACCGACCTATACCAGATGCCTTAACTGCCCAGGCTCCCTCCATGCATGGAAGAAGAAATGTCCAGCCAGACTCCAGTGGATCACTGATCATCAGGGAAGTGATAGACATTACAATTCCAACCCATGGCAGTCACATCGAACAAACCCTCCTCCTACCAATCACATCTCTCCCCCACTAACTACACCCTTCCTCAACTACGCCCTCCTCTAACCAGAACTGTAATTCTTGAACTTTCCTCTCCCCCTCCAGGTCCCTCGAGCACCCAATCCTCAACCAAGACGCCCTTTAAGGATCCACAGGCAGAGGAGAGGGATGAGAGTCGAATGTTGTATAATGGCACCTCTGCCTTAGAGAATCTGGTGACAGTATTGTAGTAGATTGACCTGCTATTAGGGAATCTTTCCCTGCATATCAATCTTGTTGAATGTCCCGTTAGCTAGCTTGGACAGGGAGTTCTAGCCATTATCTTGAACCCTGCGGAGCACGGCACGATCCGTTTATTGCCTCTTTACGGCCTTTTACTGTTTACTGATGATGTAGGTGCTTTGCCAAGGTTGTAAATTCTCCTGATCAGGGACAGTGCCAGTAAAAAGGAACATCTCCACTTTGCCTCCCCAGAATCAGTGCAATACGGACGAGCTCCTTGCTGGAACAGTACTAAAGATTTGGGGTAGTCCTCCTTTCTGGAGAGGAATCGTGAAGCTTCTAGTCTTCCTGTTCAAATGAATTACCTGGCAGGTGCTGATGAAGGTCATGGAATAAAAAATTCATCTTTAATTTCTGGATTTTGGAAACTATACTTTATCAACTCCTTCATGGCAAAAAGGATAATGCATGGGCAGTGAGTGGCATTGCCAAATTAAATATTCCCACTCCAGTTGTAATGTATATGGAGACGGCATCATAAGTTATACAACTCAAATATAATTGGCTTCTGATTTTTTTTTTTTTTGTCAATTATTAAATGCCCTTTGAATTTTCAAGCTTTCAACAAAAAAAAAAAAAATGTTTCTTTTTAAAGGGGTAGATAAATTTTACAGCACTGCTGGTTCCTATCTGACCTAAGCTGACCTCAGGGCGTAGAGCTGTCGAACGTCCATTGCCTCCACCCAAGGAGGTTTAATACCTGGAGGTGCCCTTTTCCCAGATTTGTGAAGCAGGCCCACGTGTAGGGCAAAATGGGCTGTCGCCTGTAGCGTGACCTACTTGTCCTACCAAAACACGGTAGCTCACGATGTTTGATAAAGTGGAGATGTCACTGGTATCTCAGTTCAACTAGATTAATCGTTTAGGAAGGACACAAGCTCTCATTTTGCTTAAAGGATGCCTAGTTCGTGTTCTGCATATGGATGCACTCAAAGACTCGGCAAAACCTTGAATCCATTGGTTACATTTCATCGGTATAGGCTATAACTTTTGCAAATTTTTTAAACGAAGACAGAAAACTGTCAAATGAATAATTATACAAACTCTTTATAATAATTAACTTTTCATAATTTTCATATTCATTTTATAATGAATATAAAAATGATGAAAGATTACTTATTATAAAGGGTTTGTATGATTATTCATGTGACAGCAAATAGATATATAAAATGTAATAGAAAACAAGAATTAAACGATTTCATTTAATAATTTACGTGATTCGTTTATATCCCTCATTCACTTTGGATACAGTGCCCCTGTATCATGCAATAAGTGGTGATATTAAGATTAGTATCATATTGGTTTAATGTAGTAGAATTTAGATTTGTGCTTTCAGCTGTTAAACACACATTATATTTTGTAAAAAGTTGCAGTAGCAAGAAGGGTTTGTATTAAACCTGCTTGGTTTGTAGCTCTTTCAAGGAAGAACTTCTGTTCTACTCAGTTGTATTGCCTTGGGGCTTGACCAATAGATAATTTTCCTTTCATCAGTGCATCTGCATGTCTTATATTAATCTGATAATTGTTGCTTGTAGCTGTTTCGCAAACCTCCTTGGCTGTTTCGTAGGATGAGCTTCTGTTCTCCTCTGCTTTAATGCCTCCGGAATTTACAGATTCATTTCAGTGGTCACTAGTTAAATTCCCTTTTATGAGTGCATCTACACATTAATCTGGTAATTGTTGCTTGTAGCACTTTAATAGGATAAGATTCTGTCCTCCTCTACCATAGTTGAGTGTTCCTATCATGTCTTCGTTCCTTGAATGAATTTGTATTTGTTTTATTTCTGTAAGCTGCATTGATGAAATATTTTGTAAATACATCTCTTTATTATTATAGGATTTTAATCTCCTCATGATGAAAAGATTATAAAGTCAGAATTTTCAAAGGTAAAGCTATGACAGTCACAAGACGGGCAAAGGATTTGGGTCCTTTCTGCCCTACACAGCAGGTGTGTCAGTTGCCAAAGTTGCTTTACGTATTTGTATGGGGAAAGTGATCAGTGGCATCTCCAGGTATTAAACATCCTTGCCTCCACCGGGAACAAATCATTTGATTGTCATCATGCTCGTACTAAAAACAAGTTTGCTCCAAATAGTGAACTTATTTTCCAGGCTAAAAGGATGATTACCACAAACAAATGAATGATTGCATATAAGGAGGGGGTTCATTTCCCTTTAATTCAGAATATAAAGTCATCTTCGATCATAATGATGGACAGTGCCTCTTAATACTCTTTCCAAATCGACAAATTACCTACTGCATCCCATTGAAAAATGGTTGTGTTAAGGTTGAAGTATGGGAAATGAATTTTGGGAAAACCTTCCTAAACAGACATCGAAAATCTTCCCTGGTGGATAAGGGCACCACCACTTAGCAGGCCATCAAAGGAAATGGGTTGGATGTAGTTAAGGGTGAACCATACACATTTATTCTGTCCAAATACTTACTTCTAAATAATTAATCTATATACTGGCTTTTGTCAATATTAGTGCCACCTCAGTGCTTAGGCTCTATTCCGATTCCGTCCTAGTAAACCCTCACTGGGATGCTGAACAGTTAATTTATGGATAATATAGCTAGGAGTGGGACATAGAGCAGCAGTGTAATCATTATTTATTAACCCTAACCTGACAGTTCAAAATAGGGATATACACTTTACGATAGACTTGAAAAGAGCTTAACTTGATATACCAGTCTTCCCTTCATTCAACTATTTAACTTAATCCCTTCTATGACATGTTTGAAGCAGGTAATAATTTTAAACTAATTCTGAAGGTTATTTAAACATCTTCAAAAAGATCTAACTGTTAAAGAATAAACCTAAATATCTTGCGGCTCCAGGGAGTGTACACAAGAATAAACCTAAATATCTAGTGGCTCCAGGGAATGTACACAAAAATAACCTAAATATCTAGTGACTCTAGGGAATGTGAAAAAAAATAAACGTAAATATCATGCGGCTCTACGGGATGTATATAAGAATAATTCTAAATATCTTGCAGCTCCAGGGAATGTAAAAAAGAATAAACATAAATATCTTGTGGCTCCAGGGAATGTACACAAAAATAAACCTAAATATCATGTGGCTCCAGGGAATGTACACAAGATTAAACCTAAATATCTAGCGGCTCAAGGCAACGTACACAGGAATAAACGTATATGTCTTGTGGCTCCATGGAATGTACTGAAGAATAATTCTAAATATCTTGTGGCTCTAGGGAATGTACACGAGAATAAACCTATATATCTTGCGGATCCAGGCAATGTACACAAGAATAACCTAAATATCTAGTGACTCTAGGGAATGTACAGAAGAACAATTCTAAATATCTTGCGGCTCCAGGGAATGTACACAAGAATAAAACCTAAATATCATGCGGCTCAAGGGAATGTACGCAAAAATAAACCTAAATATCTTGCAGCTCCATGGAATGTACATAAGAACTATTATAAATATCTTGCGGCTCCAAGGAATGTAAAAAAGAATAAGCCTAAATATCTTGAGGCTCCAAGGAATGTACACAAAAATAAACCTAAATATCTTGCGGCTCCAGGTAATGTACACATGAATAAACCTAAATATCAAGCGGCTCCAGGCAATGTACACAGGAATCAATATAAATATCTTGCGGCTCCATGGATTGTACACAGGAATAATTCTAAATATCTTGTAGCTCTAGGGAATGTACACGAAAATAAACCTAAATATCTTGCGGCTCCATGCAAAGTACAAAAGAATAAACGTAAATTTCTTGTGGCTCTAAGGAATGTACACAAGAATAATCATAAATATATTGCGGCTCCAGGGAATGTACAGAAGAATAAACCTAAATATCTTGCGGCTCCAGGGAATGTACACAAAAATAAAATAAATATCTAGTGACTCTAGGGAA
The DNA here is from genome assembly GCF_036898095.1 of Palaemon carinicauda. Classification (NCBI taxonomy): domain Eukaryota; kingdom Metazoa; phylum Arthropoda; class Malacostraca; order Decapoda; family Palaemonidae; genus Palaemon; species Palaemon carinicauda. The sequence goes on along the minus strand of NC_090739.1, from coordinate 118,149,768 downwards.
TGTACAGAAGAATAAACTTAAATATCTTGGGGCTCCAGGGAATGCGAACAAAAATAAACCTAAATATCTAGCGGCTCTAGGGAATGTACACAAGAATAAAAAATTTTTTGCGGCTCCATGGATTGTACACATAAATAATTCTAAATATCTTGCGGCTCTAGGGAATGTACACACGAATAAACCTAAATATCTTGGGCTCCATGGAATGTAAACAAGAATAAACCTAAATATCTAGTGGTTCCAGGGAATGCACACAGGAATAAACCTAAATATCTTGAAGCTCAGGGAATGTACACAAGAATAAACCTAAATATCATGTGGCTCCAGGGAATGTACACATGAATAAACCTAAATATCTTGCGGCTCCACGGAATGTACATAAGAATAATTCCGAATATCTAGCGGCTCCAGGAAATGTACACAAGAATAAACATATAAATCTTGCAGCTCCATGGAATGTAAACAAGAATAAACCTAAATATCTAGTGGTTCCAGGGAATGTACAAAAGAATAAACATAAATATCTTGCAGCTCTAGGGAATGTACACAAGAATAAACCTAAATATCTGGTGGCTCCAAGGAAAGTCACAATAATAAACCTAAATATCTAGTGGCTCTAGGGAATGTACAAAAGAATAAACCTTAATATATTGCGGATCCTGGGAATGTAAACAAGAATAAACGTAAATATCTTGCGGCTCCACAGAATGTACATAAGAATAATTCTAAATATCTTGCAGCTCAAGGGAATGTACACAAGAATAAACCTAAATATCTTGTGGCTCCAGGGAATGTACATATGAATAAACCTAAATATCTTGTGGCTCCAGGGAATGTACACAAGAATAAACCTAAATATCTAATGGAACTAGGGAATGTACACAAGAAAAAACCTTAATATATTGTGGCTCCTGGGAATGAACACAAGAATAAACCTAAATATCTTAAGGCTCCAGGGAATGTAAACACAAATAAACCTAAACACCTAGCGGCTCTAGGGACTGTACACAAGAATAAATCCTAAATATCTTGCGGCTCCAGGGAATGTACACATGAATAAACCTAAATATCTTGTGGCTCCAGGGAATGTACACAAGAATAAACCTAAATATCTAATGGCACTATGGAATGTACACAAGAAAAAACCTTAATATATTGTGGCTCCTGGGAATGAACACATGAATAAACCTAAATATCTTAAGGCTCCAGGGAATGTAAACAGAAATAAACCTAAATACCTAGCGGCTCTAGGGAATGTACACAAGAATAAATCCTAAATATCTTGCTGCTCCACGAAATGTAAACAAAAATAAACCTAGATATCTAGTGGCTCCAGGGAATGCACACAATAATAAACGTAAATATCTTACGACTCTTTGAATTTACATAAGAATAATTCTAAATATCTTGTGGCTCCAGGGAATTTACACAAGAATAAACATAAATATCTTGCAGCTCTAGGGAATGTAAACAAAAATAAACCTAAATATCTAGTGGCTCCAGGGAATGCACACAAGAATAAACATAAATATCTTGCGACTCTTTGAATTTACATAAGAATAATTCTAAATATCTTGTGGCTCCAGGGAATTTACACAAGAATAAATCTAAATATCTTCCAGCTCCAGGGAATGTAAACAAAAATAAACCTAAATATCTTATAGCTCCAGGGAATGTACAAAAAAATAAACGTAAATATCTTGTAGCTCCGGGGAATGTACACAAGAATAAACGTAATTTTCTTGCGGCTCCAGGGAACGTACACAAGAATAAACGTAAATATCTTGCGGCTCCAGGGAAAGTACACAAGAATAAACCTAAATATCTGGCGGCTCCATGGAACGTACAAAAGAATAAACCTAAATATCTTGCGACTCCAGGGAATGTACACAATAATAAACCTAAATATCTTGCGGCTCCAGGGAATGTAAACAATAATAAACGTAAATTTCTTGCGGCTCCACAGAATGTACATAAGAATAGTTCTAAATATCTTGCAGCTCAAGGGAATGTACACGAGAATAAACCTAAATATGTAGTGACTCTAGAGAATGTAAACATGAATAAACCTAAATATCTTGCTGCTCCAGGAAATGTAAACAAAAATAAACCTGAATATTGTGCGACTTCAGGGAATGTACACAAGAATAATTCTAAATATCTTGCGGCTCCAGGGAATGTACACAAGAATAAAACCTAAATATCTTGCGGCTCCAGGGAATGAACACAAGAGTAAACCTAAATATCTTGCGGCTCCAGGGAATGTAAACAAAAATCATCCTAAATATCTAGTGGCTCCAGGGAATGTACAGAAGAATAAATCTAAATATCTTGCAGCTCCATGTGATGTACACAAGAATAAACATAAATATCTAGCGGCTCCAGGCAATGTACACAGGAATAAATGTAAATATCCTGCGGCTCCATGGAATGTACAAAAGAATAAACCTAAATATCTTGTGGCTCTACGGAATGTACACAAAAATAAATCTAAATATCTTGCGGCTCCAGGGAATGTACACAAGAATAAATCTAAATATCTAGTGGCTCCAGGCAATGTACACAAAAATAAACGTAAATATCTTGCGGCTCCAGGGAATGTACACAAGAATAAAACCAAAATATCTTGCGGCTCCAGGGAATGTACACAAAAATAAACCTAAATATCTTGCGTCTTCATGGAATGTACATAAGAATAATTCTAAATATCTTGCGGCTCCAAGGAATGTACAAAAGAATAAACATAAATATCTTGTGGCTCCAGGTAATGTACACAAAAATAAACCTAAATATCTTGCGGCTCCAAGGAATGTACACTAGAATAAAACTACGCATCTAGCGGCTCCAGGCAATAGACACAGGAATAAACGTAAATGTCTTGCGGCTCCATAGAATGTACTAAAGAATAATTTTAAATATCTTGTGGCTCTAGGGAATGAACAAGAGAATAAACCTATATATCTTGTAGCTCCAGGGAATGTACACAAGAATAAACGTAAATATCTTGCGGGTCTAGGGAATGTACACAAGAATAACCTAAATATCTAGTGACTCCAGGGAATGTAGAGAAAAACAATTCTAAATATTTTGCGGCACCATGGACTGTATACAAGAATAAAACCTAAATATCATGCGGCTTCAGGGAATGTACACAGAAATAAACCTAAATATCTTGAGGCTCCAGGGAATGTACAGAAGAACAATTCTAAATATCTTGCGGCTCCAGGGAATGTACACAAGAATAGAAACTAAATATCTTGCGGCTCCAGGGAATGTACACGAAAATAAACCTAAATATCTTGCGGCTCCATGGAATGTACATAAGTATAATTCTAAATATCTTGTGGCTCCAAGGAATGTAAAAAGGAATAAACCTAAATATCTTGTGACTCCAGGGAATGTACACAAAAATAAACCTAAATATCTTGCGGCTCCAGGGAATGTACACATGAATAAACCTAAATATCTAGCGGCTCCAGGCAATGTACACAGGAATCAACGTAAATATCTTGCGGCTCCATGGATTGTACACAAGAATAACTCTAAATATCTTGTGGTTCTAGGGAATGTACACAAGAATAAACCTAAATATCTTGCAACTCCAGTCAATGTACACAAGAATAAACGTAAATATCTTGCGGCTCTAGGGAATGTAAACAAGAATAATCGTAATTATATTGCGGTTTCAGGGAATGTACAGAAAAATAAACCTAAATATATTGCGGATCCAGGGATTGTACACAAAAATAACCTAAATATCTAGTGACTCTAGGGAATGTACACAAGAATAAACATTCATATATTGCGGCTCCAGAGAATGTAAACAAAAATAAACCTAAATATCTAGTGGCTCTAGGGAATGTACACAAGAATAAACAATTATCTTGCGGCTCCACAGATTGTACACAAAAGTAATTCTAAATATCTTGCGGCTCTAGGGAATGTAGACACGAATAAACCTACATATCTTGGGCTCCATGAAATGTAAACAAGAATAAACCTAAATATCTAGTGGTTCCAGGGAATGCACACAAGGATAAACCTAAATATCTTGCGGCTCCAGGGAATGTAAACAATAATAAACCTAAATATCTTGTGGGTCCAAGGAATGTACATAATAAAAATTCGGAATATCTAGCGGCTCCAGGGAATGTACACAAGAATAAACATAAATATCTTGCAGCTCTAGGGAATGTACACAAGAATAAACCTAAATATCTGGCGGCTCCAAGGAAAGGACACAAGAATAAACCTAAATATCTAGTGGCTCTAGGGAATGTAAACAAGAATAAACGTAATTATCTTGCGGCTCCAGGGAATGTACACAAGAATAAACCTAAATATCTGGCGGCTCCAGGGAATGTACACAACAATAAACCTAAATATCTTGCGGCTCCAGGAATGTACAGAAGAACAATTCTAAATATCTTGCGTCTCCAGGGAATGTACACAAGAATACTGTATACCTAAATATCTTGCGACTCCAGGGAATGTACGTAAGAATAAACCTAAATATCTTGCGGCACCAGGGAATGTACACATGACTACTGTATACCTAAATATCTTGCGGCTCCAGGGAATGTACACAAGAATAAACCTAAATATCCTATGGCTCCAGGGAATGTACACAAGAATAAACCTAAATATCTTGCGGCTCCAGGGAATGTACACAAGAATAATTCTGAATATCTTGCAGCTCCAGGGAAAGTACACAAGAATAAGCCTAAATATCTTGCAGCTCAAGGAAATGTACACAAGAATAAACCTAAATATCTTGTAGTTCCAGGGAATGTACGCAAGAATAAACCTAAATATTTTGCGGCTTCAGGGAATGTACACAAAAATAAACCTAAATATCCTGTGGCTCCAGGGAATGCACAAAAGAATAAACGTAAATATCTTGCAGCTCCATGGAATGTACACAAGAATAAACCTAAATATCTTGCGGCTCCATGGAATGTACAAAAGAATAAGACTAAATATCTTGCAGCTCCAGGAAATGTACACAAGAATAAACCTAAATATCTTGTAGTTCCAGGGAATGTACACAAGAATAAACCTAAATATCTTGCGGCTTCAGGGAATGTACACATGAATAAACCTAAATATCCTGTGACTCCAGGGAATGCACAAAAGAATAAACGTAAATATCTTGCAGCTCCATGGAATGTACACAAGAATAAACCTAAATATCTTGCGGCTCCATGGAATGTACACAAGAATAAACCTAAATATCTTGCAGCTCTAGGGAATGTAAACAAGAATAAACCTAAATATCTAGTGGTTCCAGGGAATGCACACAGGAATAAACCTGAATATCTTGTGGCTCCAGGGAATGTACATATGAATAAACCTAAATATCTTGCAGCTCCACGGAATGTACATAAGAATAATTCTGAATATCTTGCGGCTCCAGGAAATGTACACAAGAATAAACATATAAATCTTGCAGCTCTTGGGAATGTACACAAGAATAAACCTAAATATCTGGCGGCTCCATGGAATGTACACAAGAATAAACCTAAATATCTTGCGGCTCTAGGGAATGTAAACAAGAATAAACCTAAATATCTAGTGGTTCCAGGGAATGTACACATGAATAAACCTAAATATCTTGCAGCTCTTGGGAATGTACACAAGAATAAACCTAAATATCTTGCGGCTCTAGGGAATGTACACAAGAATAAACCTAAATATCTAGTGGCTCCAAGCAATGTACACAGGAATAAATGTAAATATCCTGCGGCTCCATGGAATGTACAAAAGAATAAACCTAAATATCTTGTGGTTCCACGGAATGTACAAAAAAAATAAATCTAAATATCTTGCGACTCCAGGGAATGTACACAAGAATAAATCTAAATATCTAGTGGCTCCAGGCAATGTACACAAAAATAAACCTAAATATCTTGCGGTTCCAGGGAATGTACACAAGAATAAAACCTAAATATCTTGCGGCTCCAGGGAATGTACAAAAAAATAAACCTAAATATCTTGCGTCTTCATGGAATTTACATAAGAATAATTCTAAATATCTTGCGGCTCCAAGGAATGTATAAATGAATAAACATAAATATCTTTTGGCTTCAGGTAATGTACACAAAAATAAACCTAAATATCTCGCGGCTCCAGGGAATGTACACCAGAATAAACCTACGTATCTAGCGGCTCCAGGCAATGTACACAGGAATAAACGTAAATGTCTTGCGGCTCCATAGAAGTTACTAAAGAATAATTTTAAATATCTTGTGGCTCTAGGGAATGAACACGAGAATAAACCTATATATATTGTAGCTCCAGGGAATGTACAAAAGAATAAACGTAAATATTTTGCGGCTTTAGGGAATGTACACAACAATAATCATGAATATATTGTGGCTCCAGGGAATGTACAAAAGAATAAACCTAAATATTTTGCGGCTCCAGGGAATGTACACAAGAATAACCTAAATATCTAGTGACTCCAGGGAATGTAAAGAAGAACAATTCTAAATATCTTGCGGCTCCAGGGAATGTACACAAGAATAGAAACTAAATATCTTGCGGCTCCAGGGAATGTAAACGAAAATAAACCTAAATATCTTGCGGTTCCTTGGATGTACATAAGTATAATTCTGAATATCTTGTGGCTCCAAGGAATGTAAAAAAGAATAAACCTAAATATCTTTTGGCTCCAGGGAATGTACACAAAAATAAACCTAAATATCTTGCGGCTCCAGGGAATGTACACATGAATAAACCTAAATATCTAGCGGCTTCAGGCAATGTACACAGGAATCAACGTAAATATCTTGCGGCTCCATGGATTGTACACAAGAATAATTCTAAATATCTTGTGGCTCTAGGGAATGTACACAAGAATAAACGTAAATATCTTGCGGCTCTAGGGAATGTACACAAGAATAATCTTAATTATATTGCGGTTCCAGGGAATGTACAAAAAAATAAACCTAAATATCTTGCGTATCCAGGGAATGTACACAAAAATAACCTAAATATCTTGTGACTCTAGGGAATGTACACAAGAATAAACATTAATATATTGCGGCTCCAGAGAATGTAAACAAAAATAAACCTAAATATTTAGTGGCTCTAGGGAATGTACACAAGAATAAACAATTATTTTGCAGCTCCACAGATTGTACGCAAAAATAATTCTAAATATCTTGCGGCTCTAGGGAATGTACACACGAATAAACCTACATATCTTGGGCTCCATGAAATGTAAACAAGAATAAACCTAAATATCTAGTGGTTCCAGGGAATGCACACAGGGATAAACCTAAATATCTTGCAGCTCCAGGGAATGTACACAAGAATAAACCTAAATATCTTGTGGCTCCAGGGGATGTACACAAGAATAAACCTAAATATCTTGTGGCTCTAAGGAATGTATATAAGAAAAATTCGGAATATCTAGCGGCTCCAGGGAATGTACACAATAATAAACATATATATCTTGCAGCTCTAGGGAATGTACACAAGAATAAACCTAAATATCTGGCGGCTCCAAGGAAAGGACAAAAGAATAAACCTAAATATCTAGTGGCTCTAGGGAATTTAAACAAGAATAAACGTAAATATCTTGCGGCTCTACAGAATGTACATAAGAATAATTCTAAATATCTTGCAGCTCAAGGGAATGTACACAAGAATAAACCTAAATATCTTGCGGCTCCAGGGAATGTACACAAGAATAAACCTAAATATCTAATGGCTCTAGGGAACGTACACAAGAAAAAACCTTAATATATTGCGGCTACTGGGAATGAACACAAGAATGAACCTAAATATCTTAAGGCTCCAGGGAATGTAAACAGAAATAAACCTAAATACCTAGCGGCTCCAGGGAAGATACACAAGAATAAATCCTAAATATCTTGCGGCTCCACGGAATGTACATAAGAATAATTATAAATATCTTGCTGCTCCATGGAATGTAAACAAAAATTAACCTAAATATCTAGTGGCACCAGGGAATGCACACAAGAATAAACGTAAATATCTTGCGACACTTTGAATTTACATAAGAATAATTCTAAATATCTTGTGGCTCCAGGGAATTTACACAAGAATAAACGTAAATATCTTGCAGCTCCAGGGAATGTATACAAAAATAAACCTAAATATCTTATAGCTCCAGGGAATGTACAAAAAAATAAACCTAAATATCTTGCGGCTCCGGGGAATGTACACAAGAATAAACATAATTATCTTGCGGCTCCAGGGAAAGTACACAAGAATAATCGTAAAAAGCTGGCGGCTCCAGGGAAATGTACACAACAATAAACCTAAATATCTTGCGGCTCCAGGAATGTACTGAAGAACAATTCTAAATATCTTGCGGGTCCAGGGAATGTACACAAGAATACTGTATACCTAAATATCTTGCGACTCCAGGGAATGTACACAAGAATAAACCTAAATATCTTGCGGCTCCAGGGAATGTACACATGACTACTGTATACCTAAATATCTTGCGGCTCCAGGGAATGTACACAAGAATAAACCTAAATATCCTGTTGCTCCAGGGAATGTACACAAGAATAAACCTAAATATCTTGCGGCTCCAGGGAATGTACACAAGAATAATTCTGAATATCTTGCTGCTCCAGGGAATGTACACAAGAATAAGCCTAAATATCTTGCAGCTCCAGGAAATGTACACAAGAATAAACCTAAATATCTTGTAGTTCCAAGGAATGTACACAAGAATAAACCTGAATATCTTGCGGTTTCAGGGAATGTACACAAGAATAAACCTAAATATCTTGCGGCTCTAGGGAATGTACACAAGAATAAACCTAAATATCTTGCAGCCCCATGGAATGTACATAAGAATAATTCTAAATATCTTTCGGCTCCAGGGAATGTAAACATGGATAAACCTAAATATCCTGCGGCTCCAGGGAATGCACACAAGAATAAACGTAAATATCCTGCGGCTCCAAGGAATGTACACAAGAATAAACCTAAATATCTTGCGGCTCCATGGAATGTACAAAAGAATAAACCTAAATATCTTGCGGCTCCATGGAATGTACACAAGAATAAACCTAAATATCTTGCGGCTCAAGGGAATGTACACACGAATAAACCTTAATATCTTGGGGTCTATGGAATGTAAACAAGAATAAACCTAAATATCTAGTGGTTCCAGGGAATGCACACAGGAATAAACCTAAATATCTTGTGGTTCCAGGGAATGTACACAAGAATAAACCTAAATATCTTGTGGCTCCAGTGAATGTACACATGAATAAACCTAAATATCTTGCGGCTCCACGGAATGTACATAAGAATAATTCTGAATATCTAGCGGCTCCAGGGAATGTACTTAAGAATAAACATATAAATCTGGCAGCTCTTGGGGATGTACACAAGAATAAACCTAAATATCTGGCGGCTCCAAGGAAAGGACACAAGAATAAACCTAAATATCTAGTGGCTCTAAGGAATGTACACAAGAATAAACCTTAATATATTGCGGATCCAGGGAATGTAAACAAGAATAAACCTAAATATCTTTCGGCTCCACAGAATGGACATAAGAATAATTCTAAATATCTTGCAGCTCAAGGGAATGTACACATGAATAAACCTAAATATCTTGCGGCTCCAGGGAATGTACACATGATTAAACCTAAATATCTTGTGGCTCTAGGGAATGTAAACAAAAATAAACCTAAATATCTAATGGCACTAGGGAATGTACACAAGAATAAACCTAAATATCTTAAGGCTCCAGGGAATGTAAACAGAAATAAACCTAAATACTTAGCGGCTCTAGGGAATGTACACAAGAATAAATCCTAAATATCTTGCGGCTCCACGGAATGTACAAAAGAATAATAATAAATATCTTGCGGCTCCAGGGAAGGTAAAAAAGAATAAATCCTAAATATCATGCAGCTCCAGGGAATGTACACAAGAATAAACCTAAATATCTTGCGGCTCCATGGAATGTAAACAAAAATAAACCTAAATATCTAGTGGCTCCAGGGAATGCACACAAGAATAAACGTAAATATCTTGCGACTCTTTGAATTTACATAAGAATAATTCTAAATATCTTATAGCTCCAGGGAATGTACAAAAAAAAAAACCTGAATATCTTGCGGCTCCGGGGAATGTACACAAAAATAAACGTAATTATCTTGCGGCTCCAGGGAACGTACACAAGAATAAACGTAAATATCATGCGGCTCCAGGGAATGCACACAAGAATAAACGTAAATATCTTGCGGCTCCATGGAATGTACACAAGATTAAACCTAAATATCTTGCGGCTCTAGGGAATGTACACAAGAAAAAACCTAAATATCTTGTGGTTCCAGGGAATGTAAACAAGAATAAACGTAAATATCTTGCGGCTCCACGGAATGTACATAAGAATAATTCTGAATACCTTGCAGCTCAAAGGAATGTACACGAGAATAAACCTAAATATGTAGTGGCTCTAGGGAATGTACACAAGAATAAACCTAAATATCTTGCAGCTCCAGGGAATATAATAAAAAATAAACCTGAATATTGTGCGACTTCAGGGAATGTACAAAAGAATAATTCTAAATATCTTGCGGCTCCAGGGAATGAACACAAGAATAAACCTAAATATCTTGCGGCTCCTGGGAATGTAAAAAAAAATCTTCCTAAATATCTAGTGGCTCCAGGGAATGTACTCAAGAATAAACCAAAATATCTAGCGGCTCCAGGCAATGTACACAGGAATAAATGTAAATATCCTGCGGCTCCATGGAATGTAAAAAAGAATAAACCTAAATATCTTGTGGCTCCACGGAATGTGCACAAAAATAAATCTAAATATCTTGTGGCTCCAGTGAATGTACACAAGAATAAATATAAATATGTAGTGGCTCAAGGCAATGTACACAAAAATAAACCTAAATATCTTGCGGCTCCAGGGAATGTATACAAGAATAAAACCTAAATATCTTGTGGCTCCAGGGAATGTACACAAAAATGAACCTAAATATCTTGCGGCTCCATGGAATGTACATAAGAATAATTCTAAATATCTTGCGGCTCCAAGGAATGTACAAAAGAATAAACATAAATATCTTGTGGCTCCAGGTAATGTACATAAAAATAAACCTAAATATCTTACGGCTCCAGGGAATGTACACTAGAATAAACCTAAATATCTAGCGGCTTCAGGCAATGTACACAGGAATAAACGTTAATGTCTTGCAGCTCCATGGAATGTACTAAAGAATAATTCTAAATATCTTGTGGCTCTAGGGAATGAACACGAAAATAAACCTATATATCTTGTAGCTCCAGGGAATGTACACAAGAATAAACGTAAATATCTTGCGGCTCTAGGGAATGTACACAAGAATAAACCTAAATATCTTGTGGCTCCAGGGAATCTACACATGAATAAACCTAAATATCTTGTGGCTCCAGGGAATGTACACAAGAATAACCTAAATATCTAGTGACTCTAGGGAATGTACAGAAGAACAATTCTAAATATCTTGTGGCTCCAGGGAATGTACACAAAAACAAACCTAAATATCTTGCGGCTCCAGGGAATGTACACAAAAATAAACCTAAGTATCTTGCAGCTCCATGGAATGTACATAAGAATAATTCTAAATATCTTGCGGCTCCAAGGAATATCTTGCGGCTCCAAGGAATGTAAAAAAAGAATAAACCTAAATATCTTGTGGCTCCAGAGAATGTACACAAAAATAAACCTAAATATCTTGCGGCTCCAGGGATAATACACATGAATAAACCTAAATATCTAGCGGCTCCAGGCAATGTAAACAGGAATCAAAGTAAATATCTTGCGGCTCCATGCATTGTACACAAGAATAATTCTAAATATCTTGTGGCTCTAGGGAATGTACACGAGAATAACCCTAAATATCTTGTTACTCCAGGCAATGTACACAAGAATAAACGTAAATATCTTGCGGCTCTAGGGAATGTACACAAGAATAATCGTAAATATATTGCGGTTCCAGGGAATGTACAGAAGAATAAACCTAAATATCTTGCGGCTCCAGGGAACGTACACAAAAATAACCTAAATATCTAGTGACTCTATGGAATGTACACAAGAATAAACCTTAATATATTGCAGCTCCACGGAATGTAAACAAAAATAAACCTAAATATCTAGTGGCTCCAGGGAATGTACACAAGAATAAACAATTATGTTGCAGCCCCACGGATTTTACACAAAAATAATTCTAAATATCTTGCGGCTCTAGGGAATGTACACACGAATAAACCTAAATATCTTGGACTCCATGGAATGTAAACAAGAATAAACCTAAATATCTAGTGGTTCCAGGGAATGCACACAGGAATAAACCTAAATATCTTGCGGCTCCAGGGAATGTACACAAGAATAAACCTAAATATCTTGTGGCTCCAGGGAATGTACACATGAATAAACCTAAATATCTTGCGGCTCCACGGAATGTACATAAGAATAATTCGGAATATCTAGCGGCTCCAGGGAATGTACACAAGAATAAAAATAAATATCTTGCAGCTCTAGGGAATGTACACAAGAATAAACCTAAATATCTGGCGGCTCCAAGGAAAGGACACTAGAATAAACCTAAATATCTAGTGGCTCCAGGGAATGTACACAAAAATAAACCTTAATATATTGCGGATCCAGGGAATGTAAACAAGAATAAACGTAAATATCTTGCAGCTCCACAGAATGTACATAAGAATAATTCTAAATATCTTGCAGCTCAAGGGAATGCACACAAGAATAAACCTAAATATCTTGCGGCTCCAGGGAATGTACACATGAATAAACCTAAATATCTTGTGGCTCCAGGGAATGTACACAAGAATAAACCAAAATATCAAATGGCTTTAGGGAATGTACACAAGAAAAAACCTTAATATATTGCGGCTCCTGGGAATGAACACAAGAATAAACCTAAATATCTTAAGGCTCCAGGGAATGTAAACAGAAATAAATCTAAATACCTAGCGGCTCTAGGGAACGTACACAAGAATAAATCCTAAATATCTTGCAGCTCCAGGCAATGTACACAAGAATAAACCTAAATATCTTGCGGCTCCATGGAATGTGAACAAAAATAAACGTAAATATCTTGCAGCTCCAGGGAATTTACACAAGAATAAATCTAAATATCTTGCAGCTCCAGGGAATGTAAACAAAAATAAACCTAAATATCTTATAGCTCCAGGGAATGTACAAAAAAATAAACCTAAATATCTTGCGGCTCCGGGGAATGTACACAAGAATAAACCTAAATATCTTGCGGCTCCAGGAATGTAGAGAAGAACAATTCTAAATATCTTGCGGCTCCAGGGAATGTACACAAGACTACTGTATACCTAAATATCTTGCAACTCCAGGGAATGTACACAAGAATAAAACTAAATATCTTGCGGCTCCAGGGAATGTACACAAGAATAAACCTAAATATCCTGTGGCTCTAGGGAATGTACACACGAATAAACCTAAATATCGTGCGGCTCCAGGGAACGTACACAAGAATAAACCTAAATATCTTGCGGCTCCAGGGAATGTACACAAGAATAATTCTGAATATCTGGCGGCTCCAGGGAATGTACACAAGAATAAGCCTAAATATCTTGCGGCTCCAGGAAATGTACACAAGAATAAACCTAAATATCTTGCAGCTTCAGGGAATGTACATAAGAATAATTCTAAATATCTTTCGGCTCCAGGGAATTTACACAAGAATAAACCTAAATATCCTGCGGCTCCAGGGAATGCACACAAGAATAAACCTAAATATCTTGCGGCTCCATGGAATGTACACAAGAATAAACCTAAATATCTTGCGGCTCTAGAGAATGTACACAAGAATAAACCTAAATATCTTGCGGCTCTAGTAAATGGACACAGGAATAAACGTAAAAATCTTGCGGCTCCATGGAATGTACACAAGAATAAACCTAAATATCCTGCGGCTCCAAGGAATGCACACAAGAATAAACATAAATATCTTGCGGCTCCATGGAATGTACACAAGAATAAACCTAAATATCTTGCGGCTCCAGTAAATGGACACAGGAATAAACGTAAAAATATTGCGGCTCCATGGAATGTACACAAGAATAAACCTAAATATCTTGCCGATCCAGGGAATGTAAACTTGAATAAGCCTAAATATCTTGCGGCTCCAGTAAATGGACACAAGAATAAACGTAAAAATCTTGTGGCCCCATGGAATGTACACAAGAATATACCTAAATATCTTGCGGCTCCAGGGAATGTACACAAGAATAAACCTAAATATCTTGCGGCTCCAGTAAATGGACACAAGAATAAACGTAAAAATCTTGTGGCCCCATGGAATGTACACAAGAATATACCTAAATATCTTGCGGTTCCAGGGAATGTACGCAAAAATAAACGTAATTATCATGCGGGTCTATGGAATGTACACAAGAATAAACCTAAATATGTTGCTTCTCCAGGGAATGTACACAAGAATAAAAGTAATTATCTTGCAGCTCTAGGGAATGTACACAAGAATAAACCTATCTGCCATATGTAATAAATAAATACAGTGTAATTAAAAGAGTAATCATCAAAGGCCATGCGTAGATAATTGGAGATAGAGGATAAAAATAAAATACACGTAAATCAACCTTGCTTAAAATATAGTTAAAACCAAAGAAAGTAATCTATCACGAAATGCGTTACCATATATTAAGGAATCTGGTGTTACGAACCTTTTATTTTTAAATCTCTCCCGTATTGACATCATGAATATACACGATCGATAGAATAAAAAACGGAGTGTTACTTAAAAGACAACCTACGACATTCAATCGGGAATCTTAAGAGTAACTAAACTCTATTGTGCATTAGTTAAATAGAATAGCCTACAACTAAAAGGAAAGCATGAAGAAAATTCTTCACAGCAGTGACCAAAGACTTTTCCATCATTATTAATGTATACATTTATTTACTTATATAAATGAAAGAAATGTTAGGCAAAAATGTTGTGTATATAGCAAATGCAGTAATAAATCAATAAATATACCTAGTTCTGGTATTCTTGCACATTATTATTAATATAAATACATGTCCAAACAATAATCTATTTGTTTTGACAAACCCTTATGAAGACAATAAAACATTAATGGATAATTTTTATTGGTTATGGCATTCATGCAAAGGTATCTTGCATTTTGATGATAAACAGATACATAAACAAAGAAATCAATGAAATATTCCTAGTAAATTGCAAAGCTACAATTAAGTTTGAACAGTAAAGAAGATATGGGAATGAAATGTTAACCCCAATTTTAATGAAAAGAAGCGAGTGACTACTGTGCATAAAAGATACAATTAATAGGTACCGATAATTTCATTCTTGTAACCAATGTACATTCATAACACGTTCTCTCTTCATCTACCTACATGATACACACAATTCTTTTCATACGTAAATAGCGTTCTCTCTCTCTCTCTCTCTCTCTCTCTCTCTCTCTCTCTCTCTCTCTCTCTCTCTCTCTCTCTCTCTCTCTCTCTCTCTCTCTCTCTCTATATATATATATATATATATGTATATATATATGTGT
>NC_090739.1:118124180-118129180 GCF_036898095.1 Palaemon carinicauda | reverse complement strand
CAGAAGGTTTCATAGGATATTGTATACTAGAAAGCGATCTCAAATCTCCTGTCGAAGAGGTGAGATTGTGCCCAGACTCTGTTGGGTGACGACATACGAAGGAGCCGGTGGGAGCAAAAGCAGCCTGTTTCTCCTACAAGAAACGATTAAACTTCTCCAACAGTGAGCTTAGAATGCCCAATGAAGGCCACAACAGTTGAAGGGCACCATCCTCTGTAAATCAAGAGGAAGAGAAGAATTAGGGGAACCACTCCAAGGAGGGGGCAGCGCCGTTTTGTAAGAGATAATGGAACCTCTCTGCCCCTGAGCTTGACCATACGACTACTACTCTTATCTTATACTTTGAGGAAGACCCCAAAGCTGAAGAATCTCTTTTTGTCTTCTTCTTCCTCCTGTCAAACAGCACCCACTGGGAGGACAGCAACTTCCTACACTTCTCACAAGGTGAGGTATCAGAGCATATGTGTCGTCACAACTGGTATAACATTGCTCATTCCCATAGGTCTTAGGCAGGATTCCAGGGCATGTCAGCATAAACACAAACAATCAGCATACGCACACTTGGAAGAAAAAGAAATTGTAGAGTTAATGCAAAAAAGCAAAAAGCAAATTATTCACAGACAAGAAGAACAAGTTCTCGCTGCGACGGTTGAAATTCAATTGTGGTTCGAGTAAGCTGGAGGGCCAGCGGTAGCCACCCCGTGGCTGACAGGGTAGCTACCCTGTTGGTTGTTTACACCTCGTTAAAAGTTTAATGGACGTATTCCAGCCTTCGTTGTTATTTCTACTCCAATGTGTAAAGAACAATGGTTTGTATTTATGTAGGAACAAAGAAAATTTCAATAGGTTTATCACTGCCTAGTGCAGTGGCTACGTGTTCGCCTAGCATTTGCATGGCAGCAGATCGATCCCAGCCTGGGACCGTTAGTTTAAGCTGTTTACTGGGAATGCCACTGCTGTGATTGGGTACTACAGAGGAGTGTTGGGCTTGCCCAGCTGATGTTCTGGTGCGCATCTAATGTGATGAAACTGGAACTGAAACAAGATACCTTTAACTTTTAACGAAGGAGTGAGACAGCACGTCTTCACTCTACTGAGCTGAAAACAAAAGCGATGGATTTCACTGGGCCAGTGTGTGAGTGGGGTGATCGGTTTACACCTATGCTAACTAGCGGTGGATAATTGACACCTAGGGCAAAACTTTATGGCTAAATTCAAGCTACGCTGAAAAAATATATCGATATTAAAGAAAGAAATGTTTGTATTTGCGTAGGAACAAACAAATATTAAACTTTGGAAATTGTATTGCTTTTCATATTTTTATTGATTGATAAAAAAAAAAAAAAACCGTGAACACCCATATCTTATGGTAAATTCTTATTCACTATGATATTATAGTACCTTACCATTACCTTTCCAACTACATACCACATATATTTAAGAAAACTGTTCAACTTGGCAATATCAATACATTTTCTATCTATTTCACTAAATACCACCAAAGCCAGTACCAGACATCAACAGTTACACTAAATCGGGTAAAACACGGGTAGGTAAATTGAGGTTAGGTAACTACAATATTAACATTAGAGTGTATTTTTCAACTTTGTCTTCGTTATTTGGTTTTATGTTTCCTTTTCTAATGCTATTTCTAAAAATTCCAAGTAATGTCCTAAGCAAATCTGTACTGTTGAAGGTTGGCCTAATCTAGCATGAAATTGCTAGATCTTGAAAAAAATAGGCCTTGACTTTAAAATACACTTTTATCAGATTAGTTCACACTAAGAAAGATCACCACTCTAACTTTAAAATTATTTGAATATCAGTTGAATTATTACGTATTACCTTCACAGTAATGGGAAGCATAAGAATTGCACAGCAAAATCAAACTTAAAGTAGTTCTCTGTTGCCATGGAGAAGTAACAAATGACGGGAAATATTACTGTTACAAACATTCAGCAACAGCTACACGGTAACACAAGTCACTCACCCTCCAAAAGGTTCCAATAATGTTCACCCCAAATTTATGCCCTTTTTCACTTATTTATTCCATATTCTCAATCATCTTCACCATCATATTTCATCAAAATCTGCACTGAGTTGCTGGTGTTAAATGGAAATAGAACTGGCAGTTGTGATGTTGATAGTAGTAGAACAAATGATTGACATTGAAAGATATAATGAAAGACTTCGAAAGAAGAGAGAGAGAGAGAGAGAGAGAGAGAGAGAGAGAGAGAGAGAGAGAGAGAGAGAGAGAGAGAGAGAGAGATTCTTGTATACATAGAAAGCACAGTAACAAGAGTTTTATTTCATTTTTAGTCGACCTATAGAAAATGGGATGAAATATATAGTAGCAGTGAAAATGCTGATAAAGTATCAAGTTACGTTATTAAAAAGTCTTATAATCATTAACTTCACACACACGCACACACACACACACACACACATATATATATATATATATATATATATATATATATATATATATATATATATATATATATATATATATATATATATATATATATACATATATATATCAAATCAATTAATCAATCAATAACATTAGTTAATTCACACATTTCCACAGCTAGTTCTAGTTCCAGGAGAGAGAGAGAGAGAGAGAGAGAGAGAGAGAGAGAGAGAGAGAGAGAGAGAGAGAGAGAGAGAGAGAGAGAGAGAGAGAGAGCTTTTTGGGTGGTTATTCTTTGGAATAGTATGGCCTTATTGCAGTAGCCTACCTGTCACAAAATTCTGTAGGGTGCTTAAATAGCTTATCACAGTTAGTGTGGACATCCTGTCTGTTCTGTAGTATCAATGGAGCGAAGGAAAATGGTTGGTCGTCTTTTTGCCTTAAAAAAGACCTGTGTCACCCTGGGCACTTGTCCTAAGTATGGTGTAGACCTCAAGACTATGAACAACAGATGTTCCCTTTTTATATCATTAACCAAAGTTGTAACTAAACATTCTGTTGCCAGTATCAGCAACCGACCCCGCTCCACCCGCCTCCAACCCTTCATCACCCAAACTCATTCAAGAGAATAAGAATAGGCGGAGCAAGATTTTTACCATTAATGATCATTGTGCTGTAAAGTGGAAAAAAATACCATGGGTGACTAATACGAAAAGTTTTCTTGTGTTATAAACATGTACTCTTTTGTCATCAACTTTATGTTAGCATCCTATTCAATTGGTTATTCTGACATATTTGGAATGATTTATAAATCAACCAATATGAGAAATCAAAACCAAAACAGCAATCCAAATTGTAAATATATTTGTAGACACGACTCACGACCTTTGCTTGAAATTTTGGGGAGAAAGTCTCCTGTATATTTCATGTCTTCAACAATATTTTCTTTAGGAAAATTATTTGTATTGCCAAATAAGTTCCATTCATTTAAGTTTTCTTCAGAAATTACAACGAGAGATGTGTTTTAATATCCTACATACATCCACACTACCATTTTCTATGATTTCATGAGAAGTAAATTAATAGTTTTCTTTTCTTTTCCTGCTCGTTTATATATTTAAAATTTCTGTGTCAGAAATGGTTGGGGAATCTGCCAAAAAGAGTAAACTTTTACCCCAAAATTACGTAGATGAGACTATATTATGCTAGACCCATGTTGCTGATGTGTACATTTGGTACTTGTAGGGTATTATACTCTTGATTTTAGTGAAGGGTCTCACAGTTCCTTAGTAAATAACCCTGAAATATGATGCTTATGTCCTTATGATCCCCAATGGCGAGGAAAATTACCCGAAACATGAAAATTTCTGAGGATGATTGCTGCTACGTTTTGCTTATTGGTCTTACTTTTTTGTCATTTAGATACAAAAGGAAAGGGAATTACATAGCCTACAAGCTACATATGACTTTTTAATAAAAAAAAACAAAAAAACTTCCCTATGAAAAATGGTCACGTCTGAAAGGGACAAAATTAGTCAAGAAACAAAAATGTAAGAGGGAGTTTCAAGTAACACAAAATAATATTGTTCTTATGGAGCCGAGTTGTGCCCCTTAAAGGAAGTGTCTTCGTTTGTTATTGCAACAATAACAGTAATGATGATGATGATCATATTATTGTTGCTGTTGTTGTTAATAATGATAATAATATTAGTAATGTTGATACCACTACTACTACTACTACTACTACTACTACTAATAATAATAATAATAATAATAATAATAATAATAATAATAATAATAATAATAATGCTTTCAAATAAATCTCTGGTAAGGGTTATAAATAATCCATTGTTCTTACTATTGTTTTCATTCTTCAGACCATGGAAATTGAAAGCCAAGCTCATTATATTAAAGGTTATTATCTGATAATCTATAGTTGATGGTCCCACTAATTTTTATATTCATGAAAAAAGTCTTCGGTCAGATTGGAAATGTTTTGTTAATTCAAGCACCTTAATTAAGCAAGGGAAAATTCATTACATGCAAAAATATTATTCTTGATTGTTAAAACGGTTTTAAGAGAATAATTACATTTAATATATATATCACATTTTACACATATATACAAATACATACACAATAATATATATATATATATATATATATATATATATATATATATATATATATATATATATATATAGCAAAGAAATTACTTGATTATGATCATTCATAGAAACCAAAATCATATACAACAGAAGTTAACAACAACATATTTGAAAAAAGAAGTGGGAAAAGAAAAGCAAATTTCTCTCTCAAACGCACATGCTTTCGATAATATTTTATGCTCCTGTTCCCTATTGTCCTTAATACGTGAAATGCAAACAAAGCCAGTTATGCCAAATGAGGATCTCCAAAGTCCATAGGCACACAGACAATCTGCTGCTCTGATCAAACAATTTAAGCAATGAATAATCCTTGGCAGAGCAGATCCAACCCGAGTTTAGATTGTGACAATAATAGGATTTAGGAAGGATTATTTCTCATTATTATTATTATTATTATTATTATTATTATTATTATTATT
>NC_090739.1:118114180-118116680 GCF_036898095.1 Palaemon carinicauda | reverse complement strand
GTCCTCCAACTTTCTTAGTGCCCCGTGGAGCCCAGTTAAAATTTTGGTGAACAAATCTCTCTTTCGGAGTGCGAAGATCATGCCCAAACCATCTCCATCTACTTCTTATCATGATCTCATCGGCATATGGCACTCGAGTAATCTCTACTAGTTTCATTTGTAATCCTGTCCTGTTATTTAACTCCTTATATTCTTTTAAGGGCTTTGTTCTCAAATCTACAAATCCTGTTGGATATTGTTTGATTGTTATATTACAACTCATATCCATACAGTAACAACGATCTCACTAAACTGATATATATCTTCATTTTTATGTATAATTTCAGGCAATTTGATTTCCAAATTTTACTTAAGCTAGCTAGTATCTGATTTGCTTTTGTCAATAAATATATATATATATATATATATATATATATATATATATATATATATATATATATATATATATATATATATATATATATAAGTATGTATATATATGCACATACATATAAAACTATATATATATATATATATATATATATATATATATATATATATATATATATATATATATACTATATATATATATATATATATATATATATATATATATATATATATATATATACAGTGGTACCTCTACATACGAATTTAATCCGTTCCAGAACCAACTTCGGATGTAGAAAATGTTCGGATGTAGAAACGAATTTTCCCATAAGAATACATTGAAATAGGATTAATCCGTGGTTGAGCCCAAAAACCTATGATAACTTCTTAATAAACTACTACACATAATTTCCCATGAGAATAATGCACACTAAATTAGATAATAGACATGTAAATAAGAAGAATTAGCAAAAAATGATAAATAAGAAATGGGTTTTTAGCGTCACTTTACCTTAGAAACTCCAGCGCAGGTGTTGTTGGTCTTGCTACGCAGAGAGGAGACGGATGGGCGGCGAGGAGGTAGAGAGGTTAACTACGATAAACGTACACTACCGTAACTTATTCTAACTTACACTAAGTGAACTTTAACATAACTTAGCTTATTTCTTTTTTTTATTTTTATATTTTTTATTTTTTTTACATTTTCTTTTTTTCTTTTTGATGATTAATTTTAATCACTTTCACTCTCTACACTTAAAATTGACTGAATTTATTTCGCTTCACTCTTTGCCGTTTTCTTTGTTTCACTTTCTTCCGCTTCACTCTTTGCCGTTTTCTTCTAATCACTTACATCCTCTTCATCACGAGTTCGCTTCGTAGTTTTTTTAAAGAAATTATCGATAGATAGTTGCTTGGTATGGCTTTTCAGAATGTTTCGAAAGTGAGTTAGGCAAACATCATCGAACTGCGAAACTACACGACAAACCTGCAATTTTTTTGGGTGGTATTTGTCGATGAAGTCGACCACGTCTTGATATTTTCCTAATACCTCTTTTATATGCGCCGAACCTAACACATGTTCTACCTCCTTGCTCCCTTCCTCGTCATCACTCATGTGCTCAGACATAGCATGGAGTTCCTTGAGCTCATCTGTGGTAAGTTCGTCGTGATGTTCGGCGACGAGTTCCGTAACGTCATCTGCGTCGACCTCCAGACCCATGGACTTGCCAAGGGAGACGATTTCCTCTACGGCTTCCGCTGCACCCACCACGGGATCAGGTTCGGGGTCAAAACCTTCAAAATCTCGGGAAGAAACTGCATCAGGCCACAGCTTCTTCCAGGCAGAATTGAGGGTCCGTCGAGTTAATCCCACCCAAGCCTGATCTATGATCTTCAAGCAGTGCACGATGTTGAAGTGGCTCCTCCAAAATTCACGCAAAGTTAAGTTGGTGCATTGCGTGACATTAAAGCACTGCTTAAATAAGTGCTTGGTGTACAGCTTCTTAAAATTAGAGATGACTTGCTGGTCCATGGGCTGAAGGATAGAGGTGGTATTCGGTGGAAGATACAGCACCTTTATGAACTTAAATTCATCGAAGATATCATCTTCAAGTCCGGGGAGGTGAGCGGGTGCATTGTCAAGGCATAGCAGGCACTTTAAAGGCAATTTCTGTTCATGAAGATACTTCTTCGCAGAAGGGCCGAAAACTTGGTTAACCCATTGCACAAGGAACTGCCTAGTGACCCAGGCCTTCGAGTTGGATCGCCAGAAAACATGAAGCTGGTCCTTATCGACGTTGTGTGCCTTAAAAGCCCTAGGGTTCTCGGAATGGTAAACCAGTAAGGGCTTGACTCAAAAGTCCCCGCTAGCGTTGGCACATAGGGCAAAAGTCAACCGATCCTTCATTGGCTTATGCCCAGGCAATTTCTTCTCTTCGTAGCCTTCTTCCAGCACGATCCTTTCGAAGTTCTTGACATAGTCAGCTGCAGCATTTATGTCCGCACTAGCAGCCTCTCCGTGGCGAACAACTGAATGAATCCCGGACCGTTTCTTAAATTTCTCAAACCAGCCATGAGATGCCTTGAAATCATCTGAGGAAGGCTGGGTTGAACATTCCCCAGCATTACCCCC